>NC_142636.1:11644318-11955227 GCF_059453375.1 Lepisosteus platostomus | reverse complement strand
ATGTGAAAAGCTCTTCTGGGCTCATGGGAATGGCTGCTGTAACAATTGTACAGGAAACTGCTGAATGAATGTTAACAGGCCACTATTAGAACCAATTTTCCCCCATCTAGGACTTATCCCTCTAATTCCTTTATTATATTTCTAGCTCATTGTACACCTAATGATAGAGCTATAGTTATGTGCTAGTCGCCCTCATGTTTCATTAATCTGTGCTCAAAAGTTGCCAACATTTGAAACTGATTTGTGTGCTCTGTGGCAGCCATTACAGCTGCGAATGAGCCATTTTAAACTCCAACCGTGTCTGAATCATTGGTATCTGGTGATGAAGAAAAGCACTGCAGTATTTCCCCTCTTTATTTCCTGAAAAAATCCTAATTCATCTTTCAATGCAAAGAGGATGTAGTACTATCAGTACTCACCTTTTGTTTTCCAAAAAAACTATTCTTGTTTAACACCACAGTCTACTTCAAAAGATAATCAATAGAAAATAATGAAAGTAAAGTATCAGTGTTTCAGTTGTGATCAGCAGAACAGTTCTTTCTCCTTTGTGGGTTACATACATAGAGCCCTTCAGAGAAAGAGGAAGGGGGTAGGCTTAGATTGAAAACTCGGGATTGGATGTAGAAATTTGACTGAGTATCTAGCTGAATTAAAGTGATCAATTGCACTCAATAATTAAGTGTTTGGCTGGATTAAAAATCACAAGAACCATCGATACTGCAGTACAAAGATAGAGAGTCACCGCTCTGGGTGATACATATCGGACAGCCATCTGATTGATACAGTTACCTCTGTAAACACTGCAGAGCTACTGTACGCTTCAATGGTGCTTTGTCAATTACCAACTGGTGCTTCTGGGGTAGGTGGCTTTTTCTCTCAGTGTTTTATTTTTTGCATAAAGACAGTTGTATGGAGGAGGATGAAGCCTGACAACTGACAAGTTTTACTTCAATTACTGTTACTCGTGTTTTTAGTTTGATTTTTAAATAAAGAACAATGACAAATTAAGTTTTCTCTGCTTTAATATTCCCTTATTTCTTTCATATGTGATCACCTGATACAGGTAAAGTAAAAGAAGCAAGCTAAAATGGCCGTGAGTATATAGGTTTTGGCAATGATGATCTGATCTAGACCTACAGTACTGTTTTGTCATTTTTGGTCTTAAACTAAATTAACTGGTTGTGGATTATGCATATGAACTCCATACTCTTTGCCACTCTTGCAGAATAAGAACTGATAATTTGCAAAAAGGTGCATTTGATACAAATAAGACCTGATTTTACCAATTTAACATTTAAAGGTTTAAAAAGACTAAAAATCAGCTCTGTTGAGCCTTAAGTGGCTAGATTTCAATACTAACAAAGATAAAGAGAACTGTTCACAACATATCCATCTTGTGTCATCTTTAAATGGTACAAATAATTGATTTTTCAATGGGGATTGATGTTTCCTTTGTTTAATTGGATTGTTTGAATATCTTTGGCATTGGGCTTGTCTTAATATTTCAGGAGCAATATGTGTGTTACACAAGAAAACAAGCTTACACTTATTGATTTCAAATGCTAATGTTAAGACTGTATTATACAGGAAAGAGCCACTGGTACTTTTAAGATGATCTCTTAGGAAACATAGGTCATTGCTGAATGTTTTACACATCTTTAAGTTTCTATTAATGAAATGAATGGACCAATGTTTATGAGAAGCTATTAAAGTTATGTGTGCTGCATTTTATGGCTTCTCTATTTCCAGACATTTGCAGCATGCAAGGATGATAAACAGCAGATATGAGCTCCATAAATGGGTGTCTTTCTTACTGAAGCATCTGTAACAGCATTGACCTTTAGAGTAGTTTCTGGTGAAATTTCACCATGGTAAACTGCGTCATGGCATTGCAAACTGTTAGTATGCATTTCTTTTGTTTTGATTTCGATTTCCCAAAGTCATTTTTAATTGTAAGGGAGGCACAGTGGTACGGTATAGTGATTAGCTTGACTGCCTCGCAAACAGGATGGAATTGAGTTACATTCTGGACCTGGGGTGCTATCTGCATGGACTTTGTATGTTCTCCCGATGGTTTTGTGGGTTTCCTCTCACAGCCCTCTCACAGAGACATACTGGTAGGTTAATTAGCTTTAGGGAAAATAAGCCTTAGGTGTGATCAAGTGCGTGTTTGAGTGCCCTGTGATGTACTGCTGTCCCGTCCAGAATGCTGCCTTGTGCCCATTGCTTGCCAGGATAGAGGGTCCAGCATCCCTGAGATTCGGAATTGGAGAAAGCAGTCATAAAATGGATGAATGGGTTCTTAATTGTAGTTCTGTGTTTTACATTATTTTGGTCATTATTGCACTATTTGCTCATTTTTACTTCCGTATGCTTGAATAAAACCTAACAGGAGAAACGCTTGCCCGTTAGTGATAAGGTCATGTACATCAGTCCATATCCAAGTGACTGACATCTGACAATGATTTTAATAAAGTCTAGATGAGACCTTGTGGTACACTGCGTTTTCAGGATCATTAATGATATGTACCGTTAATAAAGAAGTGATTGATCTCATTTGCTCCTTAGTATAGCTGCTCCAATGTCAATACGAGCTGAAGAAGTAAGATTGCCTCATCTTCACAGGTCATTACTTAGTAACCTTTGGGTTCCTGCCAGTTTCCAGAAGTACAGATCTGAAAAATCTGCTTTACCTTCTCTCATTTAACAGACATCCTGCTGTGTGAACCCAACAGGGCCTCTGGGTCAGTCTCAGTGTTTAACTCCTCATATTGCATTACATGTGCACTGAGCCATAGAGCAACTATTTTTGTCTCTATAATTTGAATTATACAAATTATACATTACAGGTATATTACATTACATTAAATTATGGTACACCCATGTTTATTTCTAAGATAGGAATGAAATAAAAAATGCAAATAACATGACATAATCACCTACTGTACATACTGTAGATACTGCATGCAGCCTGAAAATGTTATTTGTTTTGATAGCATTTACAGCTTTCTCCACATGAGATTCAAAACTGAATCCAGGATAGATCTTCGTCCCCAAATGTCATCCTCTGTTCTTCTGAGGAAGAGAATCGGAGAGGCTGTGAAGCCTGGATGCGAACTCCCTCAGCCTGCTGCTCCGTTTTGATCTGCTGTTCCTACTTTCAGTGAAGGTGCTATTGCTAGATCATTTATTAGGACTTAGTTTCTATTTAATAGATGGCTAATCCTTTAATAGATGGTCAATCATTTTTTGAAGCATTACAGATATGTTCCTGCAATGCTAGAATTATAATAATACTGTATACCACCTTTTATAAGAATTATGCACTTGGTTTTGAAAAGTAATCAGGAAGTCATAACTAACTATAATAACATTTTAATATTCTCAATCATTTTGAAAATTATTTATTACATCTTTTGAACTATTATTATAAGTACTTTAAAAACCACTAAAGATTTTTTTTATATTAAAGTGCTGTCTCTAGATGAACTGGTAGTTTCTAAAGCACAGTTCAGTACAGGTGCAATGAGGTAAAACACTTTATTAGGATGAACAGCTAAACACATTGTTCCACATTCAATATGATTGAGGCCCCTCCTGTCTTCATTAAGCTATATTGATCTGCCCTTGATTGATCTTGCCCTTATATTAGAAGTGGCTAAATTGCCCATTAACTTACACTATGTGTATATCAAACACCCCAGACAGCTGTCAAGCGATCAATACACTCCTTTGCAAATATTGAATGGAAATTATGCAAAACACCAGAATTTATTCTTCAGGTCTGGATATTTTAGCCCTATAACTATGTTGTTGCTGCCATAAAGATGATGATTTTGTTGATTTGATCAATGACAGGAGTGTAGTTTTTTATTATTATTCCTGGTAATTAAATTTAATAAATGGACTAGTTAGACTGACTTAACAACTTAGTCATACAGACAAGTAATCTCGGCAATTGATGAATGTGGTTTTGACAAATCCAGGCAGAACGGGCTAACAGATGAAGAAGAGGTGATGCTTTTTCTTGGCACTAGTCACTAATTCACTGTGCACGACAGAGCAGCATGTATGCAAAATAGTACCAAGAAACAAAGCTGAAATTCTTTACCTCATTATATTACGGTCTGAAATACAAATTTCATAAGAATGCAGACAAAAATAACAAATTTCCCTAAACTGCCCCAATAATTTAGCTTTTCACTCTATATGATTTCTTACCAACAATAACTTCGACACAGGGAGAAGTTGCAGTGTCAATGTGAAAATGAGTTTTTACAATGGTGTCACAGAGACGGTTATGGAGAAAATTATTATTGAAATTATTATTTAATTATTGTACTGCCGTTCAGGCAGTACCCTGTCTTGAGCCTGTGGTTTTCCAGGATAGCCTCCTACTCCTCCCGTTACCTGTAATTGGAAGAACCGGTTAGAAAAGAATTAGAAGATTCCTGTTTAACATAAACATCAGTGCACCTAATAGAAACGAAATGTTTTGCTGCTAACTTTGTGAATATGTTACAGTTATAAGTGATGATTCTTTTGATGCTCCGTGTTATTAGCAGCTTTACATTTACTGACAAAGATGACAGAAGCCACAAAGGACATGAGAAAGGCTTCTGTGGAATGAGAGAAAGAGGGAGGATATCATCCCTTGACATGCACAGCCGGCTCTGACTATCCTGTCAAATTGATGCATGGAAAAGAAACTGCTTTTATTCCCACTCACTTGTATCATCAAAACAAACCTCTCCCTCACCTCGTCTGACCTGTTTTCCAGGCGTGCTGGTATAAACCAATGGTTCCGTTGGCTATGGAACTCATGTCTAAAGGAGATAGAAATCCCTCTGGCGCAGAAAAAAAAACTAGGGGAGCTGGGCAACTGTAGTGGTCAGATCTCCACACCTGCCAGTTATCTCACCTGACAATACAATTCACAAGAAAGTCCGGTTCTCAAGGGGAGCCTGTCTCGGCTACAAAAGAACGGGCGAGGGTATTACAGTGTGGGTGAAAGATGTGAAAGGAAATTATATGCAGTCTTTGTGGACAGCTGCAATACAGAAAATACTCAGACAACTGGATATACTGTATCAATCCCATTAACGGCTATTACTTGTGTCCTCGAGGATCTGTCTAAGTATACTTTTGACTCTTTGCATTGTTGCTGAAAGTGCTATCATGTTGAAATGGTTGGAGGATACAGGTCCATTCACATGGAATTGGTTAAAAAAAGGTGTTCAGATTATTTATAGCCTGGAATGTAAACTAAACCAATTTAAATAGGTACGGGGCCTTCTAGAGACACATCTCGATGGCCCCAAAGACAGAAAAAAAAGTTGTAAATGTTGAGAGTCGAGTGAGATAAAGGTGGGTGGAAGACAAGAGAACAAACTAGTAAGGAAAGGAAGGCAAAGACAGATGGGTAAAGGAAATAGAAGGAATGAAAAAATGGATTAAATAATAAAGATGGTGGTGGAGGGGAGAAAAATAGAAAAAAAAAGAAAATTACCTGCGGAAAATGAATTCACCTCAGAATTGTATAATTTCTTTCTTAGGATAGACACTTAATTGGAAACCATCAGAGCAATTTCTAGAGCAATGCTCAATAATTATTTTTTTCCGAGGCCAGTGCCTTATAAAAAAAAAAATATTGCTTAGACATTGTGATGACTTTCTTCTGATTTAGGCATACTGTAATTATATTAATAGTAGTCAAACCAGCCACTTAATAGCTTTGAGACTCTGCAGTAATTAATGTTTTACAGGTATTCTTAGCCTTAGATCAGCACAAAGGGCTCACTGGTAGATATCCAGTTAATTGGCTTCTGGAAGAATTAACCCAGTAAGAGTCTGTGTGTCTGTGTTTGTGTCCGAGTGTCTACCCTGTGATGGATTGGTGTCTCTTCCATGGGTGTACCCTGATTTGTGACCGTTGGTTGCCTGGCTCCCCCACAACCCTCAACTGGAAGAAGCAGTTAGAAAATGTCATAATTATTCTTTCTAATGTTTTAATAAAACATAGTCATGTAGGACAAATCACTGAAAATGTTAGGCATGGTAAAAATACAGAGCCTTGGTTGTGAGCAACCACACAGAGTAAATATGAATTTGTCCTAATTCACCACAACAGGTTTGTGACATTTATTGTATGTATCAGCCGTCTGTGTGGGTCTACATATCAGGTTTTGTGCTACACATGCTCTGCTGTATAGAGTCCTCTCTATTTTGTGCTTGGTGTTAGCCCCTTTCAGATCACCGCTGGATATTACAGTTAATTGTTTTAAAATTAGGTTCTGCATGAACACTTCAACTAAATAAAAAAAATGAAAAAAATACATTAAAGAGTCATGTTAAAATGAATGTCATTTGTCACACAAAAACTGCAAGGCATTGAAAAAGATGGCATTTGAACTGCAGCCTTATAGCAAGCAAATAAAGGTATCTGGTGAATTCTGAAAATAACTTTCATAGAGGAAATTGCTCTGTAGCGAAGGACAAACACCAGCTATTAATCAGTGTTCATTTAAGGGAGCTACAAAAATCTTGTCAGTATCTATTGTTAGAAACATTGGTCCTGAAATTCATTACTGAGGTTTGAAAAGAAAAGCTTTAACAAATATAATTTGGGGTCTCTGTTGTTCAGCAACACGTCATTGATCCTGTTTAGCAGAAAAAAGGACCTTCCTTTCTTGAAGATATTCCACCTATGACTAACAGCGTATTTTAATATTTAATCATTTTTAGCCTGGACTGGAAAGAAAATTAAATTGAAAGTACAATATGAATTATTGTACTTCTGGAGAAGTTCACGTTAAACATTTTTTCACAGTTGATTCACTGTAGTTTTAACGTATCATTTTTTGTAATGATAGGTGAACTGAGGTTCAAGGACTCCCACTGGTAAACGTTCATAGAACTGAGTAAACTCGAAAAATAAGAGTAAATTAAATTAAAGGTCAGGGGTTTTATTCCATTGAACCATGAGCTAAGGATTACTAAGAAAAGCTCAAGGCCACCCAAACCGTGGCCAATTATGTGACATTAGTATGGGAACCTTGATCAGAGACAGCTAATGACATCTGTGCAGAGTAGGAAGGCAGAAAAAGAAACACAGACCTCACAGCCCTTTATGGAAAACCTATAAAAAAAAGAACAAAGCTGTGTTTTTAAAGACTTCATCTGTGTTTTCAATAGCTTTTAAGGCAAACAATGGAAAGGAGGCTAGAGGTGACGGGACAGTGGAAAGAAATTATTAAACCAGGTGTGGTTATATTTACATATTTCAATGCACTTATGTAATTCCAGGGCCACTAATAGAAACATAAAATACGTATACCAACAGGGAGCTATCGGACTGAAGGAGTACTTCACAAAGCATAGCTTAGAGCCCTAACTCCGGAGATTCAGTACACTGGATCAGAGAGTTCAAAGCTCTGAAACATACAGTTCTTTTTATAGAGTAGGTTTTTTACTTGTCAAAAGTGAGCATGGTGAGAAACTACACTCGGTTAATATAGTTTTAGAATATGGAAGAATTATATTACTACTTTGGCTGCTGCTACTGCTAAGACTATGACTACTTCTGATACTGTATAAGTTACTAATGTACAGTTCTAATTAGTAATTAATATTGCAACTAGTGTTTTAGTCAAGCTTTGCTAATCCTATTAATACTAATAGTGTTATTACTTTTTAGCACAATTACTAACACTACTACTGCTGCTCACATTATTACTACATCTAATGTAGAACCACAATATCTGTACTGCTGCTACTTATACTATTCCTAGTGATACTAATGTATCTATTCAAACATCTTCAAGGGTTTGAGATCTCTACCCAATTCAGCGGACGTGTTCTGGAAATTCACTTGCAGAATAAATCGCTATACAAATCTCATGCAAAACCAAATGCTGTTGCGTGTAGTCCAACAAATCTACACACGTCTAATAAAACTGATACCACGATGTGATGCATGTGAGATCTCTGCTAGTATTTGGACTGAACTGTTGTTATGGGCATTTTCTAATATTGTGCTAGGGAAGTGCATTATTTCACAATATGTGTGTATTTAGAATGGTGACGATAGTTTATTTAAAAACGAAACTATTGGTTTAACCATAATTGGATTGTGAAACACTGTTTTTAGGTATAAAAATGCGAAAAGAATAAGGCCACATCAAGGACAGGGACTACAAATGAAAACAAAAGTCTACATGCATATTTAAGGATAGCATTTAAATGTATTGAGGTACTGAATTAGAAGGACTCAAGCAAGCATGTTGATTCTTCTTTGCCCTTAGAAAGGGGATACGGAGAAGTGACAAGACTGATCAAAAAGGATGCTGGAAAAATTCCCAATTCATGTCAAGGGAAGTCGGCTTATAAAACTAAGACTTTAGAATGACCCATTGAGTTCTGATCACTACACTGCAAAAACATATCTTGGTTCTCTGGAAAGAGATCGGGGAGATATGACCAGAGTCATCTCTTGTTAAAGGGGAACACATAGATGAAGTCAAAGAACTGAAATTCTTTATTGTGAACACAAAGGGGCACTCGAAACACTCAAAATTCTACAACCAAGCAAACCCCAAAAGAGCCCGACAGCTTCCTTCTGCTTATATCCATCCATTTTCAGGGTTGTGGGGGAGCAAGCAAAAGGCACAAGATTTGGTACACCCTGGACAAGAAACCCGTCAAGCACAGGGCAGACACAGACACTCAAGAGTCATAACAAGGCCAATTTCCCCACTAATGTTTTTGGACTGTGAAAGGAAACTGGATCACCTGAAGGAAATCTGGTATTAAACACTGGGCCCCACCTTGCCACCACTTTTGCTTATGGTGTTTGTTAAACTCTTTAAAGATAACAGCTAGAGAGGAGCTGGGTAGGATGCATGTTTTCAGAGGCCAGGGTGTGGCTGTATCAAGCTGGTTCCTTTTGTCCAAATATTCAGAAAGACTGCCATTCTTCAGAGCTGTCATTTAATAATCTTACAAAGACTGCACCATTAATAGCAGCCCAAGGTAACACACTGATTCATAGAGGTACAAGAAAGCATATACTCTCTAAATGGATGTAAAAAAAGGACGTGACAGAGGAGGAGGGTGAGAACTTCGAGAAGTGTATAAGGTCAATGATGAGGACTGCAGAGCTACAAAGCTATGGTACAGCTACAGTGTCAGGTTATAAAGAGAAGCTAAAATGTGAAAGAACCTTGAGAACACACAGGAGATGTATTTAATTTCACCTCCTTCCATAACAGTTACCCACCCACATACACTAATGCAGGGCAGAATGGCATTGCAAAAACACAGACAGTCTAAGACAGCACAGTAAAATCACAGTAAAATAAAGGATGGTGTGAAATATTGTAAAAACAAGTAGTTCAGGTGGGTAGCTGTGTCAGCATGCGTCGTCTGCAAAGGAACAAGTAATAGGTTTATTCCATGCTGAAAAGAAGCATGGAATAAACCTATTACATGTTCTGTTATAAAATCAAGTTGGAAAATCAAAATGCAACTGTTAAGTACAGTATAACACAACTTTGGTTAAATCCTTGGAAATCTATCTATTCCCAATTTAAAGATTTAAGTCTTCCTAAGGAGATGTGATCTCCAAATTAGACTCACTCTTATTTCCCTGGAGAACTACTGTATAAACATCTCATATACTGTAGAAGACCAATCTGCATTTTTGTCATTAACTTAAAACAGGAAGTCTCTTGGTTTCTTTGTTTTAAGGTCCTCTTTCTGGGGGCAATAAATAAAGAATTTAAACCTCCTGACAACTGACTAAAATCGTACTGGTGGAACATCACAGATGTTGCCTTGTGTGACCATCGTCCATGTTGATCACAATATTTTCCTTCCCTGTATTAGGTTGTGTTGTACTGTATTTATCCTTTAGTTATTGTAGATTACTATGCATAAAACAGCTGCTTACGTGCTCTTTAATGCTGGACTAATTAACAGGTTTATTAACAAACATCTGTTTATTTATTATAAGATGGAATCATTGCTGGTAGAGAAATACTGTAGGTATCCAGACTGGGAGAGCGTAGGGGGTGGAAATTGTTGCATGATAAAATTCATCCTCTGGGTGAAAGCAGGCCAGTACACCAAGGCCTAATTCAGTCAATAAGAAGCTGTATGAACAGAGAAATAAAATACAGTACCTCATTCTAAAATTAAGCGCATTACTGCCATGAAGGAAAACAAAATGTATTTCAAGTGCTGTTTTGTTATTACAGGAAAATGATCTCGTTATTATGGGATAGCTGATTATCTCATAATTACGAGATGGCACATTATCTTACTTTTTAATTACCTAAAATATTATCATTAGTTCACTTTCAGTTTAAAGCAGTGGAATCAGTTTCACTAATTAAGGGGTTAGTGTCCTTGTGGTTAGGATTGTGTTCACAAAAACTGTCTGCAGCATTTTATTTTAACATGGCCACTAAACTGAGCTACTGTATATGTAGTTTCTAGGTGCTTTCATTACACACTGTAATAGGCTGATCATACTCTCAAATGATCACTGGCATCTTGTAATTATGACACAATGTGCTGTATGATGAGTATGATTTCTATTTTCCTTGATGACGGCAATGCGCTTCTGTAGGAAGAAATTCAGATTACTTCAAATCTCCCTATAAGAGACCCAATGTTTTGGCATTAAAACCAAATATGTTCTCGCTTGATTCATTCTCTTTATTGAGAGAAGAGACAAAGGATGATTCAGTTGTTTTGTGTTGGTTTGGTTTCACGTCTCTGGGAACGTCTTAATTAAGAGCCAATCTTGTCTGAATTAAAATAACTTTAATTCAGGGCTCCACACACCCCCCAGCATGTGTCAGGCTGCTGCTCTCCAACACTGACTTGGCTGGTGTTTTGCAAAGTGCAGACTCAAGCTATTTCTTTTTTTATTAAGAGAAGCTTGAGATGAAAGGCTCAGATCCTGACACCGCTGTTTGCCGCATACATTAAAACTCCTGCTGTGAAGAAAGTGCGATTGTTCTTCTGTTTCAAGTCAGATTTACATGAAATACTATTTTTTTTACTCACCCACAGAGGAATTGATACAATCTTTATACCTTTTGCCCTTCCAATAACCTTGGTTAACTTCCTTAGCATTGTGAAATCAGCCTAATACGGGCTGGTCAGCTGTTGGTCTGAGATTATTGTTCATAAATATCTGTGTTTTGCAGAATGTGTGCAAATGTATCCCTATAATTAAGTGTTTGTGAACTTCATAATACTTTGAAGTTCTTGACTTTGAACTTTACTTAGTCACTTTTCAGCTTATACAAAACTCAGATCTACTCCATTTGCCTTACTTTAATTTAATTAAGCATTTAAGGAGCTATGACCCCAAAAAATGTGACCAAAATAAAGCAACCACATTTGATGTTATGTAACTATTAGCTCCAAAAAGGAATCAAACATATCGATGTCATCATAGTTAAGGATATAGTGTCCACATTTAATACTTAATATGTTTTATGTAACCAGACCTGGCTGAATGCAGTAAATACTCTGGAACTATAAAATGAGGAGATTCCCTGGTCTAGTATACTGTATATATCAGGGGTCAGATGCTCAGTGTTCCATTTTTTTGCAAATGTTTTTTTTTTATTCCACCAGAGCTCTAAAGTATTGAGGCCTATCAAACATTTTAGGTGAATTGCTTGCTTGAAGGCTGAAGATTTTTTTCCCCAAAAAAAACAATTTCTGCTATCAAAGTATCTTGAGAATTACAAAACTCTTTACTAATTTTAGAACAATCCTTATTCACCTGGACTGGTTCATTGACCAGCTCTCTTGAATTTAAACATCTGAAACCGTGCAGAACTAATCGCGTTAATTATGGAATGAGAGGAAAAAATCATTTCCACCTGCGTGAATGAACCGACTACCTATTATGTGTCCTTTAGACAGCTGGAGGAGATCAGCTGCAGGTGAAGTCTGTTGGGTAAATGCAATTGTACAGCATGTTAGTAACACAGAAACATGTAAATAGGGAGGAACAGTTCTCTGATTTCAGTTGAAATATGAAATGTGAGCTGCAGATGTTTGTTTAAAGCACAGTACATGCTATCTCCTTTACAGCCTGTAGGCTCTAGCTCATGGAGGCTCAAATCCTTATTCGTTGGAGGTTCCTAATATTTTGACCAGTGGGCATATATCAGATTTGTGCCCAGATTGTGGCAACAAAACAGTCGAAGCAGTACCAAAGACTTACTTTAGAAAAATAGTCCACTTAGCTCACAAGCCTCCCCCTTCAGCCTTATTAGATGAAGGTGATGATTTGAAAAACTGTACAACACCTCTTTTGCAGGATTTGGAATTGATGTGCTTGGTTTTCCCCACTTAAGGAGCAATCAGACCACTTCCCTGAGCAAGTGGTTGGTGGTAGAATAGAACTCCCACATGTTTTTATGCTCTTTTTGAATGATGGAGATTTTAAAAGCAGAACCCTAAAGTTCTTTAAGCTCTTTTAGATCTATAACCATTTATTTCATTCAAATGAAATTCGGTTATTGGGTAAATAAGCAATCAGATATCCACCAGGACCGAGATGAATTCTTTGTCCTACTCTTCATGACCTTGTGTCTGCTCATTTTCCTTCTAGCAGAGCGCTTCGTTACTTATCTTGACTGTTAATTACTTTGATTCATTGGAACTCTTTAATTTTCTTTAATGTCTGTAAACAGTGAGCCATTTCTAGTTGAGTTTTAAATCTGAGGAGCGATTTGAAAAGTGCAGCCGAAAAGGTGGAAATCTTAGACACAGGTGTCATGAGAATCAGGACTGTTCACTCATTTCAATACATTGTGTGTCACTTAATCAGGGCAAACCTTTTGCAATGGTAAAATCTTATTGAGAATTGTGTTTAAAATTTTATTGATCTCACATTCTAAACCAGATTCTCCATGAAAGATACCAGGAAATCTCCTATAACACTTTTGCTGGGCATACCAGACCTCCACAATGCATTTTGCAAGTGGCCTTCAGCATTGACCATCAAAACTGATCAGAATTTTAAAAAACATATTTTAACCCTACTCGTCTCCTCTTTTGCACACTAAGAATGTAATTTCTTTCACCTATGTTTTCCACAAGCAATTGTAAAAATCAAGAAACAAGAAAACAGTTTTTTAATATGCATGCATATTTTATCACGTGCCCTCAAATGTTTCGATTTTGTTACTATTTATAATCACTTTACAATTACTTTACAGTAATTTCTTAAAGGATTAAAGGCTTGTGTTTTCTGATTAAACTCTACAATGTGCATATGTAAGGAAACTTTTATGTTGGTGCAATTTGGCAATGTAAAAAATGGCATTTATTTGCACTAGTATTGCTGTCATGTTTATCAATAACTGTAAAATACCAAAATCTATTTTATTCCCAGGAAGAATACTGCTGATGGACATTGCTTCATTATGTGTGTCTCTGTAAGAGTATGTTAGTCTGTTAGTAGAGAAAAAATTAAGAGAAATATGACTGAACAGTATTTCATTCTGGTTAAAACAAACATTTCATCCATGCAGAGAGCATAACGTTTCAGATAAAGTAGATTTCTTGTTTTTAAAAAGAGAGGAGAACTGAAAAGATTCAGGTAGACTCTGTCTGCAAAACACAAGTCATGTTTCCTACTGAAAGTCTGCAAACAAAAAGTTTAAGCAGAAGGATTAATTTCACTCTACACGGGTCCCACTGGGCTTGTTCAGTGCTATCTGTGTAAAATTTTAAATGGCAGGCAGGAGCCCAAAACATGTCTCTTTTGTCTCAGAAAGAAACACTTGATCACTTTAATATTGTAAAGAAGTGTCAGGTGGAGAAGCTTTCTGTTGCCTGTATCACATGCAGATGAAAGTTATAACAAGAACCGTAAACTCCTTGAGGGGAAAAATATCCAAATGAAGCCATAATTTATCTGTTTTCCCTGTAATCCAGTTTGGAGAATGTTGACTCAGATAACAGCAGTTCATTACGTGCACATTACAAAGGGATTGAAAATCTTATGATGTCTGTGACATACAGTAAGTCTCATAAGCAGATGAAAGGTACACCAAATTAAAAAAAGGTTCTCTCTAAATCAGATTGGAGAATTTTAGATAATCTGATAAAGAGATCAAAGAATTGGAAAATTGTGGAAAATGTTTGTGTATACAAGCTGTTGTTTCAGGAGGCATGCAATATTGTTTTCTAGATGCAGGATTGCTATCACAGTCAAATTGCCATGAATTAATCATGACAATTAAAATAAAGTTTTGATTTATAAACATATTCTGCTCATAACAGTCACAGAGTTCAGAATTTTTGACAGTATAAACATGCACTATGAAGCATTGCTATGATTACTGATTATACAGATCCATATATAATGAAAACCAAGAGAGGGGTTTGAAACTCAATATCAACAAAACACTGCAGAATCAGAGATTCTAGCAGAAACTCTAGAGGAAATATTTATACTAATTAGCATGGATTACCAGACACCTCCATCCAGTACTCAGTACAAAGTTGTTAAGAATTACTGTATTTAAACCAGTGCATGAGCTAGAAGACAAAATATCTTGATTCTAAAACAAACACTGCAGAACATTAAGCTCAATTTCCGATTTTTGGTACATGTCAATGTGTGACTTACAGTAATGTCAGACATTCCTGTACCAGGCTTAAATGGATTCTGTTGTTTCTGTTATAATCTATTTGAAGTTCCTACAAAATACTACTGCAAATGTGGAGTGTTTGGGGGTTATTAGCTTGATTGTAGCAAAAGAGCTTTTTTAAAAGGAAGAAAAAAAAACTTTCATGATGATTATAAAGTTATAAACTACATCAAAGAAAGCCACTGGTGTTGCAATCATGTATGGCAGATAACTAAAAAGAGTTTATGCTCCTTTGGTAAATAAAAATGCTCCTTTTGTAAATTAAAATGAAACATGATGTCACAGTCTTGTGAGCTCAATGCAGTGTGTACAGTGCCCCACATATTTATTCATACCTCCAATAACAAATGGGTCATAAAAATGTAATTCTGTAATCATAATAGCGTTTCACAGTGCAAACTTAAAATCTGACAAAAACAAATGTACAATTACATTCTACTCTTTGGAAGTGCAATGGAAGCTACTGGGACAATATAGAGGGCTCAGAAGGTTTCCTGTTTCTCTGGGGTGTAAATGGAGGTAACACATGGAAGACATTCAGCAGTAGCATTGTCATCTTGGTTAAGGTCACAGAGCTCTGCAAAGGCTCTATGCTAATATCCAGTGACCTCCACAAGCTGGGGAGTGGCTATAAAAAATATAAAAGACATACATTTTTATCTCTGTAAGTAATTATTTGCAGTTATTGTCATCTGTAATTTACCCTGACTCCTTTTGTATGTTAGGATTTTGATGGGTCTTTGTGTATAGGCACGTCAATTGCCACAGGACACAGGCCAAAGACAAAGTTTTAGGCAGAAATTATGAATGTATGTACAGTACATTGGCCCAAAAAAATCTTTGCATAAATTTAAGAGTCAACAGTAAAAATTGTTTAAAAATCTAAACATGAAAAAAAAAGACATACTGGTAGATAAAATAATTTCTGAGCTAGGAAAATTGCCCCTTGTGTGAAAGTGTGTGTCTAAACTGTAATATATAGTGTATAAAAATAGCATTTCTACATGGTTTCTGATGGATGGATTAAATGTGAATGGCACTGACAAGAATTGATTTTAATTATTTTTAAACAGTTTTTATTGCTTGATAAAGTGGAGGACTCTCTAACAAGACTTTTAGATTGTTTCTTTGGAAAATACAGAATATCCAGGAGATCAATGCAGGTAATTATACTGTACTTGAAGCACCCCCCAAAGAGCCCCCAAGCCTAAAAAACAACTAAAAGAAGAAAGAAAGAAAGAAAACAAACGAATTGTCTGATGTCTTCAGATGAGTCCATATTCACCGCATCCAGCTGAGCAGAGCCTGAACCAGTGAAAGATACTGTATGAAGGTCTGTCAATCTCATCTTGTTTGCTTTGCAGATTCAAAGGATTTTTAACTTTGTTGTCTTATTTAGTGTAGAACAGTAAAACCTTTATAGAACCCCATTATGACAAATTTTTAAGATCAGTCGTGATCTTAAAAATTGGCTGTTTTTACTGAATTCAGAGTTAATTTTTACTGGATCTTTGTTTCAAAGCAAGATAAACAACATAGGTTACAGAATCACAACAAAATGTTTAAACCTGATTTTGTAACTCTTAATTTGGCATCCTAGTTTCTTTTGTTATGACATTTGCTGTGCCATTTTTTCATTAATTAAAAATAGGTATTAGGTTAGCATGGAGGTAAACATTTAAAGCACATGCCCTCAGGACTACTGTATGTCTTTTCAGATCGCAGTCCAAAGCCTCATCTGTATCTACCTCTTCTGATTATTTTTAGATCCTGAACTGCTATCATTTGTATATTTTGTAATTCATTCGTTTTCTGGAATGCAATTGGCTGAAGCAATGATAACTTGGACATTCAGTAAAAAACTGTTTTTTAATAACAGGCTGGGCACTGGGCTTGAGACAGCCAGTGATTCTCTGGCACACTACACAGCAAGCCACATGCCTGCTGTTGTTCTTTTAATGGCATAGCCCTGCTTTTGTATTAGCGAGAAGGCAATGTTAATAAGAAGGAAATGATCTGATGAATGCTTACTATAAACTTCCAATATACAGTACGTGTCAGCCACAGGAATTGCATTTTTGGATAAATAGAGTCTGTGCAGCAATCTCCCTGTTGCATATATGAACTAATTAAAACATTAGGAACCTTCAGTGAAGTACTGAACATCATCATTGTTATGCACGGGTGACTTAATGATGCATGAGACTGGCTTTCACCACAATCCCCGGCCAGTTGTTAGAAATTGCAGTTCAATCCCACACATCACTTCCATTACAACTAAAACTGAAAGGGGATATCGATATATACACAATATTAATTGCTGCTTCAAGGCGTCACGACAGCAAGCTCTAAAGCAACAAAATGTGAAAACTGTAGAAGGGTCGGAATACTTTCTCTAAGCATTGTGTCGTTTGAGGCATTAAAAATTCAATAAATATCGTAATGGGTAGGCACAGTGGTTAGGATTGATGCTTCGCAGTGCTGCGACCCTGGGCTCAATTCCTGGAGTTTGTACAGTATGTTATAAGTGTTTACATAGGTTTTCACCAGGTGCTGCGATTTACTCCCACAACCCAAAGACATTTTTTTATGTTTTTATTTTTTTGGGTTGTTTTTATTTTATTATTTTTTTTTCATTTTATTATTTTTTTTAATCCAAAGACATACTGGTAGATTCATTGGGAAGGATTGTCCCTGGTATGAGTGTGTATGTGTTTGTATCTCTGTGTTCCCTGTGATGGACTGGCATCCTGTCTAGAGTGTATCCTGCCTTACATCTGTTGCTTGCTGGGATAGGTTAAGCCTCCCCTGCTGAATTGGATAAAGTTGTTAGAAAATGGATGGCTGGGTGAAGTAGTGGAATAGCACATTTGTTGTGTTTTTAAATTATTGATATCTAGTGTATACAAACAATAATCATTGCTGCACGGTCTCTGTTGCAACACAAAGAAGAGCAAAGAGCACTAAAGTGTATTTAGAATGCACAGGGATTCCATTGTTGTGAACATAAATTACTCTTATGTTTACTAGACTTATTTATGAATTGCTCAATGGCGGCTGAGGCTTCAAGCACAATCTTCTCTACCAATTATAACATTACTCCCTATCACTAAGAAGCTTTGCAATTACTAACCGTCCAATTTGAATTAAGAGGCATGGCCATCTTAATGCCAAACAGTTTGAGAAGAGGAGAAGCAGCTCCTGTTGAAAAGTTAAACCATGAAAATGCATTCTGCATTAAACTAATTGGAATTTCAGTGGCTGTTTTAATGCAGAATAAAGCAGCAGGGAAGCAATTGCAGGAGAATCTAGTTCAGATAATGGCAAATTCTAGAGATTGACTATTTAACTGTCTTCTCCCTCCATTAGTGAGGCTTGTTGTTAGGATGGTGGCATACAGTGGATGAAACCTCTTAGTAGGGGGTTCACTCTTTGTGACAGGCTGATATTTCAATAACCCATAGAATGTGGAAAAACAAAGGAAGGCTAATTCCCACTGCATCTGTTGCTTAGGAGAAGAGGGAATCACAAACAAGCAGAAAATCCTGAAACTACACGATTGAAATGGCACAGCAAGAAGGATAATAGTCATGTTTCCTGCTCTGAATATCAGATGTAACATGTCACTCCCACACCGGATCTGGAGAGTAGAATGATGAACTTATTGATATGACCAATCTTTTCGCTCCTGCAGGCATTTGAGCAGCGTGGATCTTTGGGGTTGAAAGTTGGCTTGGACAGTTGCATGCTACCACTTAAGGCATCTCAGTGAGCCAAGAATTGTAAAATAAAGAGCATTGTGATTTTTTTAATGTATGACTGGATTTGTGTTCTCCTGGAACCTGCCTTTTAAAAAATTCCTGTTATGACCCCTAGTCATATTTGTGGCCATATTGCATATTGCATAGTGCTTGTGGTGCTTGTATTTAACAGATACATTAGTCAAACATGCCTTGTTATTATAACATGCTACTTCTTCTTGTCCCAACCTTGATGTACTTTGACTGTCAAAATGAAATGAAGCTGAAAGACAAAAATAGGCACTGATTAAATTATCAAGTCTGTCTTATTTTCCTTAATGGGCCATACAGATAGAGATCATTTTCATGTATGAGTCAGAGAGAAAAATGAGGAGTTTGTCAGGAACATGGTTGTCTTGATTTGATCTCATGTGAACAATTCATTTAACAGCATTAACAACATTGGTTTGTTGACAACCCTCTGTTGTTGCTATCTCTCTTTCCCCCTGCTACTTTCCTTTTTATTATCTTCACAACGGACAATATTCTGACACAGGTTCTATTGTCCTGGTACTCGGGATCACCATGGAGACCCCATGTGATATTACCATGATGGATGCACAGGAAAATGAGCCACTTGAAATTAAACCAGGTTAGCGGATGCACTGTTACATCAAAGATCTTTCTTCGGCAACATTCCAGTCTTAGGTGATTAGTCTTGTTCTAAAAACGCAAAATAATAAGATTCTGTACTAGATAAGGCTAAGGCCTGATTGTTTTATTCTTTCTTCCATAAAGGGCAAACTTTTATCATTATTATTCAGACAGACCAGACTGTATCCATTTTGGCTCCAAGCTCTACTGCATGTACTGTAAATGTCACAAACATGATTGAATATACAAACAGAAGTTAAGAGTGTTAAGAGATTAATCCTAGGGAAATAATTTTAAATTCATACATTTCTTTGACCTCCTTTTGAATATTGCAGTTAGCCCTGGACAACACAATATGAGGACACTTTCTATGGCAGCCAAGCAAAGAGACTCCTGGTCTGAAAGAGTGAGTGTATGTTTGCTTTTTCTCTTTGTGCTTTCAAATAACCCTGAGTTGTTTATGTCCGCCTTCTTTCTGTGATCATCTGGACATTCCCACTCGTCATTCAAGCACCAGTAGTTATATCACCTTACAAGTTACAACTTACAACTCAGCAGGTGTGAGCCGGGCCAGTACCTGGATGTGAGACCTTCTGGAAACCTAAGGTTGCTGCTGGAAGAGGTGTTAGTTGGATCAGTAGGGAGTGCTCACCCTGCACTCTGTGTGGCTTCTAATGCCCCAGTATACTGACAGGGACACTATTCTATAACAAAGGGCTTTTGAATGGGACATAGGTTCTGACTCTCCATGGTCATTAAAAATCCCAGAATGTTTCTCAAAAAGAGTAAGGATGTTAACTCCAGTGTCCTGGCCAAATTTCCCCCCGGCCTTTACCAATCATGGCCTCCTAATAATCCCCAACTATGAACTGGCTTCATCACTCTGTTCTCCTCTCCACTGAGATCTGGTGTGTGATGAGTGTATTGGCGCACTTTGGCTGCCATTGTATCATCCAGCTACGATACTACATACTGGTGTTGGTGGAAGAGAGCCCCTATTACCAGTAGAGCACTTTGAGTGGAGTGTCTAGAAAATCTTGATATATAACGTGTAAGTATTATTATATTATTATAAGTTCTTGAGTTCTAGTTCCCAATCCCAAAGAATGGGATTGGCTAACAAAAAAGGAAATAGAAATCCTGACCTGTGCAGATACAGGAGACCCTCATCCTCCAACCAATTCTTTTTAATATAACAGACAAAATTCTTTTTGTAAGGCTACTTTAGAATGGAGACAAATAAAGTAGCATAATGCTCAGTACTGATAATACCCTTCTTATAGATGACAATATTGTATCTGTGTCACCGATCCACAATTAATCCTGAAATCATTTGCACTGCCAGAGTATCAGAGATGGCCCTGATCAGTTTTTCCCTGAGACAAAAAGATTTCAGATTCTTCTTGTACATGCAGATTGCATTTGCCCCTACATCCTGTGATGTGCTCACATGGAATAATTCACTAAATGGAATCGACTGGAGTGGGCCAGTTAGAGTTCTCAATAGATGACTGAAATAAGGGATTAAGCATGCCCCTAGATATATTCTTCACATATGTACAAAGCTATTCACCTTCCTTGCTAAACTCATTAGTAGCTTGCAAGGCATTAAAGGTAGAATTGGCTTTTACAATAAATAATGAAGACAAAATACAGGGGTACACCCACAAAAATGTTTGTTGAGTGTTTGATTCTAGTTGCTTTGAGTTGCAGGTAGAGCTGACAAAAATATAGGACAAAATATAGGCCTTTATCCATATTAAATACAATTCATAAATTAGTGAATAAATGTTTCAGATGGAAGGCTTCAGTATTTTAGGCTAGCCAACTGGGTCATTGCTGAGGGAAGGATAAAGTTTAATTAGGCCTCTAATTAGTTAGGCTTTATTTGTAATCTGAGGGATTGATGTTATTATTGTAAATAAAAGGCACTTATATTTTATTTCTACCTTACTGCTATCTCTCTTTAAGAGTGTGATATCTCCAGAAGTTAGTTTGAAATTTCTGTTGATGAATGATATTGAATAGAAAGCACCAGACACTTGATTATATCCCTCCCAACAGGGACCCCTGTTCAACATTATCTTCCTGTTGCACTGAAGCACTGTGAGTGAGAAATGACTGTGATGCCTGAGTAATTGTACCTCATGAAAGACTGGCTGCCTCTTCATGATCTGTGCTCCGGCCATTTAAGAACATCCCTCTAGGACAAGTCTGGAACTCATGGGGGAAAAAAAGTAATTGAAACACTATTTCTTATTTAAAAATGAGTTAAGAATTGTTACTGTACTGTTTACTGCTGCAAAAATAAGCACAAATGTGGACAAGGCAAACACAAATCCTGTTTAATAAAAGCAGATATCAGATGCAGACACAGAGCTTTGTCACAGAAAAAAAATCTCATAACAGAAAATGGCACCTAAAGGATTACAAACAGATAGAATCTAGCACAGAGAGTATTTGCAGTGATCAGGCTTGTCAGTGTGAAAAGCTAGTAAAACACATTGTTTAAAAAATATTAGAAAACGTTCTGAAAAATATTGGTCTTAGTCTGTCCAAGGTTTATAGCAAATCCGCATTCGGTTATTCTTAAGATAGGAGAATAGTTCCCTATTCTTAAGAGAGAAGCAATGTGTCAATGACCCTCTACATAGCAACATAACACTTCTGTGCTAGTTTTCACACACGAATGGATCAAGGGCAGAAAAACAAGAAAACAAAAATCAAGAAAGAAGGAGACCTTGAAAAAAATTGATACACGGAGTTTGGAGGACCACTGATGCACGTGCTTAGGTTATATCCTAATTATGGTTACCAGTGCCACCTCACTTTTATAACCCATTTTATCTTTAAGATTATTGTTTCATAACACTGAAAAGGCATGTCTAGGCACTTCAGCTGCTACAACATAGTTTTTGTTTCTTAGTTCCAGAGTCCCAGCAATTCCCAAATAATACAAAACAAGACAAATATTTACAAGCAAAAAACAATGAAACACAGCAATGAGAAAAAGGGAGCTCTATTGTGGGAAGAATAAACAGTTTGCACCTCCAGTCAGAAGAGTCCTAGCACACAACAACCCGCACTGCATCTTACACCAACAAGTGTCGTGTACCCTCTCCTCACTCCAGTCCAACACCAACCCCAATTCACACATGCTTTAAAAAGAGGAGCTGAAACAACTGAACTGAAACTTGGCAGATTTCTCCCAAACCTGCTGCAGATTTGCACTTCCAACACTGCTGCAATATTTTTTAAATTTACACCAGCAAGTGGGTTAATTACTTCCTATACCGCATTTTGCGCCTGTTACTCACTTATTTAATCGTGCAGATTTTGAATGGCAAAAAGTGTCAGAAGGCTGTAAAAAAAGAAACCCTATGACAAAAGAGACTAAAAATCCATTACTCAGAGCTTTCCAAGGTTAATAAGACTCAATCTCATACCTTCAGATTTCATGTCTCACAGTAAAAGGGTCCTGTAAACTTTGCTTTGTGGTCGATGAGTGTGCCACAATTACGCTGTGAGACTGTTGCTCAGCATTAAACATCCTACGCACCTTTGATTGTAACATGTAAAACATTCATTGAAAAGATTAATTCAGAGGTTGAATCTAGAGTATCTGTTGTACAGAAAAGATCTCAAGTTTTGGTTTGATTTTATTTTGAGGGTGGTGTTCAGGCGTGGTGACCCAGGACAAGCTGCCTTTATCATCTCACCACTCACTCTGTCTGACAGCAGCAGTCCTTTCTCTACACATGAGCCTACAAAGCAGTCTTTGCGATCAGGAGCTCATGTGACCAAGATGTATTTTTTTCCCCACTTGTCTTCCAAAACTACAGCAGCTGCTCCATCTCCTTGACTTTCTCATAATCTCTCGCTCAGGAAATCAGATTCGGATGTTGAATAAACATTTGCTGGTGTTAAAAAAGTGTAACTGAGACTGAGCCATACAATGTTCTTGAAGCATCACATGACTTAAATCTTCATAGAAACAAAAAAAACTGCATTTTGACTTATTTACACTCTCTCTATTACCTATATTTGAAGCAGACATTCATAAAAGCACGCAGAAATTCTCGTTATCGATGCAGTTCAGTGAAGTGAACAGTTAATCAGTAGGAATTTCCATCTGATGGGGAGATACACTTTTAATTAAGAGAATCTGAATAGAGACTAGCTCACAAAAAAAACCAAATTAATCATGAAAAGTATCATGATGCATTTTATATTGTGAATTTTATAGAAGTCTCCTGCATTGTCATGCCGCATAGTAATTAAGAAGATCAATTTAGCAAAGGCTGAAGGCTCAGTTTATATGTTAATTTATTTCAGTTTCTGAGAAACAATAACCCTCCCCTGTGTCAATGTGCCTCCAGACATTATGAAGCAAGTTAATATTAATCTAAATACAGTTTCTATTAACTGTTGGAAATAAACTGAAAATATTGTACATGCTATGCATATAGTATATGCTGATAAATCGTTCATACAGGGGACAATTCTAGTGCTTCAAAGATACTTATTACACAATTGGTTACAGTCCAGTTATCCAAAGGGCAAAGGATATTGATACTAGGAGTATGCATCTGCTTCGTTTTTAAACCATCCAATATGTTTTTCATGAACATAAGTGCAATATATTAAAAATATGATATGGGACTCTGCTGTGCTGTGGCTCTGTGGATAAGGATCTCTACCTGCAATTGGAGGGTTGCCAGTTCCTATCCTGCAGGTGGCACTTTCTCAATTAAATTGCTAATGTAGAAAAGGTACAAAGTCACCATGCAGCAAAATTTCTGACCTCATTCTGTGAGAGGCATGAGTGCATTTTCACAACCTGCTGTCTGACTTTTCCCATGGTCTGCTTGCTTCTAGTTCGTGAGCTCCCTTATCAACAGAGTATCATAATTAGGACTCTGGCCCTGATATCTGACATCATATTAATTGAAAGTGTTTGTGTCTTAAGGACCCATTTTGGGACAACTACGGTTTTATCTTATATAAAAAGGGCTTAGAGGCATATATTAAACAAAATAAATTTCATGTTGGGTAGTAGCTTAGAATTGATGCCTTATAGCGCTGGGGCCCTGGGTTCAGAGCTGAGGTGCTATCTTTGTGGAGTTTGAGTGTCCTTCTTGTGATCTTGTGGATTTCCTCCAGGTCTTCTGGTTTCCTCATACAGTGCAAAGACATACTGGTAGGTTAATTGGCTTTTGGCACCACTGGCACACGTGAGTGTGTGTGTGTCTGCCCTGCATTGGACTGGCATCCCATCCAGGGTATAGCCTGCCTTACAGTCATTGCTTCCTGAGAGAGGCTCCAGCTCATTTGTGACCCTGAATTGGAAGACCCGGTTAGAAAATTATTAGAATGATTGCAGTTCAATCTGTACTGTAACTAATTCAAGATGTAAAACTAAAGCTACACTATTCTGTGCTCCAAAAGATTATACAGTTACCTGTATTTAGTGGCTGACACTTTTTAAGCAACTTCCTTTTGTACCCCTTTATATAGTAGGATTTGAACCCACAACCTCACAGTTCCAGAACCCTAACCACTGCTCCACATTATCTTGAAGTGTTTCTGTTCTCACCAGCTGAAGTTTAGTTTCACTAATTAAAAGCAGGTGCCAGCTTTTACATTTACTATGTTGAACAAAGTGATCAGACATTTGCAGGTTTGCTCTGAAAAGATGCTTCAGCAAAATCTAACCCTCTATCTCACAGGGCAAGAAAGCATTATAAGCTCTACAATAAAATGTTCTAAATGTACAGCTCAGCTGTGTTAATTGTACATGCGGGTCGTCGGTCTTTCTTTTCTCTTCAGTCTGATGTACTGGTATAATACAATCTTAGACAAATGATCTGTGTGGGAGGTTTCATGTCTGGTGTATAAGGAAGCATCCATACTTAAATTTATGACCAAGGGCAAATTTCCTTTAGCTAAACTGCTCAGCCTCCTTCTAAAGGCAGCTACTACAGGAATACAGCTGGTCTCTGTCACGATTATAGTTCCCCCTCCTTAAGGGTGCTCCAGCCCTTTCACTCAAGACTTTATTCTGTGCACCTGTTTCCCATTCCCAGCCCACCTTAAAAGCCAGGCGCTGACGCTCATCCGGGCTCTGCATCTGATTTCCGTATCGTGCGAGTCCGGGACCTGGAAGCGCCTGGTCCCGTTAAGGTTTTAATCTTTGTTCCCGTTCCTGTTCCCTGTCTGCCGGTTCCGACCCGGCCTTCGTGTTTTAATTCCTTGTTCTGATGGATCTCCTGGTTTTGGACTTACCCTTTCTCGTGTGTTTTTGGATACTCTATGGATTACTCTTTGGGATTGTTCGCCTCGGCCACACCTCCCCCGTGCACCAGCGCACCTTGGACACGCCCCCCTGTCTTCAGCCCCGTATTCCTGCATGACGTTTCCCTAGTGTTTCCCCACTCCGTCGGATTGTGTCGTCCGCATAGGGTCCGGAAAGAACTGTTCGTTACAGTCTCTCCCTTGATGGACTCTGAAACCCTATACTGTATAATGCCAGATCTGTATTCCCTGGGGCACACCACTGTCTCTACACAGCTATCAATCCCCAGCTTTATAATTATATTACTCTGCTGTAAAACTGACAATCTGTTCTGAGATTTACCCAAACAGTCTTATTTTCAGCTTCTGCGTCTTGATGCCAATTAGGAAAGCCAGAAACATATGCAAATTCAAATTTTTGCTTAAGCAAATAAATGCTATAATCTATCACTTTTATTTTATGATAATTATCTGGGAATATAGCCAGCTTAAGCCTTTAAGTCATAGAATTTCAAAATGTTTCCTGTTGGTTTCAAATAAAGTAAACACCCTAACTTAAGACTACAGAAAGTGACAAAGTGATCTTTGAGAGAAATACTGTATATGTGACTATCTGGGAATCTTAGAATGAGGGCAGTAAAAGCATTAATCTAATTTAGAAATATGTCCAAATTTTGTCAGGCTGTCCTGCCATGAGCAGTCCATTATCTTTACTTTTTCTCAAACTCTTATCCTTTGTGATAAAAAAACCCTACAAATAACCCTAAAACTCCAGCCAGAATAGAATAATGTACTCTGACATGGGACCAAAGTTATAGATCCTTTCTAATTAATCAACTGAATTAGCTGAATTATCACGTGTATTGTCCCTCATTGCACAGTATAAGCTGTGGGCTCCTTACTCTGTATGATATTTCTGATGCCCTCTTGTGGACTTAAGAAAGATTATAAACAGCAACATAATGGTTCTCTAACACACCTTCTTATTTAAGCAACTGAAACACATTTGCAATAATAATAATAATAATAATAATTCGAACAATTTCTGAAGATCAATGTTATCAAACAAGACAAATTTATATGGCATTATACTGATATTGCTAAATTTCTTCTTCATGTTTCATTCTTATGCATGGTGGCACAAACAACATCAGTATAAGCAACACTTTCCATCAATGCATCATCCATTTTCTAATAACTTTATCCCATTCAGGCTCACAGGAGAACCAGAGTGTATTCTGTCAAGCAATGGGTACAAGGCAGGGTACACTCTGGATGGGACGTCATCCAGAGCCAATTTTCCCAGCATTCAATTGACCTTCCAGTATGTTTCTGGACTGTCCATGGGAGGAGAAACACAAACACAGCCACGTCCAGTACACACACACCTCTTGGGCCAATTGCCCCAGAAGCCAATAAACCTACTAGTATGTGCCAGTACCAGTATGTTTTTGGACTGTGGGAGGAAACCAGAGGAACTGGGGGAAACCCACACAAACACAGGGAGAAGATACAAACTCCACACTGATAAAACCTTAGGACTTGAACCTCCAGCAGTGAGAGGCAGCAATGCACCACTATGCTGCCCTCTATACATTCACATCAAATTAAAACACTATTGAAACAAACTGCAGAATTTACACAGATAAAGATGCAGTAAATATGTTAAATACTGTAGGTACAGTATTGTAAAATATTTTAAACTCTTTTAGATTATTTACTGATTATAAAACACTGTGCAAAAACAAACTTCTATAAACTTGCCTATAGTTCATGTGAGGCATTCAGATTACCTGTATATGCACAAATAAAACTATAAAAATGGAGTGACGTGTCCTGAACCCAGAAAGGACTAAGAGGTTCCCTGGCAACAAAAAGGTTGATTTTCTGTGTGACCAGCTGTGTGTACTGTATGAATTTACGATTTTGAATGAGGCTGTTACTGAATCTGTAGCTGTGTTTTTTTTTTAATTAGGAATCACCAAATAGTTTCACTATTTGATTTGGAATCACAAATTTCACATTTCATCTCATGGCTAGGAACCATGTACCTGTCCTCATAAGGAGAACTTGAAAGTGCGAACAGTTTCATCTGATCCATCATGCTAGTCAAGCTGTAAAACATTATATGCTATAGAGCCCAGTGCAGGAGGTTTAATTAGAATTAAAATAGTCCCTCAGTACAGCACCGTGAGCCTACGAGCACCTGTCACCATGTTGTCAGGAGGGCAAGAGAAGTCTAGCCAGCCAATCTCAGTCTATTGCCAGTGTCACCAGTGCTGAGGAAATCCCAGTCACAGTCATCTGGTAACTTACACACTCATTGCTTGTGGCCAGCTGTGGCTTATTATTTTTATTACTCTTTTCCCATAACAGTCACCCATCCCACCCACAGTAATGGGAACAGCCCATCTTGGCGGAGTGTCCTAGGATGACTGTGAGAGTCATGATGGGACTGTGGGTGTGTGTACCTTCTGTACATTGTAGAGGGCCGTGCACCTTAAATTGACAAGTCTATCTACATGTATCTCAAGAGTTTATATCAACATTTTTACGATGTCTTTATAGATGACAAAGCCACTACTAGTAAGTGCAGTTAAACTCACGAGAAGCTACTGAACAAAGGGACAGGGTGTTTGTGTGTTGTGAGAAAACCACTGAACGGTCACATAACTCATCTGTGATCAGCTAGTGCAATCAATGCTGCTTCACATTGGAGCTCTGCTGGAGGTGTTTGTCCTCAATTAATTCACAGACTCCATGCAATGTTTTGACTCAAAGATACGGCATGTGCAGGCAAAGAGCCTTAAGCTCGGAACTTCACTTAAGGTGAATATACAGTATACTGTGCCAATAGGTGTGGCCAATGCTTCTGTTAGAAATGATCAAATGAATGAATGTATGGAATTCCTCCCCCCAGAAGAGAACATATTTTAATATACTTTCATTCCAATTATCGCATGAGCGCAAATGCATTTAACTTGACTGTAAATAAAAATAGTTTACTTTGCTGTCCCAATACTTTTGGAGGAGTGTATTGCACTCCAGAATGACAATATATACCCACGCAGGACCTACCTTATGCCCTAATGTGCTTAGTTTGTTAGCTATAGCTGATCTAAGCTCTCTAAGGATGAAATGGTTATTGAAAATGGCTGGATGTGTTCAAGTGCTGAAAAAAAAAGGAAAAATTGCACAAAGAACTGCTGCTCCTTCTACAGGTTCCTGTTTTGTAATGGATCATATAAGGTTAGAAGACTAGCAAATGCAGTTTTATGCTAACATCAATGTTTTCCGTCGTTATAATTTCATTTACTCAATTGAATTTGAATAGCATTCTTAAACCCATAACTATGAAACAGCCTTTGGATCCATGCAATAGAATTAGTAGGGAGCACATTTCAGAATTATACTTTTTTTATCAGACCTTGAATTTCCAGCGACAGGTGAGTCTCTCTCCCTCCACTCTCGGTTACGGGAGAGTAATAAGGCGGGGAGAAGGGGGCTGCAGTGTGCCCTCACCGTTGGTTCTGAGGGCTATCAATCACTGCCTGTCACAAAAGGCATAAACACAAAAATGGGCTTCAACTCTTCGCAATCCAGAAAGCAGTTTGGCCACGCTTCCACTGTCAAAGGGATAGGTCGGATTGCTCCATTCCAGGATCGGTTAATGCGACTTTTGGAGGCGGCTGTGGAGCAAGATGTACTAAAACGTAGAGGGAATGAGAGGAGCAGACAAGCCGCCGGCACCTACCAGTGAGGTTAGTGCGCGTTACTCTCTAAATCACATCGTGGAAGGAATTAACGTTTAATCAACTGTATCATATGGAGCCCAGAATTACTCTGAGTGTAAAACGCAATTCGAGATGGGTAAAGACTTTGCTTTCAAGCAAGCAGTTACGTCTGTGCGCCCTTTTTTACTGAGGAAAAATAAGTTATTTGTGAGTTTTTTTTTGTTGTTTGTATTTTGCTTTACTGAAACTTCAGCCTTCAAATCATCATATAGTAAGAAATGCAGTTTATACGCTTGCCAATACGTTCCTAATAGCGGGACACGTACTGTAAGGCAGTTCAGTATTAATGAGGGTCAATCCATCGCTGGACTGCTCATCTCAGTGGGAATCTCTTAGTTTCTCTGATGTTTAGTAGCTTACCTGTATAGTCCAGGCATTGTAGCCTTGCAGCTAGAAGACGTCTTGTTGTGCCTTCCAGTAGCTCTTTCGAATGCCTTAACTGGATAATTTATTTGTTTAACTGATGGTGGTCAAAACGTTTTTTTTTTAGCCTTTTGCTTCTTAGGGTTTTAAAGCTTCTTATAAACACCTAAACCACCACTTGAACACCGATCTAAAGCGAAGCATTGTCTTAGCTGTTAGATTCCATTTACCGGAGTTCCGAGCATTAGTAACCTAATGATGATAATAAATCAATTCTCCAATGTAAACTCCAATTCTCCAATGTACTGTGGATTCGGATAAAAAGCTAACGACCTGCTGTTGACGTTAACGATCCCTAGTAAATGTACTTTTAAGTAATCAACATAAGTAAAAAAAAAAAGAAAAATATGTTTTTCTGACTTTAATGATCGCTTTGGTTATATTAGTTTCTGTTGAACGCAAACATAGTCGTAATTGGCTCAATTGGATGATGCCCTTATTTGATCTCTGACGAAAGTCATAAGTTCTATACTTGCAATGTATTTCAGGTCCTACCCATTACAGAACTGTGATGAGTTACTCAGCGGAGTGTCGCAAGGGGATTTTTAGTGATTAACTCACAAACTGTATTTCTTCAGCTTTCCTTGTTTCATTCTAACGCGCTGAAACTAAAGCTTTACTAAGCTTTACCTCTAACCTGTATTGGCTATTGGCAATAACTGTAACAGTTTCGGATAATTAGTTACAGTATGTAATACAAACCTACGTGTATATAAGAAAACGACTGTTTTCAAAATTGGATAACTTGGATTTTTATAAGGCAAAATGATCGTTTTGGTTATATTGGTGAGCTGCGATTTATGGGAAAGAAATTGAATAGCAATAATGTATCACATTTAGTGCATGCTGATTTCATAACTGCTTACGGTTGTCATTCAATTGACAAATCGATTACACACACTTTTATGAACGTAACGTTTTAAGATGGCATGCATTATTAAAACATTACGGTTATGATGGGGTATCATCAACATTTCGTCCATCTTCTTTACTGTAGTTAACTCTGAGTAAAGACGTTTACGAAACATAAGATCAAATTAATTTGGTCTAGACACTAGCAGCGGAGTCGGTTTTTTGTCTTTAATTTATATAACTCTCTTACAAAGTGGCCATAATCCCAAAGCGCTTCAGACTATCAAAGTGTGAAAATAGCTTATACAGTATGAGAGACAAGAAGAAAGTACTATTGAATGACCTGATCAATATACTTTTAAAAAGGAATTCCCAAGGGCAATTGACTCAATTTAAGGATTCAATTTACATGTCAGGAATGTAATTGAAAATGAATGGGTTTAGAAAAGCGTCAATATGTCTTAGCTACTGTATATGCTGGGAAATTGGATTTCATCAGGAAAGAAACAAAACGCATAAAACGTTAATAGTACAGTAACACACAGAGAGAGTGTGCTTTCAGCTAAACTTTAAATTACAAGCAACAACGCGACTCCACCGTCTACTACTTTTGCCCGAAGCCTCGACAATATGAAATTGAAACTTAGAATCAGAGTAGCCCAGTAGATCCAAGGCGAATCCTTTTCAGGAAAACTCCAAACGAACCGTCTGATTTCAATACACAAGTAATACATAAATTGAGGAATCATTCTAAATAATATGGCACTATAATTAATTGTGAAGCCCTCTTTAAGAGCTCTGTGAGCAGTTACATCTTGGAAACCCGTCAACGAGTATCAGAGTGGGGGAAAATATAGATTTAAAACCTTCATTTTGCTTCTGGGAGAACAGAGGCTAGACTCTAAAACCTACAGAGGGACCAGGATCCCCAATTTAAGCACTGCCTTTTGGGTGTTTTATTTCAGAAGGGTTCGTTATTTTTACTTTAAACTACTGTATTTCGCCTTTTTGCTCTTTAAAATCAATGTTTGTTATCAGAAGGTCCAAAAACTTCCTTAGTAAGTATGATTACTTAGAAAGTAATGTACAAAAATTGAAAATGTTGATTCAATATAAATGATGATACACTGTTTCCCACGGTTTAATTCTAAGAAATAAATTGTGATGATGTATAAAAAAGGTAGACGGATTGTAGGACTATATGAGGCTGTAATCTACAAGTAAAATAGTTACAGCCTTTATTGATTACAGTCCGTTACATTAGGTGAGGAACACCTTTAGACGCGATGCACTTGACAACATTTTATAGCTTGTTTGAATTGAAATCGATTGCCTTCAAAGCAACCCTAAATGACTAATATTAATGTTCTTCAAGCAAGTGTAAAAAAAAAATCAGAATCTTTAAAGCTGTGATTTGGATTGGTCTGCAGTAGTTTAAAGAACTGTCCAAAATTCCTTCTGCGTCTATGTCTACTTTTGTACAGTATGTTAAAAAATGGATACAGGGTCATCTGTGCCGTTTTCAAACCTGAATTACTTTGCAGCTGTCACTTAAATTCCCAGTTCCAGCTCCCAGCTCAGTGGGCTCTGTTTCAGCTCTCTGTGGTGAGTTCAGTGGTACGGTAGTATAGTTCTTGTCAGCCTGTCTAGCGTTTGTTCAGCTTCCCAAAGCCATCAGGGATATGTCAGCTTATCGCAAGGATGGTGGATTCTTATCTTATTCTTTTTGCTGCACCAAAGAGAAGGAAGAGGGCCCTACCAACCAAGACACACCAGAAAATTAAGAATACTGCAGAATATATTGTGTACATTCACCATCATAAGGGAGCTTTGGAACTGTGAAAATAATACAGTATGCCATGCTGTACCTCTTCTGTCTTTTGAGCGATAAATACAGCATTCAGAATTTATGTCCAGATTCGAGCTACAGTAGAAAGTAAATGGAACCAGTTTGTATGATGTGCATTTACTGATGCTTTAACTGATGTCTAGGCTTTAACTTTAGTGGAACTGGTTTATTAAAATGGCTTAATGCACTTGAAGCCTTTAGACACATCTAAGAGCCATGTAATAAAATGTTCTTTCTAAATGTGGACCTACAGCGGCACCATTTATAGTAGCCATATTATTTTCTCCCGGTTGCTAGTGTTTCAGAACAGCTTAACACGCCATGACTGAAACCACAGTAACAACCCCAGACAAGTAGCCAGGACTGTCTGGAAATTTCGGCTTTTAGTTTTCCATAAAATAAGTACTGTCTGTATCCAGCGGAGAGTATAGTGTTCCTTATCCTAACGATCTGCCCCCTGGAGTCGGAACGATTCTACACTGGAAGAGGCCAGGAGGTGGACAGCAATGTTTATATTGATAAATAACAGGGTTTTTCAAATGGTCACATTCCATTATGCCACAGCCCAGCTGGGGTTGGTAGGTCTACCTCAATCACTTTAAGGTAGTTCAAATAGGCAAAAAAAATTCAGTTGATTAACTAAAGGGTCAGAATGGAATGACAAACGAGTCTGTGGCTATCCAGATGAGGGAAGTGTTGTGCTGGTCTTGCTTTGTAATAGTGAAATGATGGTGCCTGTCTCTAATAATCCCAGTGACACTAAAGGCTCCTGCTCGAATATTTCCTTTGCAAAATACCCATCTTAGGTTTGTGCTATGTGGCTTGGGAACAGCTGTTTAGACCTGCCTCTGGAAAAGCCACACACACTACACATTTGAAAGAAAGTGTTTTTTTTTTTTTGTCAAGCATGTGAATAAGACTGATGTTTGACTTGCGACACATTTGAATCAATTTTCCCTTTATTTTCCCCCTAGTGAGAAAACAGCACTAAGAATTCGAAAATAGGGTTATTGAAAACATTTGTTATGAAGAAAAGTTTATTTTGATTTTGTAACGGTAGAAGAACGTTTTTTACCATTCTCAGTCAAGAGTAAACTGAAAGTGATGTGTAAGTTTAACAAATACAACCTTGACAGTGAAAATGACCAAAACCCTGATTTTAGTTGTTTTAAAGTTTTTACTATATAGTCAAAACCCACAGACTGCTTTCCTCCTAATCTGCTTAGTTGAAGAACTGTGACCACCAGCTTTTTTGTACTTAAATTGGTAATTAGCAGGATCAATATAACAATTGAGGTGCTGGTTGTTCTAAAGCACAACAAAGGAGAGGGCAGGAAGGGCTGTACGTTTGATATCCCTGCAGTAGAGTCAGTGATTAATAATTAAATTAACAATTTAATGGCTGAAAATGAGCTTGCCTTTACCATTCGGAGGTTTGCAGGAAGGGAACAAAAGCTACATTCCGTAGGATGTCAGACAGGCAGTAGTGTGATGTATTTTTAAAGCACTTTCCACCACACTAAGTCTAAACAGTAACCAGGATAATCTCCAAGCCTCTGAGCCACAGAAGCCTGAAAGTGAATTTAACCTTGTCATCCAACCAAATAGAAAGCTGTCATAACAGGGATATATGCTTAAAAGCAACAGGCTCCAGGAATTTTGCTGGTGTGTTTTTTCTTTCCTGCACAAACATTTACCAGTACAAGTAAGAGCACTTACTGTACTTAGAGAGGCATTTCCAATTCATTTTATAGAGACTATGTTCTGCGTGAATAACCTCTCTTAAAATGATACACAACTATCCACGATACAGCAGGAGTGCTAGCCAAAGACAGCAGTGGCATTAAAAGCAACATTCGAATACCACTGAGGCCTGTGAAGTCTCAGGACCTGCACATACAGTATAAAACCCCACTCTAACACAGATTACTTTTGAAGGTCTATGAGTATCCAAGATTTATTTCAGCAAAGTAAACTAACCATACTTAACACATAAAAAATGTATTGTGCATACAAACACAATGATTAAGGTTGGTTGAGCCACTAAAAAAAGTACTTTTTACTGACCTGGGTGTGCATAGTTCCCTTAAACACACAGACAGACATCTCACATTCTAATGTTTATTAATAATTATATTGGTGCCCGCAAAACACATAAAAGTGAAGTTGTAAAATCTTTTGAAGCTGTTTTTAATGGCCTCTGATGATGGCCTCTTCGCCATGGCAATTTTCTCTGCATGCAACCTTCCATGGATCCTATACTGTATAAAAAGTTGAAATACAAGGTTCAGTTCCCTGCCTTCTCCCTTGGTTCTCAATCAACACCTTGTCCTGCTATCAGTGATGATCTACGAAACTTGGCTCAGAAAAGATCACACCATTTATTTCTGTATGGGAACAAATATTTGCATGGAAATATATCTTTGTGAACAGTAAAGGTTCGGTGTTATCAGCACTAGCAGTGATTAAAGGGTAATTGTCATGAGCAAGGGGGAAGATACAGTAGATGTCATTTGTATGGTGAATAATCCTGCAGGATAGTGCCTTGTTTGTTAGTCTCTTTTTTCCACACCATTTACTTGCTGTTGTAGACTACACAAAGTTGAAGGATTTTTTTTAAAGTTTACAGATAAGAAAAGGCAGAGCTTAGAATTAAAGTATAAAACCTCCTTGAAGATACGGGGTACCGTTACACAGAAACCAGAAGACTGACCTGAAGCATGCTTGAGAACTGTTAGTTGTCTTGTGGACAATTTTGACTGTTTTATTTGCTGTGTCAGAGCCTGCACAAACACAGTACCTGTATACCTTAAAGCAGTTGTACATTTCTAAGTACTGGCCAATATAATGGATAGCTCATGTCACAGCCTTGAGAAATGGGCTATAACAAGTGCCATGATTAGTTACAAGGCCCTCGTATAGTGACTCTGATGTCAGTTTTCCAATAGAAGGGGTCCTGCTGTTTAAGAAAGCAGGTCAGTACATTAGCCAGAACTTCACTGACAATATGTTATGATGCAGAGGGAACGTGAGAGCAATTATCAGCCTATAATCCTCCCAGTAGTGCTCACCTTTATATCTCTGTTGAGCAATTCAGAGAAATGTCATTTTATTCTGAGCTTCACTGTTCCTCCCATTCATATTAAAGAGACAGCAGTGGTGAGATAGGGGCAGGTCTAGGTTGTCCTAACAAGAGGACGTTTATTAGTGCATGAAAGCTCCCTAACATTAAATAGCAACACAAAAGAGAGGTTGAGTGTTACAAGGATATATGAAAAAATTGCTCAAAGAAATCCACAAGGCCAGTAAATCAAATGTACAGTATGTATGGGTTGTTATTCATGTAGACCATAATTAAACCATGGTGTTCTGTACTGTATGTGAGCATGTCAGGTGTCACACAATGGAATGCTGTGAGGTGCTTTCTGAACTCCTACCAGCAACTGTCCTTAGGCTCTTACAGAAAAGGACCATTGTATGCTGTCCTAGAAATTCAACTTAAGACAAATAAGACAAAACTAGCCCTTGGTACTGTAGGTATCATTCAGCCATTCCCCGACAAAGATCCACAGAAACCATTACAGTTAATAAAAAGCACAGAGAAATAAAATTAAGGTAACAGTGATTACAACACTTAACACAGGCTATTGTACTGTAATAGAAAGACCTTGGTGTTCTGCAGCTCAGATTATAATGCTGCTGGTAATAAGTCGTAGCTAATGATGCATTTGTAAACCATGTTCTTTCTCTAAAACTGAGCTACAAATTGCTTTAGATTTTGTAGCCTCCTGTTGATGCCTTTACTGATTTTTGCTACAATCTGCACCTTAATTATTTTAATTAATCCCTCCCAGGATCAAGATGTCATTTATCATAGGACAGAGCTGTACTCAAATGGAAGAGCCACTGTTCAAGTAGGGTGGCAGGGTGGCAAGCTGAGGTCTAGCATGGATGAAACTGAAGAATTTGACTGAAGATTTCTTTATTTGCCATATACAACAAGTGTATTGGAATGCTTACACGTTCTGCTATATCCAGTAACGTTGGAGAAAGAGAAAAGAAAAAAAAAGAAAAGAAAAAAAAGTCATGTGGTTTTTAGCAACCTTATTGACTATTTCCCTGAAGAACAGGAAGAGACATATGCTGTTGTAAAGTAAGGAATAATTAAAATTCTCTTACATATATTCTGCATGTGTGCAGCATGGTGGTGCAGTAGTGAGCATTGCTGCCTCACAGCACTGGGGCTCTGGGATTAATTCCTGGGGTTCTGTCTGCTTGGAGTTTGTATTTTCTCCCTGTGTTTTCCTCCATGTGCTTTGGTTTCCTCCCATAGTCCAAAGATACTGGTGTTTGTGTCTCTGTGTGTCCTGTGATGGACTGGCACCCTGTCCAGAGTGCATCTTTGCCTTGTGCCAGTTGCTTGCTGGAATAGGCTCTGGTTTCCCCACAATTCTCTATTGGATAAAGTGGTTAGAAAATAGATGGATGGACTTTTCAAGTAGCCCTAGAGCAGGCCTGTCTCATTAGAATAATGTCTACCCTTGGTGTTTTAGGCATCACACTCCTGGAAGTCAGACAATTAAATTGAGAAATGGCTTTGCAGCCTAGGGTAGTGACATAGCTCAGTCCAGGTCATTTCAGAAAAGAGACAAGCGACATGCACCCACTTTCATAAAACATTTCCCTCAATGTTAACATGTCTGTGTGTTTTTGTTAGAAAAAAAGAGTTGCACTATGCATATGATCAGTCCCAAAGGTTCTTTTAACCTTTTTTTTATTTTTAGATTTGTAACACAGTGAGATTTCTTTTTGTCCCTCTTAGAAAACACAAAGAGACACAAAAGACCAGTTTTAATTAATCTCCAATTTGCAAGTACATGTGGCTCATGTCTCCAAAACACTGCAATACAAAACACTTTAATTATTGCGCAGTGAAAATAAAATCACCATGAAGGTAATTAAATCAGATTGAAGCAAACCTGGCTCAGCATAGACTTCAATACAAGTTCTCCCAGGAATAAACACTTTTCTTTGTCATTTCTTGCGATTTATAGTTCAGGCACTTGAAAAGCAAACTTGTCCTTCAAGGCAATTTGAATTCCCAAAGAGTAATGAACAGTTTGTACAAATAAAACACATTTTCACAAGTGCCAAAGAGCCTTCTGCTTGCTTCCACACCTTCTATGAGAATAGATGAACCTAGACTAATGCTTTGAAGATCTTTGAGAATTTTCTGTTTTGTTGCATTAATCATCTAATTTTTAAAACATGTCCTGATTTTGTTCAATGTTGATTTCCATTTAGGTTTGTTGCATATACCACATTTGCTTTTATTTAATGTTTATGCAAAATAGTGACCTTTGACAATTCACTGTCTTCTCTGATAAATTTATACTCCTTTTATTTTTTTCTTCCTGGGGATTATAGTAACAGATTAAAATTATACACTAAATTACCCTTTAAATCATTTTCAATTTTCTTTTGATATTCTGTACTGTATAACCCTGCCTGTAAAGTCTGATTTAATAACTGTGAAAGCACTCTGTGGCAATTGTTTTAAAGGGCGCTATACAAAAGATGAAATTGAATTGAAACAATGGAATTGAATAGAGCATGTGACAAAGCAGGCAGGCTGTGTTCTGACTTGATATGTCTCTGTATATCTTTGTGGGTACAGAAATGGAATAATATAAGACACAGAATAAGTTAGAATCTATTGTTTGTTTGTATATCCATGTTAATCTGTCTTTTCTTGGTGTTCTCAATTTCATAATATTCATGTGCCTGTTGGCTGGTGCATACTGTGTCATGGACCACTAAGAAAGCACTTCCAACTGTCAGCACTAGAGTAATACCCATTGATTGAATTATTCATGTAGCACCCATGCATAAAAGGGTGAAAAACATTGTAAAGTAATTATAGACCAACAACTCTTACTCCTTTATGGGTTATGAAAAGGCTAATTAAAAATAAACTTGAGAATGTACTAGGGCAAGACAACAGGAGTCTATTTCTAGGCTAGTTAAAGTGAGTTTTATTTAACTAACTTCCTAGAATTCTTTCACCAAGCAACAGCTGTAATTGATAAAGAGAATGTTATATGATTTTCAAAAGCCATTTGTTATAATTAATCATATATTATAAAATATTATGTCTCAAATTGCAAGTAGTAGATTACTAAACAGGGGTGAATTCTCAGATTAGGGTGATGCCTTTTGTCATTGGTGGAGTACCACAAGGATATGTACTGTATTAAGACCACCTCCTTTCCAAATTGCAAAACAGGTATGAAGCATAAAAATAAGGTTGACTTTTATAATCAAGCATGATAGACCTGCAAAGCACAAAGTCAACTAAAAATTGTGTACAAATCAATGGAAAATATTGTGCTTTTGTGGTTTAATTATAATCTATTAACTAACAGCTGTGGCTTCTGGTGTTTCATACTACAGTATATACCACTGATTTTTGCACTTTTTGTCTGGTGCACCTGCAGGCTGCTGAAGAGGGCTTGCACAAGCCAAAGAATACAGATTTAAGGATGATGGTAATTGTAATGGGAGGCACTTCCTCTATCCAGTCATGTCAAAAGAGATTTTGCTTAGGGTTTCTTCTGGAAATTGTCAGATGTGATTCTGGAAGCCACACTAATTAATGAGAAGGGGGCAAAGGTACTCCTCCTGTAGTATAACATCCCATAGCTTCTGTAGTCTTGACATCAAGCAGTTTTGGAAAACCAGTCAATGCATGCAACACTGTTGTGTGTTCAATTTGCAGTTTTTGTATCAAAATGTCTCCCTTCCCTTCCTCTGCCTTCCTGTATAGAAGTATTTATCAAAGGATTGAACTGCCATGAGTCAATATTCATTATCTCTGATTGATGATGTGTAAATGTATTAATTATGAGCTAAAGAAAGGATGGCAGGTTAATGCCTATTCACTTCTTTAAATGTATAGGAGCTACAATTTAGGGCAGAGATGCAGCTCTTGTACCCTCAAGGATAATGACTGCCCTGTGCCAGAGTCACTCACTTGTTTGCTGATGGCGTAAATCACTGACACTTGAGACTTGCTCTTTCGAATGTCTTTTTCTGAGCCACATGTGGCCAGGCTTTCTCGGGATCAAACCACCTCCACTTCATTGACAAAAGTGCACTTAGTCATAAAGCTTTATAACACAGTGTTAGTGTTCATTTTCCTGTTATTAGCCAGTGGTTAGTAGTGGTAATGAGTTGCATTCTATTTTCGTCACTTCCATGACGGTACAATTATCCTACAGTAGGTGATTAATAAGTGGTGATTAAAAAATGATGCATTGCTGCTTCACTTATATACAGTACACATAATAATCCATCTTTCCTCTCATCGAGAAGTCCCATCAAGGGCCGAAGGTGTTCCTTTCTGAGTCTCGCCTGGGTTATGTCACTAGGCAGTTATGACCAGATTTCCCCAATGGTATTGGAAAACTGGTGTAGCACTACTGGGGAAAAGGATTGTGATTCATTGACAGGGACTTATCGGTGTCTTAGACAAACAGCAACCGATGAAACTACAGGCTCGCAGTGATGCCAGTGATATGCTTCTCCTTCATTCGGTACTGCAGCTCCTAAATGCCACTGCAAAGATTAACATGTAGCATGTCAAAAAGATGAATGGCTCAATAAGACGTCAGCTCTTAGGAACCAGACTGCGCTTCCTTTTTCCCCTGATGTGTGGACGGGTGTCATCACTGAGAGCTTCCACATACAGAAACACAGCAGAAAAACAAGTAGGTACAGTACAGACAAGAGAGGAGAAAAAGACAGGAAGACACAGGATGACACAGAAGGGCAGGAGGCGAGAGCTCCTTGTCCTGATCGTCCAGGTTCGAGGATCAAGTTAGGTATGAAGAAAGCTTGCTATTCTGTTATTTTTAGGAACTTTAAATTCTTGTATAGAGAATCCCTCGGTTGATACTAAAGGTGATTCTAAATCGGTTGAGGGCATTAAAAAAATTGCCAATTCATAATTCAAAAAAGCCGACTAATCTGTTTCTTTCTGTTTCTGTGTGCTACAGGAGGTCATCCTTGCAGGCCAGTAGCTGCAGTGCCATGGCACTGATGGTGCTGGCGGCATTGAATGAGAGCCAGGTGGGCTTCCTGGGAAATGGGACTTCAGGATGGGGAGGCAGTGGGTCCAACAGCACGGAACCAGAGCGCCGTCACCCTTACAATTTCTACGCCATGCTGCTGACACTGCTGATCTTCGTGATTGTCTTTGGCAATGTACTTGTGTGCATGGCTGTGTCCCGGGAAAAGGCCCTGCAGACCACCACCAACTACTTGATTGTCAGCCTTGCTGTGGCAGACCTGCTGGTGGCCACACTGGTAATGCCTTGGGTAGTGTACTTGGAGGTGAGTAAGATACACAACTAGTATTTGACACCTTCATACACTGTAGCCTCATGCAACAAAATAGATCCTGGGACCTACTGTCTTGAGTTTACAAGTCTTGATTGTCTTCCACCACGTCTTGGATTGGAGCCAACCTACAGTACAGTGCTGATAAAAAGTGTGTAAAATCCCAATATCATTATTGGGCTTACACTTGTGTTCCATTATATCCTTGTTAATCTGAAACCCATCTTTTCATAAATATTCCAAATTGTAATGTTTGCAATAGCGTATGCAGTAGAAAAAAATATGAATAAATTAACAATCAAGTGAACCCCTAGTTTACTTAGCACAATTAGGGGGGTATTTAAAATCAGATGCTTTAATAAGTGGTTAACAAATAAACAAGAACTTTTTTTTGGCAGCCCTGTCCAGTATAACATTCTGAAACTTTGTGAGCTTTGTCTTCACCATACAAGTTAGTGGAACCATGACATGACATGAACAAAATTGATCTCAGATGACCTCGGAAAAAAGTAGTTGATGCTTATCAGGGTGGAGGGAGGTTACTTGGTGTTTCTGAACATTTTCAGAAGGAAGTAAGTGTGTGCAGAATGAGTACCTACTTACTGAAAGCCATTAATTCCATGATGGATATGGTCCAGGAGATTATCCTTGATCGTTCATCTCTCCCAGGTATAGGTAGATATTAGACAAATACTGTATGTATGGTAACATTTCAACCAACATATCTGAACCTAAATAAAGCTAAACCTAAATAAAGAATAAAGCAGGCACATTCTTCAACTTAACGACTAGAAAATATTACTGAGCAGATAAAGGCATTCTAGTGAGTTTTAAATTATGTTGAAGATCAGTTCAATCAGACTGCATCCTTTAATGTACTTCCACCAACTGACAGAGATTCAATTAGGTTTGCTTTGATATAAAAATGGAAAGATAGAAAAATTATATTTTTTTATAATCATCTCTCTTTTAGGGAGTAAGAAAGATGCGGGGGGTCTCAGTCTCTTCCTTCGTTCCCTCAATATCCTTACGTTGCAGACAGGGGGTCTGTGAAGTTACAGGGGCCACCTGCTGTGTGCAGAGTTAAGTGCTGGTGAGACAGATAAAACGTTTTGGGCATCACTTTGACAGAACTATCAGAGCATCTGTAGGAAGCCAAAAGAAACCAATAGGTCCTACGACTCAGAATTCCTTCAGTGCTCTTTATATTAAATGTTTACAAGGGGATTACAGCTCATTTAAATATAAAAAGGCATAATGCAGCCAGTGAAAGCATGATGGACACTGCAGAGAAGCAAAGCAGAGGCACAGTAGAAGAATGAGTAAACTATAAAAATATCATGCTGATATCAAAGGTCGTATTCAGTCAAAGTACTGGACACGGATAAGATGGTAAAATGACAATAATAAAATGGTAACAATCTGGAATAAAGCATGAAATATAATAAAAACATTAAATCTAAAGGCCGTGTCAAATTAATAATAAAAATATATATGTGCAATAAAAAATCGACCATGTACCATGGCACATTTACATAAAGTATAATGAGTAAATTCACACAGTGGTTGAAAAATGGAGACTCGTGATGAGGGAAAGCTTGTTCCAAAACATCACCATTCTTGAAGATGTTGGTCATGTTTAAAACAAAATAAAGCTGGTACTGAATGGGTTTGATCAGAACACCACAATATCAGATCCAGGCTTCAACGTGATTTCAATGACAAAGCTAAATGAATAATTCAGTTCAAGGAGAAAGCAAATCCTCTGACTTTTAAAGGCCCTGAAGGTACCACACATACAACTTACTGATCTACTGTCTGAGGAATGAAAGGAAGGCCAGCATCCCTTTCCCTGCTCTCTCTGTAGTACTTCAGTACTCTCCAAGTTTCATCGAAACACTGCATTGATATAGCAAAGCTTAAATCATCAATGACCATTCATACCTCTATCATGCCAGCAGAAGTATCCAAAAGACCCTGCCAACAAACAGCATTGTCATAGCAACAAATGCAACACAATTGTACAAAACCTCTCTGAGGAATCCAAGGTGGCTGGACTTTATTGTTCTTTTAAATTGTTTCTTAGAATGCAATAAAATGAAACGTGCCAGATTGCAGGAGCTTCGGGAGAGATGTAAATTTTGCACTTTTACTATGAACAATACCTCATCTTTTCTTTCAAAGAATAATACTATGTTCAGGCAATGAGGTTAGCAGAAACTAGGGTATTTGTTCGCTGTACATTATGTGTATGGTCACCTCTAAATCCACCATTTGGATGAAAGAATGTCAAAATGATGATACTTATCGAACGAGGCTCTCCTAGGGTTTTCTGTTATTGTGCGGAGGTATATAATTATACCTGGACCACTGTCACTAAGCTGCATTAGAGGAAAGTCATTGTCGGATCTCAAGTCTTCTACAGTGTCTTCCTTCTTTTTCATTTCACTTCATGTACAAGGGAATGTAATGGAATTACATCCAGGAGCCGGCCTGGGCTGAGGGAGAGTGACAGTGAAAGTGAAAGCTCCAGAAGAACTTCTGATTAGCCATGAATTCGGATGGTTTACGGGCCTGTGGGACTCATCAAGATAGGCATGCTTGAGAAAATACAGCTTAGGGGAAATTAGGGTCTGTCACTGTATCTTCCAAATGATGGTATCTCCTACAGTAGAGAGTCCCTGGTCACTATAAAAGAATGATGGCTATATGAGATTCTGGCCCAGAGGGAAGATTGCCAACTACTGCACTCCAAACACCACTTAAAGCAGCAATCTGATTTTCCTTAATGGTGTCCCATCCCAGGACGGAGTCAGAACTTCTTGCAACGGGCTGCAGTTCAACCAGAGAATGCAGCTTGAAGTGACCTTTGTAACGCTGACAATTCATTAGAGCCCTCTTGCTGTCCTGCTGCCAGTCTTTTGGCTTATGCAAGACATGCAAAGTTGTGAATGAAAAATTAATCTCTCATCAAAAGCACGTGGCAGATGGTTTTGAGTACTGTCTACATGGTGAGAGCAATGATCTCTAATTGTGCCATTCACAGATTCAGCACATTAATAATGAATGGTACATTGGAATGTTTTTTTTTCTCTCCTTCCAGCACTTAATTAGGATGAATCTCATTATGAAGTGAGATTCATAATGAATGAATCTCTTCTGATTGATCTTGCACATTGTTTGCACTTGTACAATGATTGCAGTGATGGCTTGTTGTCCGTTCTAAAACATTAGCAAGGAATCTGCTGCACAACATCTCTGACATCTTCTTCTCAGAATGTGTGGCTTTGTTTCTAAGATCCCAATCATGGGCTTTGCTACAGGACCTGTTCTAAAAGGTGGCTAGTTAGTCCAGTGTTGAAGCAGTAACAGAGCATAACTGTTATAATAGCACATAAATCAATAAAAGTTTACGAATTGGTGAGGACTGGAGGAGTACATAAGCATTTCATTGTACTTGTCAGATGACAGATAAACTGAACTGAACAGCTCATATATTTAAAATTAAACAAAGGCAAAGCAATCTCATTTAGAGAGCTACTACCCAAGTATTGCCTTCATTATATTTGTCTATAAAAGTGCCGAAGAGTTATCATGTAGCCATCACCAAAGAGCATGATCACTGCATGCCACTGCCTGATGTAAATGGAGGTATCTAATTCCCAGGCCTGGAAAATCAATTTGTAATTAATTCAAATGCCTAAAGAAAAGTGTGGATCATCTGGAAAGAGACTGTCAATTAAAAAGTTTTGCAGATTTCAGGAATCTTTCTTTTTTCTCTCCGCTCTTTTTCAGTTAATTTCTTTCTGTCTTTTCCTATCTTGTTATTGAGCTTTTCCTCACTCGCTGTGCTGCAATATTAATTTGTAGGCCACTTGCTTCAGTTTGCACTGCCATGTTAACAAGGGTGAACCAAAGCCTCTCTATTCCTTCCATGTGACGAAGCTCCTGAGAACTAATTATCGTTACAAGATGATGTTTAATTTAGGTCTTTTCAGATGTTCTGTCAGGAATGGTTAAGAGACACAGCTCTTTAGCATACCCCTTAAATATTAACCCCTCTTCCTGCCTTGCAGTCTGCCCCTTGCATGCTTCAGAAAAGCCTACAGTGCCATGCCATCAATGCCTATACCGTCGGGTTTCTCCTAGACCCGCTGTAGGCGGGCTTCCAGGCATCCATCTCCCAGTGCTGAGCCAGGAATAGCGAGAGTACCAGGCTTAAATAAGGAGAGGCAGAACTGGGGGCAGGTGCATAAAATCAGGTAAAATACGAAAGAACCTGAGCACCCTTGAGGAGGGATTCTGAATGTGACAGTATTACTTAGTGTAATTCAGTGACCAAGGCTACTGGTTACATCGGTCAAAGAGTCAGAGAGCTGGTTGATTGGAGACTTTCACACTGGCACCACTGTTGAAAGTCCCTGATATCATTTTCTTGTTGAATGAGTGAAACCTAAGAGAAGAAATCAAATGGCAGCCTATTTAAAAAGTCTGGAATTATGATTAAAACAAATTTATTGGCAAACTGCCTATTTCACGGTAGATTTGTTTTTAAAATGCCTTTGCACTATTTTGTATTTTGACAACACAAGAAATATTAAGAAGGATCTGGAACGTTTTATGAAAGTACTGTATGTGACCTTTTAAATTCTAGTGGAATCTCAATGAAAAGAAGGTTTAATTTTTAATACTTATGTATTATCATCCATGTTTGAGTTTATCACAGGAGACAGCTTTGGGCTGCTGTCTAATTAGATTGTTTTTAAAGAGGTTGTATTGAAGCAGGAACCGGCAGTCACAACTCACCTCCTTTTAAAAAACATGGTGGCTGTTTCTCCTGTAGTGTGTCACCTAATATCATATGGCTCGGGTGACTATCCTCCTTCTTTGATTGTGGTTTTTAGGTGGTGGGCGAATGGCGTTTCAGTCTGATCCACTGTGATATCTTCGTCACGCTGGACGTCATGATGTGCACGGCCAGTATCCTCAACCTGTGTGCAATCAGCATTGACAGGTAAGTGTGTGTGTGGGGGGTGGAGGGTTCAGAGGTGAGGCTTCTCAGGTCTCCTGTCATTCAGTTTGCAATGAATTCAAGATGGTACTGTTATGAAATGTCCTTGAGAATCTAGTTACAGTGGGGAACATCTGGCTTGTGTTCAGCTTCAAAGCAAGGGGATGTTTGCCGAGATGTAGTGGTCCTCCAGTGATCAAAGCAATCATAAAGTTTACCTTAGTTATTCAAGTTCTGGGTAAATGATTAAATGTCAATCAACAGTCCAGGTAGACGGAATAAAACTGGCAGGTACAGAAGAAGGGGGGGAGGGTGTAAAGAAGGAAAAGGAAGACAATAGGCAGGAAAAGGGGAGGGCATGAGCTACTTGCCCAGATCACCTGGAAAGATCAGTTTGGACCTAATTGGACCTATCCCAGAACTGTAGGTGCAAAGGCAGGGCTGAAAGTGTGTTAGTGTTTTTCCCTCTGAACTGGGCACTGATCCCTTGCAGGACCAGAGAGATCATTGCAGATGTATAATTTATAATAATAATAATTGCTTACACTTATATAGCGCTTTTCTGGACACTCCACTCAAAGCGCTTTACAGGTAATGGGGTCTCCCCTCCACCACCACCAATGTGCAGCATCCACCTGGATGATGCGACGGCAGCCATAGTGCGCCAGAACGCTCACCACACATCAGCTATTAGTGGGGAGGAGAGCAGAGAGTAATGAAGCCAATTCATAGATGGGGATTATTAGGAGGCCATGATTGGTTAAGGCCAATGGGAAATTTGGCAAGGACGCCGGGGTTACACCCCTACTCTTTTCGAGAAACGCCCTGGGATTTTTAACGACCACAGAGAGTCAGGACCTCGGTTTTACGTCTCATCCGAAGGACGGCACCTGTTTACAGTATAGTGTCCCCATCACTATACTGGGGCATTAGGACCCACGTGGACCACAGGGTGATCGCCCCCTGCTGAAGAATCCTGTCTGTATTTCCTCATGCTCTCCATACATGTGGGTACAGTGTCAATTCCATGAGCCAAGATGTACAGATTCACTAAGTGAATTGGGTGGGTATGTACAGTAATATGAAAATGCCAGTTCTGAAATTTTAAAAATCTTTTATTTGTTTAATGCAAATTGTTTTTTTATTAAAACAACATTCCCATAAAATCTAGTCAGCAAGTCTTTGTCTGATACCCGAGGAGCAGGGCTGGAATTAGCCAGGGAGATCTCTGTTGTTAACTTCCCCGGGTGCCTTCAGTCTCACAGTGCTGTTAGTGAGGGATGTGCCACTCCTTCGCTTGGCACCAAAGGAAGTCACTGTGTTTGTATGTTCTAATGTGGGGGTAGGCTGAAGAATCCTGTCTGTATTTCCTCATGCTCTCCATACATGTGGGTACAGTGTCAATTCCATGAGCCAAGATGTACAGATTCACTAAGTGAATTGGGTGGGTATGTACAGTAATATGAAAATGCCAGTTCTGAAATTTTAAAAATCTTTTATTTGTTTAATGCAAATTGTTTTTTATTAAAACAACATTCCCATAAAATCTAGTCAGCAAGTCTTTGGAAGGTGAGGGAAAACTGGAGCATCCATTAATAACCTACATGCAAACTGCACACTGGCAGAAACCTGCTGTCAGAATCAAACCCAGGTCTCTGCAATACTTCATATATGCAATACTCTGCAGTACTTTTTTCAACTCAATCCTTAGGCATTTAACAAAAGAAATTATTCCCACTACTGAACCAATCATACCTTTTTCCAGATTTGAAGCAGGTGCTGATTTAATTAAACCTGAGCTTTTGCCTCTTGAGAACAGTAGCTGCAGCTGAAGTTATTTTCAAATGTCACATTTACAGAATTCTGTTTAATTCAGTTGAACATTTTGAACTTTGGTATATCAAAAACTAGGCACAATGTTGCAATGGTTTTGTAAACTTGTACACATGAGACTGTGGAAAAGGACAATAAAATACACACCAGATGGTGCTGCACTAGTTCAGTTTGGTCAAAACGTGTGTCTACAGTGAGTTACGTGCTTAGGAAGATATAGTAGACAGAACCGTAAAACTGTTTATTGTTCAAGTGGAAAATATTTTGTTGCCGGGCATTCTGTTTTCCTCCCACAATCACAGGACATACTGGTAGGTTAACTGTCTTCTGGGAAAACTGCCGCTAGTGTGTATTTGCTTGTGTCTGAGTGTGCCCTGCGACAGACTAGCATCCCATCCAGGGTGTATACTGCCTTGCACCTGTTCCTTGCCAGGATAGGCTCCAGCTCCCCTGTGACCCTGTATTGGATCAAGCAGTTAGAAAATGAAGGAAAGGATGTGGAACAAATAGCATGGCTCCATTGGCCTCACTTTTCACCACACCAGCTATGCTTTCAGGTACACAGCGGTTGCCATGCCAATGCTGTACAACACCAGATACAGCTCCAAGCGCAGGGTGACGGTGATGATCGCAGTGGTCTGGGTTCTGTCCTTCGCTATCTCTTGCCCCCTGCTGTTTGGGCTCAATAACACAGGTAAGTCATCAACAACTATTTCAATTGTTAATATTTATGTGTCCTAATCCTACTCATTTTTCAAATCCTACCTTTGGAGCAGACATACTATAGAGTGCCAAGATGCCTGTCAAAGGGAGCTGTATTCATGTGAATAAATCTAAGTAAAAGTAATAATAGGAAAGTGAAATCTAAATAAGTATTAGATGTGAACAGATTAAGTAGGCTTCTACCAAAATAGGAACCGATCATACTGTGTATATATTTTATGTTGTGTGCGTTCTCTGTATAAAATAACTTAAAAACATATCGGCAAACACAATGCCAGGAATGCCAAAGAAAACAAATCAGCAACCCTTAAGTGTATTTATTTAAGTTTTCTCCATTGCAACCCTACTTTTTAAACATGAGGACCTTCGGGTACACTGGAGGGCTGCATGCAGGTAGAATAGAGTTGTAGGCAAGGGAGTGTAGCAGGCCGGGATTCCAAACTGAGATAGCAGGTGGGCAGCCAGGCAGGCAGCATTCGCAGAGCTGCAGTCATGCCTCCAAGGTGAAGACAGGCAGAAGCACAAAGTAGTATGGTCAGTAAGGAAACAAGTCAAAGCACTGGAGAAGATTAGACAAGGTCGGGCAATTTGCGTCTCATAAAGGGAACGTAACAAAGCAAGGGGGAGATCCAGGTTGAGAGCAAAAGCCAGAGCAAAGTTAGAGAATAACTGAAATTCTATATCAGAGCCCAGAGCAGAGCCAGAGCAGCGCTTGAGTGTCCCTGAATCACCTGGGGCGGCGAGATGTTAATTGCCTCCAGGTGGTCCAGGTTTCCCATCCATTGGTGACTATGGCGTTCATTAATGAATCCAATCAAGCCATACTTGTAGTCTCCTTGATGATCCCCATGCATGCCTGACCTTTTCTCCAAGAGAGTTAGTTTATTATTCCAGAAATTCAAGTCTCTGATCCAAATCTATTATTGCAAAGCTGTTCATTTAAAAATGAATGTCCACTTTGTGGTTAAACCACTGGTCAAATGGGTAAGTTATTTTCCTGCATTTCATCATTGAATGAACAGTTCCATGATTTTTTTTATGTAGCAGCAGACTTGTCTTGCATATTGCATGTCATTTCACAGCATGTATAGGACAGCTGAATCATATAATGCTCTCTTAATTACACAAGATCTATATCCTCCAATGTAGCAGTAGCATGTTAAATGAATGATCTCTAAACTTGACCTTTGTGGTATATTTCCTGTGATCAGAACTCTTGAGTTACTGTTCTCCCTCCAACAGCATGGCCCTCTTATAAATCATTAGAATTTCAATAGCCCTGTGGCCTCCTGCATGACCATTTCCTGACAAGCGTATCTCACTGATGTGAAATGAGTCACCACAGAGCCCCTTGCTTTGCTCAGCAACACGGGATTAAATTGGGCCAAGAGCCTCCTTCAACCACAGTGAGTCAAAACAACAATCCATGGGTTTATTTATGCCATACGTTCCCAGTTTTTCAGTAGTTTGTCATGCACTGACATTCAGATGCTAATTAGTCGTCCCAAAATGGTTTTGAGAAGAATAAGGAGCTGGGACTTTTTAAAGCCACCGAGGACCCAATAAGCCTGATAGGTTTTTTATACAGTATCACACCAAAAACCAAAAAATGTTCACAAAATCATACTTATCTCATGTTGTTAAACATTACAACAGTTACAACTGATACATCCAGAAGACTGTCTTCCAGTAACACTAAAACATTACTCCAACTGTTCATCTACCATAATCAAAGCACAAATTCCAAGTTGCTATGGCAAATATTGTAACCAAAAAAACATTTTGGTTAGCTCTTGTAAAAACAAAAACTAAACACTGTCAGCCTTGTGCTGTCTGCAGGTGTCACTGCTTTTAGTGTGGGATCACATTTGTTTAGTAATCTTCAGAGAACAATTAATTCAGACATGTAGGACACTCACTACAATCATGAAATGATAGTGTTGTATTGAATGCACAGTTCAAATGTTCACTAACATCATGTAGTGAGAGTATGTTGCTTCAGTGTTTTTATTAAAACATATACAGCACGATCTCAATATTAACTATAAGTAACCTTGTGAGGTCATAGTGCGAGAGATGGGGATCACAGAAAAAAACAGTGCTAACAAGCAACCTACTTTTGAAGTCTGAATCCAATTGCCCTGAAGAGTAAGCTTGAACAAAATGGCATGATTAGGAATGGATAAGGGTTATCATCAACATCTACTGCATTTCCTTTTTCTTACGGTACCTACAATGGAAAAGAAAACACGGTATTTTAAAATGGTCAGTACTGACAAAAATACATATGTATAATGGAGCACAAGCCTTACACTCCACACGCATCCTCAGTTCTCTTTTCTGTTTCAGCTACAAGAGATGTAACCAAGTGTAGCATTGCTAACCCGGCCTTCGTGGTCTACTCCTCCATCGTGTCCTTCTACGTTCCCTTCATCATCACGCTGCTGGTGTACGTGCAGATCTACGTGGTGCTGCGGCGGCGCCGGAAGAGGGTGGCCACCCGCAGGAACAGCTCCGGAGCAGAGACGGAGCAGCAGCCACCCAGAAAGGTACTCCTGGTGTCACCCATCCCCTCAGCCATCCAGCCATCCATTTTCTAACTGTCTAATCCAGGACAGCCTCACAGGGGAGCCAGAGCCTATCCCAGCAAGCAATGGGAGCAAGACAGGATACACCCTGGACAGGATGCCTAGTCCATCACAAGGCACACAGAGACACAAACATGCACACATCACACCAGGGCGTTTTCTCAGAAGCCCATTAACCTACCAGCATATCCTTGGACTGGGAGGAACAGAAGAACTCGGAGGAAACCCACACAAACACACGAGGGACATACTGTACAAACTCTACAGAGACAGCACCCCAGGTCCGGAATTGAACACGGGGCCCCATGGCTACGAGGAAGCACTACGAGCCGCTACCCCACTGTGCCCCCCTACTGCCGTTCCTTCGTCGTTATATTCGTTATAGCCCTCAAGAGATGTTGACGAGAATATGGTGGAGTAGAGGCAGTGTGGGCTTGCAGAAAACAAGTGAGCTGAGGGTCACTATTTTGCATTTGTTCACATTGGACACGTTTTTCGTAAGTGTGTACGGAATATGAACAGGGCTGTGTTGTACAGAGTGGCCCACTTCCTGCTGTCATTAGCAATGTCCTGATGAAATCAAGTGTGGTGATGCCTCTCACATGCACAGATGTGGTTTTATGTTTGTGGTGCCTCCTGATTAGGGGAACTAAACAGTTGTCAAGAGGCTGCCTTTGCCTCTGGCTGCTTCTTCGAAAGTTTGTAACCCCTTAAACACTGGGTACATACAGCAGTATAAATGCATAGTTCACTTAAAGGTTACATTTCGGACTGGAACATTTATTTTAATGTTAGGACAAGAGGTTTTGTAAGAATAAAGTTTGGGATAGGGGGCAGTTTTAGGGTGATGGTTAGACCTGGAGCATGCTTTTGATTTTTAAATAAAACATGTTTTTGCAATAAACACATATACTGCCTTGTTGGATTCACGCTGCAAGCTGAACTGCACAGTTCAAAGCAGCATATCTCTGAAGAGTAGGATGTGTGGTCTGTCTGGGGCATGCCTGCTGAACATAAGCACTTCTAGACCTTCAAAGAAACACGTCATTTCTAATTGACCCTCGTTTTGCTACTATTAGTATGGGAATCATGCTGGTTTGTCACAGGTTGTTTTGATCGCCAGTGATTGAAATTCTGAAGGCTGTTTGGAGAATTGAAGCTGCTTCAGTGTTCATCACCCCTGAGGGGGAACTGAAATGGGATTGTCATATCGTCAGCACTGGCTGCACTTTTTAAAAAAAAAACTTTAAGCTCTTTCTCCTCAAACCCTTTTTTGCATACAGAAGGCATAACCTGCTGGCACATTAAATAAATCACTGAAGCCTAAATACCCTTGCTGTCATTATCCGTTAAAGGGTCTGTTTAGGGACTGACTTACCAGATACAAGATAAAAATCTAAAAAAGCCTCTACTGTAGTATCAGACTGATGTTCGAACCAAAACTAGTAAAACGTCACAGTTAATGGCCACAGCTCAATGTGTTTTTTTCCTGCCTCCAGAACAAATGCACCCATCCAGAAGATGTAAAGCTGTGCACTCTGATCGTGAAGTCTAACAGCAGCTTTGCACCTAATAGGAAAAAAGTGGTGAGTCATCGGGGTCATAGTTCATCATCTCATTAAAATGCCAACTGAAGAACTGCCAGGGTTTTATTAAATACCCCTCAGGCTGTTGTTCATAGCCAAACTAAAAATAAACAGGAATAGTCCGATTTTTCCTTCACCATTTCTGTACTTTGTGGTGTATGTCCTAAGCCATTTCAGGAATTTTTCTAGATTGACGATGTCATATTATTAAATGCCGTTGTCTTTGTGTGTCAAAGTGCTTATGTGTTTTGAGCATTTAGAACTGTATTTTCTAGTTGCAAACATCTAACAGAACGCAGGTTAGCCTTAAAAGTAAGCAAGAAAATGTGTCATTTGGTGTTAACAAAAACGCTTTCCATGTGACAGTAGCAGTAGAAATATTTTTCAGAAATGAACAAAGTACTGTAAATACACCGGTTACTGTATAGTCTAGTAGGAATGACTGATCGGCCCAAATTGTCTCCAGGGAGCTTCTTAACAGGCCTGAATATTAAAATGGTCTTTGAGCTGAAGCAAATTAACATGTAAATTAAATGTCACACCTCTGCTAAGTTGTTGCTTAATTACCAAGTATAGCAAGTAAGCTACACTGAACACCTGTTCAGAGTGAGTGAGAAGCTCATTGGTGCCACTGATTGGTTCTTGGAATCAGTGTGTAAAAAGGGTAAGACAGTATTGACAAAAAAGTATTGTGTGGGAAATTGCAAAGAGATGATTATTATAAATGTTATTCCTGTGACTGTCAATGTCAGTTTGCCATGGTACTGAGAGATGTATAAACTGTGACAAAGCATGACCTGTCTTGTGGTTCATCAAGGCACATTTTTATTGTGAAACTTGTGATGTGTACCTGCTGTCTTGTAAAAGTTTCTGAAGCTGTATCTTGAATTATATTACATCCATCTGTATCCTACTGCTTAGGACTTATACTCCAATCTGTTGAGCAGATGGAGGCTCTGGGATCTTTTGAAACTAATAATGACTTCATTTACATTTACGTTCTCCTCCGCATCTTCTACATGCTCTCCTATTTAGTTTTGTACTGTATCTTTTTTGCTTTTATCTGCAAGTTTATCATGTACCTCCCTATCAGACTTTGGTGAAGGAGGCTGTGGTCCACCCTGCGGATTCAGACCGGGTTCGATTTCTGGCCCAGCCTGAGAGGACTCGGCCAAAGGGGCCGCCGTTGGGGTCCCAGTCAGTCTCGCCAGCCCCCTCCCGGCCCCTGCCCAGTGCTGGAGCCCTGCCAGCCCTTGCTCCCAGCCTGCATGGCCACCCCAAACTGAAGAGGGCATTTGAGGCGCCTCGGGTCGCTGGGGAGGACAAGGGCACCTTCAAATCCACAGCCAAGGGACGTCTGTCACAGCAGAAGGAGAAGAAGGCCACTCAAATGCTGGCCATCGTATTAGGTAGGTGAGCTCTCCTCAGCTCTTAGACCACAAAGTGTCGCACGTGCTCATCCAAGGAACTCAGTCAAGTTCCTGTAGCACTGTAAAACAGTAGGGTGTCAAAGAAAGTTCCCTCTTTTCTGGCTCAAGTGTTGCTCTATAGTGCTGCTGGCAGAGAATGGCAGCTGTGTGCCTCCCAAATAGCATCTGGAGATCAGTATTACTGTGAGATGAAAAGCTCCATTAAAATACAAGAAATTCATTAACTGCTCACCAGCCCCCTATACTAGCTATTAGCTGATACTGTATTTCTGAGCAGGCAACCAATCATCAGCCATGATCTGCAATAAAAGATAGATCAGAGATTTTATCTCAGTTCAATTTGTCAATTGGTACTTTCTCATTACGAATTGGTGGCATCAAAGTAAGTTATAATAATAATTGCTTACACTTATATAGCGCTTTTCTGGACACTCCACTCAAAGCGCTTTATAGGTAATGGGGACTCCCCTCCACCACCACCAATGTGCAGCCCCACCTGGATGATGCAATGGCAGCCATAGTGCACCAGAACACTCCCCACACATCAGCTATCAGTGGGGAGGAGGGTAGAGTAATGAACCCAGTTCGCAGATGGGGATTATTAGGAGGCCGTGATTGGTAAGGGCCAATGGGAAATTTGGCCAGGATGCCGAGGTTAAACCACTACTCTTTTTGAGATTTTAAAGACCACAGAGAGTCAGGCCCTCATTTTTATGTCTCATCCAAAGGTTGGCACCATTTTTACAATAGTGTCCCCAGGCATTAGGACGCACACAGACCGCAGGGTGAGCACCCCCTGCTGCTCTCACTAACACCTCTTCCAGAAGCAACCTTAGTTTTTCCCAGGAGGTCTCCCATCTAGGTACTGAGCAGCACCACACCTGCGGAGCTAAAGTTGCAAGAAATTATTACTTTGTATCTAAGGAAGGTGAGGAAAACAGATTACCTCACACTCCCTGTTTCCCTCCAGGAGTCTTCATCATCTGCTGGCTGCCCTTTTTCATCACTCACATCCTGCGGGTGCACTGCCTGCGCTGCTACATCTCCCCCGAGCTCTACAGCATCGTCACCTGGCTGGGCTACGTCAACAGCGCCGTCAATCCCATCATCTACACCACCTTCAACGTGGAGTTCCGCAAGGCCTTCATGAAGATCCTGCACTGCTGATGACCGGAGAGGTCATCCCCCCCGCGCCTATGCTTGCCTGCTGCCAAGGCTGCCTGCTGAATGACCCCAGGGGCAGCACGTGGAGCTGGAGACGGGCTGTTTGTCCTGTTGCGTACAGATGTTCTCTCTTTCCACTGGCCCAGTGGTTTTTGGTCAGACTAGCTCCAGAGAGGGCCTGGAGTTTTCAAAAGCTTGGAAGTCCAATTCACACAGAAATTGCTCTGTCTGCTGCACAGTTTCTACAGTTATGCTCTTGGTGGATTAAGCTGTGATAAAGTTATGTGGCCTGGTGTTGCTTGAGTACAAGTCACATAATGCTGCTTCAAAGACCTTCGCATCCTGTACCAGGCATTTTAGTGTTCCCTGGAGGAAACCTGAAAGGAAATCAACTTTTAATATTGCAGAAGAAAAAACACTGGGAGAATAGACTTCATTTAATAATGCCTCAGAATGAGATGTGTATGGTTTACTCACCTAGGGTCCACAGACAGTTCAGGACTGATAAAGGATGCCGAATAAATTCGCTTTTTTGTATCTTGCGGTCATGATCATTTTGGATTTTTTTTCATTTTGGGAGGATGTTTTAATTAAAAGTCAACAGCAATGAAATTGAAAGGATTTTTTTCAGTTCTTACTCACAAATTGATTCTCATATGCTCCCAAAGCGCAATTTAATTTTTTTAAATTTGTATTGGTAAGGTGTTTTATTCACTTGCTAGTCATGATTGTTCTCATCTTAAGATAGAATATTTCTTTCACTGTTAGGGCTCAGCTTTTGATGTACTATGTACAGAACACATTGCAAAAGACCTTTTATAATATTGAGCTGAAAGGGATGTGCAGGACATATAAGCCAATAATTTCACAATAATTGGGGGTCAGATTTATTTTCCTCTTCCTACTGTATGCCAAATTAAAATGGATGATCTGGAAAAGCTATACTCGTCCTTTTACAATCTGTTTGATCACATTCGTGTATTTGGCATGGACTTAATTTATATGATTGCGCTTACAAATGCCTGAACAATGAGATTTGATTCAAAAAGTACAGACAAACCCAGTATAATTTATATATTTAATCACTGAATATGTTAACTAATATACCACATTGTATACTCTCTGTGTACAGTACCTTACTGCTGCAGCTTTTTCAAGGCGAATTAAGCACTTAGTTAAGAAGATCTACTTTTTTTAAAACCATATTGATTATCTTCACAAATCTTATTTCTATTTTGAACTATTAAAGACTAGTTCTGATTATTGTTTTTGTAATCTAACAGATAACAAAAAAGGTAAAAGTAAGTATTTTAGGAGCAACATCACCCTACAACTCACACCTGGCAACCCACTGAAGCTCAGTAAGTGTGAGCCTGGCCAGTACCTGGATGGGAGACCTCCTGGGAAAAACTAAGGTTGCTGCTGGAAGAGCTGTTAGCAGGATCAGTAGGGGGTGCTCACCCTGTGGTCTGTGTGGGTTTTAATGCCCCATTATAGCGATGGGGACACTATACTGTAAAAAGGCGCTGTCCTTTATGTGAGATGTTAAACCAAGGTTTTGACCCTCCGTGGTCATTAAAAATCCCAGGGCATTTTTTGAAAAGAGTAGATTTGTCCTGGCCAAATTTCCTCCTGGCTTTTATCAGTCATGGCTTCCTAATAATCCCCTACTATGAACTGGTTTCATCACTCTGTCCTCCTCTCCACTGAGAGCTGGTGTGTGGTGAGTGTACTGGTGCACTCTGACTGCCATCATCCAGGTGAGGTTATACACTGGCGGTGGTGGAAGAGAGTCCCCATTACATATAAAAATGCTTTGAGTGGAGTGTCCAGAAAAGTGTTATACTGTATACTGTAAGTGTAAGGAATTTTTTGATGCACAATCAAATTGAATCATACTTAACCCATTCATGTGGGCCAAAATACTACACAACATAAGTCATATCATTTCTCTGTGACTGTTGTGGCTTACTGACTTACATACATAGTAGGACATGGAATTCAAGTTCATTAAGATGTCAGTGCCCTCTGTCATTACTCATGCGCATCAAATATCATTACTCCTGGGTGCAATTTTCAGGATACCATTGTTTGAATGTGCATGCTTACAGAAAATGTAGTTTTATTTTTTTCTTCCTTGGGGTATCTCATTCCCATTCTGGAGAATAAGACTAGCCAGGATCTGACACCCTGGACTGTGGGCAGATGCAATGCAAGATGTCAGCGAGTCACTCAAAGGGCATGTATTATTGATTAACCTGGTGTCAGGTGAGCTGGAGGTTGTGACACTGGATGCAGGCCAGAGTTCATGTTACACCTCAAATACAAAGAGTTCAGACCCACCAATGCCTCTCAATTTACACCTTCCTATAAACTCCTTTTACTGTTTTCTGTACAGTAAGTCTCTGTCACCAGCTTTTGATTAAACCTCAATCAAGGCTCTACCTGACCGTACAGTGAGCACAGTACAAAAAATGCATGTACACAGGTTGCATGTGGGCATGTGGGTTTAAAATACTTAAATACTTTAATACTTAAAACACTAGAGATATTCATCCATTGGAAGTCAGCACTGAACGAGCAAAACAAACTTAATGTACATGTCCGAGACCTCTAATGAGATGACTAATACTGGATCTGCAAGTCATCAAAACCTATCTAATCTATCTTATCGAACTTATCTACCCTCACATACAGTATGGCATGCTGCTCATCTGGTAAGTAATTGAAGTTATTAGACCCTGCAGCTTTTACCTACAGGGCATTTATTTTTATATCCTCTTAACTATAACAGCGCAGGTGCTTCCTATAGTCTACATCGCTTTCTTTGGGACTGGCACCCAGGACATTGTCAGGATGCATGTATGAAATTCTAACTCTGATGCAACTCTGAGGATTATACATTCCTCAATAACCTAGATGACTGGCTACTTCTTAGCCCATCCCAGTCAGGACTCTGGTCTTCCCTCCAGCTATTTGTTCTTTGAGACATTTCTCAAGAAAATTGTAGAACTGTCAGATGCAGCAGGGAAGTTCTAGGTCTTGTTTCAAGACCTCTGCTCCTCACTACCTGTGTGTTGTGAGTTCCTGTACTTCTGCGTCTTTGGGATGGGACTTCAAACTGAGCTCTAATTATTACTGGTGCAGCAGGTGTTGCTGATGTCATAGCGTAACCCACCTAATCTGTTCAAGCTGCTTTGAGTACACTTCACCTATCAACCAACCAATACCAACCACCACAAATGATGAAGTGCTCCAATGTACCACAAATCACAAATCTGAACAAACTGGACATATATGTCATTTTTGTGTTGACATCTTACATTTACATTTGAATTGAACTCCAAAATAAAAAAGGGAATGAGTCAGCAGCCTGCTGAGCCTTTGCTACTGCTAGACGATGACAAAACAGGACAATTAACAGCATCCATAATTGATAGCGGATATGAAAATACTCCAGCATCAGTTACTCCACATTCAGAGGCAGCACCTACATTATAGTATGTTGGGTTATGGTGGTAGTGTAAATCTAGCTGGCAAGGCCTGAAAAAAAGTACAATTTGTGTCTCATTATGACTATTACAAAGACATTCAATCTGTAGATGGAACTGGGGTAATTAAAAAACACTAAAGTGGTAGTTACTCCCTTCCCCTTAAACTCGACTTGGCCTTTGCTTGAAAAGAAACACAGTGCTGACATCACACATTTGTAGAAGCTATTGTTACAAAGAATTTGAAACTGGAGAGTGCTCTCTTAGCCCAGTATTCAGAGCGAGAGAAAGAGAGTGTGATGATATTTTCTGAGGAGATGAAGATGGAAACCTGCAGCCCATGGTCAACTCGAGAAAATGAGTTTTATACAGCATGAGAGAACACGTAAGTGAAGAACATTCTATTTTACTCTCTGGTAAATGATTTCACAGATGCTTTTATTCCGCAGAACATTTTTTTTTCTCCCTGTTCCCTGAAAGATATTGTGAAAGTTGTGATTCTGCAATGATAAGGTAAGGAAGAGGTTATTTTATATGTATACTACTACTAAAACTACTCTGAGAGCCTAGAAAAAAAGCAAAATGCTACCCTGAACAGAAAAGCTTTAAAATGATCCTGTATCTTCAAACAGTGTCAGTTTTGGTTAAATTAGGTCTGTAGGTATTCCAATCATCTCACCCTCATCAACTTTTTTTTAAAACTGGAAATTAATGAAAAAAAATTATGATGATGAAGTTATTTTTTACTCCTTTGAAGACAGTGCTGCACTGTGATCAGGATATCATACCGTATATATGCATATTATATTTCTTCCAAACAAGTAATGATGTGTTTAGTGACAGCTCATAGTAATAATAGAGCTTGCGTCATAAACATAAAAGCATTTGGATTAAATCAGTTTGACCTGCTTTGTTAGAGTTATGCTTAGTTTTTTAAATGCTTTAGGAAAATGTGGTAAAATTAGCTTAACTTTTAACTTTCTAAAACCAAAAAGTAGGTATGTTTTACCCCAAAACAACAATGACTGGTTTACATCCTCATCTGTTTTTCACCCCAAAGGATTTTGAATCAGATTACAAAAGCAAGATGCTCACTTCACTCACCGATAAAGAGCAACATCCACCTGTGCAGAAACTGTTGTGCACCAGCAGCCCCATGACACAGCAGAGGAAATGATTTCACCAGTTTAATTAAGGATGAAATTATTTAATTAAGGGGAAATCAGAGCCAACAGAGTAATTTAGCCATCACACCTACTGTATATTAATCTGTCTGTTTCTTTGCAGACTTCCACACCATCAGTTAAGATTTAACAGTCATCAGCACCTGATGTGTGAAAAGAAAAAAAAAGTAGAGAGAAAATGCACAAAAGCTAAGACAATCTGTAAGTAAATAACTGTAATAACTTTCATATAACTATAATCAGCAAAACGTGCTGTTCAGAAATTGGTCAATGGGATGCAGAAACTACACTGCTGACCCTGATATAGTGGGTGTGAGTGGGAAATAAATTATAGTGGGAAAGTGTAAGAAATTATCCATATTGTCTACCTGTGGCTTCACCCCTGTGATGCTATACTTTCTAGTCTTTGACCTACTACTGTACATTATAAACAGCTTCATTACACTTCTACTTACTGACTTTCACAGAAAATACAGCAAGGATATAAACATGCTTATACAGTAGATGTACTTTAATTCTAACATTAAATATCACCACTACTACAGTATGTCTACTAGTAAAACAATTAATATTAGAAACAAGTGTTGAATATTACAGCAGCTCCAGTACAAGATGGCTTCAGTGTTATGTGTTTGGATAGTAATTGAGCTCTTACCTGCCTAATTGATCTAATTCTTGACTTTACTGGGTCAGTGTAACACGTTTTCTCAGACCTGTAGAAGCTGGTGAAGAGTCCTGAATTGTGGAGCTCCACGACTGGAGTTGTGCATTTCTGATAACAAGCAGAGTATCAAAAATTCTATTATTATAAATAACAGTTCTAGTTAAAAATGTGATGTGAGAATGGCCTTGTATACCATTAGCTAATTCCTTTTTTTAGTTTTTAGTTTTGAGTTTATTTTGTTTTTTGTCTGTCCTAACACTGTTCCAAAACCTGTAAATCTTATCATTCCCTCCTCCCTGACCCTGACCTCAGATGATTACAGACCACCGATATTGAGGGATCCCATTTTTCTGCAGGTGTGGATTTCACTGTCTGCTTATCTAATGCTGCAATGTGTAGCTATTAAAGTCCAGCCAGATCTACAGGATACAGGGAAGTAAACAGCCTATCATCCCTGAGTGTGCCAGTACTCTTCTCTATTGGGATTCAGAATGGCCCACCTGTGAGAATCCTTGCGGAATGATGGTTGAGGTGAGTCTCCTGAATGACAGTAAAACCAGGGTCATCCCATTTATTAATCGTATTTTTTTGTATCAGAATTTGAACGTATTCCTTGTTTATCTCTGATTCAGCAGAGTTCCAACTGCAAGTTTTAACAAAATTTAGTCAGAATGACTAGTCAGGATTTAAAAAAAGATCAGATTACTGTTTCCATCCTTACCTGACCAGCAGCATGGAAGCAGGAAATTACAGTGATTCAGACCATTCTGTAGAATGACTTGGTTTCTACGCCCAGGAAATCTGAGAGTTTTAGAAAATGACATTTTTGAAACTCTTGAAGATTACGAGACAAGGCATTAAAAATATATAGAACATATATATATATAGAAAATATATAGAACAAATTGTCCTCTGAAATAATCACACAAGTGTCAATGTTGGGGTTAAATTCCATTAATTTTTTTTTTTATCTGCTACCATTACGAGCACAGTTTAAATAACTCCAAGGTGTATGTTGTTTTACATTTTAATTTGAATTATTTCAATCCTGAGGCAGTGGCAATATTTAATAATTAAAAAGTTAATTAAAAATGTTTCATTCTGGAACTGTATTATACAGTAGCAGTGTTTGAAAGACGCATGCAGGCTAGGTTCTCCTGTGTGACAGCACACCCAGTGGCACTGACAGTAAAAGCACATGGTAAAAGCAGTGCATCTCTAGTTTCTTTTGCTTGTACCCTGATTTGATTTATGGCCTGGGAATGATTTTCTCAAACTGGTAATTATTATACTGAAGGACAAGATAATGTCCAATAATAAATCAATTATTGCATACAAAACCCTCAGGACTCTGATGTTACTTTATTGCCCAGGTGGTGGTCCTGACTTGGCTTTATTTCAAGTTGTGTAACACTATAATAAGACAATACAAAAACTAGTTTGAACGTAGCTTTAACTAAACTTTGCACAAACCACAGAACACAAGATAAAAACGCAGGCTTTCATATGTGGCTAAACCATAAAGTAAACCCGTTTCAGAATGCTTACATTCCATTTCAATTAATTAAGCATTCAGGAAATTCTATACAGTAGCTAGTAAAATTCCATCCTTACACATTTTTAGAAGCAATTTGGCTCTCTCTAGTGGTAGACACACGTGGTCATTAAAGTCATTTAACTGCCAGAGGTTGTCCAGGCTGGTGTGTACTGTATGAATCACATGCTTATTTCTGTAAGTAAAAAAAGAATAGATTTAGTCTTAGTTTCTAAGTATATTAGCCCCTACAAATCCCCAAATTTCCTTTCATTCCGGTTTCAGCTTAAACAAGTATGCCCTGCAACTACCATTCAGAAATCACTGACTTTTCAGAAATTACTTAAATTATCAATCTGCTCCATTAAAATAATAGTAAAAACATAGCCATAGATGATACTCTTATCAAATGTTAGGCATGTAAGAGGGTACGTTTCTTATAAAGGTTGGGATGGGTCACCTCTTCGATCCAGTGCCCACTGAGGTCTTCTGGGGTGAAAGGTGCTATACAGTACAGATGCAATTAATTGTGAAGTATTGGCATCATATTATTAAAGGGGTAGTACATTCACTGGTAGATATTGTATGGTAACCCAGAAATTGATTCGTATTGTTTTTAACACCTTGAGCTCCCAGTGCATTCCTCTTAATGTAGTTCACAAATTAAACACCAGACACAGACAAATACTCGCAGTTCAAATTCTTGTTTTCCATAAAGTAAAGGAAAAAGAGTAAGTGCTGCAACAGAATGAAAGGGAAAACAGTCCGATCACACAGTGGTCAAAGAGGTCACAAGTGGGCATTCGCTGACATGTTTGTGACCAACGGACAAACTGACATGTTGAGAATGTCACAGTGTGGACTGCTTAAGAGAACCGAACCAGCAGGCCAAGAAGACTTTGTGTCCCACATACACCAACTTTGTTATTAACAAAAGGCCAAACTGGCTGAGTCTCTGAGACTCTGTGACTATATCAAGGCTCAGAATGCTGGTGATATCTCTACTCTCCTGCAGTGACATGGAGAGGTAATATTGAAAGATGCTGGCTGATACTAGCAATGTATTTGGTTCCCTTGACGTAGAAAAAGAAGAGACTCCCCTCTAAGATTTTTATTACATTGTTATAATAACGTTATGCCCAAGTGAAACTGAGGCAGTCAAAATGGTCACAATTTTTCCAAAGATTTTTTCATCCCTTGTTCATTTGTGTCTCTCCCTTCTCTGCCCTTTCAGGCACTTTACCCCAGCCTTGCAGAGCACATGACTTCAGCTCCCCCCACTGCTGGGACGTCCCAGGAGACCTCAGTTCCAGTTGACGGGCCCTCAGAGCAGCACCCATCAGCCCCTGCTCTGCCCTTGACAGAGCCTTCCAGTGAGGGACCACTGGAGCAGGAGGCCGTGGCCATCCAGGTCTCCAAGCAACCACAGGCAGGAGGTGGGAAGAGATATTTTGAAACAATGAAAGGGAAACGGCTGATGTACAGTATGACGTATTAAGCATTTTTTATCCTCATTTTTTAAGGGCAGATATGTCCAGAATTTTTTATTTGCAATCTTATTTCTCCATTTACAGATACTTTTGCTTGAATTATACAGTACTTCTGAAATAAGTGTTTTTATTATTTTTTGTGTTTTTGCGTTTTAGGCCTTCTGTATCAAGGAACTTAGAAATCTAAGTATCTTAGGGAACTTCTGTATCCATGATCATTGGAGAATACTGTTATACTACATGTGCAGGAAAATGAAAGCAATTTCCTTTTGACTTTAACATGACGTTGGCTCAGGCAGACAAGCTCTACCACTGCTACTAATAATAATATTGACACCCAGTTACCTCAGACAGAAATTGTGTGCTACGTGCCGCAGATGATCTTTTGCATGCACAGCATGACAAAGCACATACAGTAGCTGAAAGTTTGTTTCCAGCTCTGGGCCATTAAGTTGGCTTCTAATCACGCTTGTGTGATCATGTTTCCAGTGGGAGTGGCAGGTTTGGCTTCAGTCCAGATTAGAGTTGGACTGTAGCCATCTCATCCTGCTACTGAATCATGAATTGCTTGCTGCACTGTGTGGCAAATCCATTGTATGGGCTTGCGTGTTTTGCATTGCATTTTTTGTGCTTTCATTTGCAATGATACAGTAACTATTTCTAGATTAAACAGCTGTAAAAAGCTGAATAGGAGGAGAACTACTGTATATAATGACCTATAGAAGGAAATGCCAGAAAGTAATGCTGTTACAGTATATCTACTTCCAGTACACATGGTACATAATAAATCTACCATGACATGACATTCTTGGACTAATTCTTAAGCTTTGCTAATTAAGCTTTGTCAGATGATTCCTGTACCAGTTTCATCATGCCTTTGGCCCTTCATTATGTGTTTTACAGCTTCATGAAATTAAGAGTGGCAGTAAGTAACAAAGATGTCTAATACGATTTGTCTAGGTAGTTTGTGCAATAAGTACCAAACCAGCGGCTGTAATAATCTCTGGTGTGTGGCTCTCCATAAGGCTCAGATGTTTTCCAGTCACCCCTTCTGGTAGACACAGAAAGTATTTAGTTTCTATATCGGAAATTTAAAATACTGTTAATAGGTAATACAAAGTTACCTGTGGAACTTTGTGGGTGACATTTGATTCACAACCCTGATGACAGCTTATACTGTATATACTCACTTGTCTCGATGGACTAGCAGTAAAACTATTTGGTAAGGATCGGATGAGGATAATTTCCTAACCCATCCATCTATTTTCTAACAGCTTCATCCAATTCAGGGTCGGCAAGCAACCAGCACAAGGTGGGATACACCCTGTATGGGATGCCAGTCCATCGCAGGGCAGACACAAACACAAACATACACACACATTCATACCAGCTTTACCAGAAGCCATTTAAACTATCAGCATATCTTTGGACTGTGGGAGGAAACAAGAGCACCCAGAGGAAACACACATGAATGTGGGGAAAACATACAAGCTATGCAGATACAACCCCAGGAACTAAATGCAGAGCCCCGGGACCGTGAGGCAGCAAAGTTAACCACACTGCCCCCAAAGTTAATTTCATGCATCAAAAATGGACAAGGAATTTACCTCGAGGGACCAGATGAAAGCACATAGTGAGAGGTTAAACTGCACTCTTACCGTATTGTAACTATTCTGTTCTGTCACCTTTTGGATTCTAATCTCACTTTTAGTACCATCTTTGAGACAGAATCATTCAGCTGTGAGAATTGCTACAATCAAGCCTGACCTTACCTGAAACGCTTGACTGATATTGAAAAGGTTTCGAAAAAATCTCTTTTGCCTCCAGAGCGCCACGATATTTTCCAAACGAACAGTTCAATGTCGAAAACACGAGGATTTAAAACCTTAATTTTTTACGAAACAGTTTGAAAGATGCGTGCTGATGACCATTTTGAAATTGCCAAATTAGGCGGCGCATTGAAAAGATCTGATCCGGAGTATTATCTGTCTTTCCAGTAGGGCTCTTTGGTTCCCCAGATGCCCCTGAAGAGCCCACTGCCCTCCCTCATCTCCAGCTCCTTACTGCCCACGCTCTGGGCCTCACAGTGCTGATCGCTCTGGCTCTAACTATTTGCCTGGTCGGTAAGGGACACCATGTTACAGTTCCATCTTCCTGTATGTGAGACTGTTGGACACTGGCTCCGAATGTATGTTTTTTTAACCACTTTTTATTCATTCTAAATTTCCGAAACAGCATAAGAAACACATTCTTTATTTTACATAGAGCTTTTAAAGTAGCTTCTCAAAGCACTTCAAGGCAAGAAAAAAGAGAGTTAACAAAGACAGGAGATAACAACGTTAGCACAGTTAAAGACAGGTATTTAGAATGGAGAAGAAGACAGTAAGGAACAGACACTAGACACCTATTAAATAAAAGCCTTTCTGATGAAAAGGTTTTGAGTCTGGATTTGAAAGAGTTTAGGTGACTCTCTGATATCCTTGGGGACAGAATTCCAGAGTTTTGGGGTGTAGCAAGAGAAGGCCCTCTCTCCCATAGACTGTAAATGAGCTTGAGGGACACACAGAAGAGCAGAGACGGATAAACAACATAATAACTGTGAATTTGGTGCTGTTTTTAGAGCTTAGTACATAATCACTTTTCAGTGTTCTACATACCATATATTTCACTATACTCAAGGATTTTGTAGTAACACAAGAACTATATTGTACTTTATTACAGTACATACAGTATGTACAGACTGAGAATTGGGGTGAGGTTTCATGACTCAGCTAGGGATAGACTAGAGTATTTGAATATGTTCATTCAGGATATAGCAGAGTTTGTTTCTATGCCAGCAACAGCTTCAGGAGCTGTATTTAAGCTGTTGTCACCGACCTCTCCCTTCCTTTCCCTCTACCAGTGAAGTTTGTGTGTTTCCCCAAGAAGGGCAAGGAGCCATCTTGCTGGGACCTTGGCACGCCTTGTGGTGAGAGTGGGAACTGCAGTGACTCCATCACCACCTTCCCCTGCCAGGTCAAACAGTTCCCGAATGACACCGGAAACTTCAGTACAGGTAGAAATGGTCTGGTAGCCCTCAGCAGTAATAAATCAGGATGTTTGGTTACTGGATCTAGTCTGGGCTGAGCTTCTTGCCTGCTGTAGTTAAGATTAACTACAAGTGGCTGAGTCAGGGTTGGATGGATTGACGTCAGCTGGAGAATCTTTGACTCACTACATGCCTTTGCCCCCTAGTGGCTGGTCAGGCACTTACAGGTCAATTCTGTTCCCCAGGACAGCTGTGTTAGACGTCCACTCTGCATGACAGCTCTGCCTTTTGCATTCCATGTTCCATTGTGTGGAAAGAAGGGAGTACCATCAAAGGATGTGTGGGCATTTGATTCTTGGTCCCATATCACTCACAGCTGTTGGAGAAACAAATTCTGCCACCACTACATCAGGATTTGGAGTAAAGCGCCTGAAGACCACCTACTGTATGGGTGATGTCAGACAGAGCAGCTTCTAGGCTAGAGCTCCAGTTCCACTGTGTGCTGCCATCAGTGGTGCACTGGATCTAATCCTTTTTAAATTTCACTTATTGCATGGAAAGGATAATTAACAGGTAGCTGAAGCCTAAATGGTTATGTACTGTATAGTGTAGACTATTGAAGTGGGAAGTTCATTCGTCTTGAAATCTCTCTACTTGACCTTTAACTGCTCTTTTTCAAACCCCAGTGCTGCTTGTGTACAGCTGCTAGGGAAATCACAGTCATGTTTGGCCAATGACACAACAGAGTCATTTGGGAGTCCCAGATCTGATCTTCTCAGCTGTCATAAATTTGCTAAGATTGGTCCTGGTCACTACTGGGATGCAAAACCTCCAAGAAAAACTAAGTTGATGCTACAAGTTAGCTTAAATGTCCAAACGAATGCGCTGTTATGGTGGTCAGGGACATTGTACTCAAAGATAAAAACATTACATTTTGATTATGTTATTTTGATTATCTTGATTATGAGATCATTCAGGATCCCATGAAACAATTCAAGAAAACAAGGAAATAAACACCATTAGTTTTGCTAAATTATACTTTGGGCTCTCTCAGTCTGGCCTTCCTTAAACTTCCTCCTTAATTAAGTGAAGCAATGAATCAGTAACCTTTTCTGTTTTGTAATAGGGCTGAATACACACAGTGGTTCTTGCAAGGAATTATCCATTATGATTGTCCTTATGGCTTTCTGTGGGGAGTGTCTCCACAAAGTGTTTTTCACAAATAACCTGACAGAAGGTGCATAAAAGCAATCCACATCACACAAGCAGTTGCACATTTTATTTAATTGCAAAGATTATAGAAATTGAACCAGGAATGAGATTCACTTGGAACTGATTTAACCACTTGGTCATCTGTTTGCTTGTCTGTGAAGACAGGGCAGCCTGGTTGTGTGGTGTCGTTATCTGCCTGTCAGTCAGTGCCTTGCCTGTTCCGGAGTGTGAACACTGCTGTGTGTCTGTGCGCAGGAGAGGAGTATAAGAATCCAGTGCTGCTCTGGGGGCAGAGCTCTCTACTGCGTCTCTATAGCAATCAGAAGCAGAAGTACTACAGTGTGTGCCACCAAGGATTCAACCAGACCTTCGCTAGCCTGTCCTGTGATGTCCTGGGCATCAACAGGTGACACTGCAAACTCCTATTCACACCCATCTCATCAAATGCTTGCATTGACAGAAAATTGCAGCCTTAAGGAATTGCTAATTCACTACCATGTAATTTATATAATGAGTGTGTCAGTAATTGATGGGTATTGTGTAGTGAGTCTCTCTATATACTGTATATTTTGCACAGACAACTTATAAGGAAATATTTTGTATTCCTTACTTCTCATATATCACAGTTCTTTTTGCATGCAATGCACAAGGTGATCTGTGAATCTAGATTTCTTTATTCATAAAAATGAAAGAAAAATTGAATAAATGTATAAAGTTCTACATAAATTGCATTACTTATGCAATTATGCATTACTTATTGCATAACTCTTTGAAAATGAACACTGTATCCGCAGGCTGTCTTGAATTTAGTTTAAAGATTTGCCCATGTAAATATGTTTTATCTTACAAATTGGAGATCAGTAGATTTATCTTTGATTTTGTATTTGAGCAGCATCTCTTCTGACAGACACTAACTTGATTCTAGCAGTCATGTCCACTCTGACTATCATACTGTAAGCAGTATTAAACACTATAGAGATTAAATGATCTTCTGAGACTGTTTGGGGTCAGACTGAGGTCTCTCTATGGTCTCTCTATTTACATAGAATGCCTTAAGAACATAAGGAAGGATACACATGTGAGTAGGCCTTTTGGCCTATTTACAGTACCAAATTGGTACGTAGCATGTATTCTGTCAACTGGCTTCAATATTTTCATTGTGCCTGAAACACGCTTAAAATCAAGAGACACCTAATAGGAGAAAAGTATTTTGTTTAAATGAGGATCTTGATCCTCAGCAGGAGGAAATCCAAGTGTTCTAAAGGCCAAGTCAGTTAAATTTTTTTTTCCTTCTTCCCTTCTTCTTTCTTCTGTGGGTCTGTATTTGTCTCCATCTGTCCTTTCTGCTCCCAGTCAACCCCAATCAGAGGCAGTAAGTCTTAGCAGTCTACAGCAGCAGGATGTGGGCAGCTTGGCACTGATTAAGGAACCAGAGTTTGAGCACAAGGAGCCACTTCAACCGATGTGAGTGTCCGCTGACTACACAGCTGACCAGTGCTTTACTGCTTTGGAAAGAAAAGCATCTTATTACAAAGAGCAGATCTGTTAAAGACTGGAGTTGTAAAAGTGATTAGTGCTTAAAGCGATCATCCCATCATGGGAGAAATGAAAATACCATGCACATGTCCATAGAACTCTACACAGTCATCAACCACCTCCTTTCAATTTACAAGCTTGGAGTGCACTGCTGTAGCTCTTCCTGATAACAATAACAGCACTGTTGTCGCCGTTGTTACAAGAACTTAAAATGCTCACGGCACTGCTTCGCATACTGTGGACCAGCCCTTTGGGATTGCAGATTCCTTACTGTTTCCAATACATTGTGCTCTGAGTGGAGTCCCCTCAGGATCCATGAATTATTGATGGTTGCTGCACAAAACACAAGTTTGATCTGCATGCTGGTTTAAATGAGATCTTGCACAAAACACTATTGAGTTCCCAATTAAACCAAATATGGACCAAACAACCTTTCTTATCTGGTAACCTTTATCCAGATTTCGAGCTCTTACTCCTGACCTATTACAGACAAGAATCTGGTTAAGTTATAGGCAAATCAATGTGTGCTTTGCCCTTCATAATCTGCTCAATGTGTTTGTGCTCTCTGTAGTGCTGCCTGCCCCCAGGATAAGCTTGTGTCTCTGCACTGCACAGGTGAGGACTACCTCTGCTACCCACTGTCTGTGATCTGTGATCACGGTCAGTCAGAGACATTCATTTGTGACTCATGTGGTCATTGCAATTTTATACAAGAAATAATGAAAAATAAAAAATCACAGACATACAGTATACCTTTTTCAGTTAATGTTCTGCACAGTGATCAGGAATGTAATGAATATATCATGCCTTGCATTTGTTCTTTTGTGCTAATGACTTGATTTTGTTAGGTTTCAAAATGTATTCCACATTTTCACTCTGTCCCATGACGCACAGGAAAAACTAAACTTTCTTTGTAGGCTAAAATTAATATTTTAAGTGTCTAAAACTACTTCAAAGGTAATAGTTTTTTTCAGTTACCAGAAATCTTGTAACAATAAGTCGATAGAGCCTACTGTGTTTTACGCAGGGTGTTGTGTCTTATAGACAGCTGATCATTTTAACAGCATCGTTCTAATCTAATCTAATTCTACCCCTAAGACTGTGGCCGCCCTGCTCTCACCCCAGGGCGCATCCTGGGGGGCACTGTGGCCGCACTGGGGCGATGGCCTTGGCAGGCCAGCCTTCAGTGGGAGGGCCGGCACGTGTGTGGGGGGTCAGTGGTGTCACAGCGCTGGGTAGTCACAGCTGCACATTGCTTCATTCTGTGAGTAAAGTCTTACCTGGGTCTTTTCAAACCCTTAATCTGCCTCTACTTTTCACCTGTCTCCCTGACACGTAGTCAGGGGCCATGATTATTCATTCTCATATTAAATACCCTAATGCAGTTCAACTTATAATGCAATACATCTATTTACGCAGTGGTTAGCATTGCTGCCTCGCAGGGCTGGAGGCCTGGGTTCGGTTCTGGACTGGGGCTGCTGTCTGTGTGGAGTTTGTACATTCTCCCCATGTTCGCACTAGTTTTCTCCCAGGTGGTGTGGTTTCCTCCCACAGTCCAAAGACAGACTGGTAGGTAACTGGTTTCTGGGAAAACTGGCCCTGGTGTGAGTGTGTGCGTGTCCGTGTCTGCCCTGTGATGGACTGGCATCCCATCCAGTCTGCCTTGGGCCTGTTGCTTGCTGGGACAGACTTGCTGGGGGAAGAAGCCATTCGAAAACGGAATGGATAATGTATACACTGTAGATACAAATGTATGCTGACAAGGGCGGAGCGGTGGCTCTGTGGCTCAGGATCTGCGCCTGTGTCTGGAAGGTTGCCGGTTCAAATCCCGCGGCCGGCAGAGGAATCCTACTCCATTGGGCCCCTGAGCAAGGCCCTTAACCCTAACTGCTCCAGGGGCGCCGTACAATGGCAGACCCTGCGCTCTGACCCCAAGCTTCTCTCCCTGTCTCTGTGTCTGTGTCTCCATGGAGAAAAAGCTGGGGTATGCAAAAAGACGCATTCCTAATGCAAGAAATTGTATAGGGTTAATAAAGAAACATTAAATGAAAAATAAGGCATCCATAGCAAAGCAACACAAACATGCAGTTTTTATATAAACACTTCTAAATTATAACTATTTGCAGTATCTGTTCAAAACACTGCTGGGTTATCTGACTTTTCCATACTTCTCTGTGTCTTGGTTTGTTACAATCCTTCAATGGAAATCATTAATCGCACCACTGTCTACCTGTCGTATCTCTCTTCCCCCAGAGATTTACTGCCTGCCATTCACTGCCATTCTAGACGGTTCCTCTGTTTCCCTCAACACTGCTGAGAGACTTCTTTTCTGCTGCTTTCTCTCTCAGTTTATTTCCCTTTCCCTTTAACCCCTGAGTTGTGTCTCCCTGTGCTATCCAGGTATGACTTGCTGTCACCTGCGAAATGGAAAGTGCTTGTTGGCACAGTAAGCCGGAGTGGGTTCATGTCAGGCACTCAGTATAATGCCCAAAAAATCCACTACCACACTGGGTTTAAGCAGAGCACCAATGACTACGATATCGCTCTGCTCCGGACTGCCACCCCCATCTCATTCACAGGTTAGAACACCACAGCATGATGGGAGAGCACCGTGTGTCACTGTGTCTGCTTCCGTGACTGTTGTTTCTGGGTTTGTGGCTACACTGTCCCCCATCTGTCTCTAGCTGTCTGATTATCTGCATGACCATGTGAATGACTGTTTCAATTAATGATGGTCTGTCTATGGGAGTGGCTGTCTAACCCTGTCTTGTGTGATTTTTAAATAAGTCAATTTTATTTTGTGTTTTCATTTACTCTTATGTATTTTTCATGACATCTTATGATATACTGTATGTACTTGTGCAGACTGAGTTATTAGTTATCTGCCAGAAATGGGAATGCTGGACCAAAAAGTGATACTTTTCCCTTTGAACCACGAACTTTCTCTACCCCTGGTGACAGGAGGCGATCTACTGTATTAGAAGTTGAAGATCAGATTAGGTCTGGAACTGAGTTCCCAACTGCTAGTCATTCTTTGAAAAGTTAGGGGGTTGTAAGAGTAGTGGTGCTCAGATTTATACCATGACTAAGTTTATATTGGGATTTTTTCTGTCTGAAAGCCCTGAAAAGACTAAATGTCCTCTCCTAGTCTAAGTGGGTGTTAGACATTCCTCTTTTTACCACCCAAACTAAATGCAATAATACGCTGTTAAACATAATAATAAAATAATTTATATTTTTTGCCAAAACGTGATAGAACTGTGACATTTTAAAGGGTGTCTATTGATCCCTTTAACAGCTGGTATCCATGGGAACTTTATCTCTTAGTTGGGAATATTGCCTATCCTGGGGTTTTGCTTGATTGATTCCACAAACTCTGATTCCTGGATGAGAACTAAGAACAATTATTGGAGCACTAAAACATCAAAAACGTCCAGTAACAGATAATCAGTGGTGAGAGTAACATGCAGTTCCTGTTGCCTGATTTCCACTGTACCGGAGTGACACGACGGAGAAACAGTGCTGATGATGCATTGTGTTTTGCTAGACACGGTGCGGCCAGTCTGCCTGCCTGCTTATGGGCAGATCTTCCCTTCTGGAGAGACCTGCTGGATCTCAGGCTGGGGTTTCATGGCAGAGGGGGGTGAGTGTTTCACACTCCTCCTTCAGCAAACACACGTTCTCTCACCAGCACTCAAAAAACAAGCAGCTATTAGAAGATATGTACTCTTACAGTCAAAAGGAGGTCATTCAGCTTACTGAGACATGAAACCGAATTGTTTCGGGAATGGCCCCAAGGAAATGGAGACAGCTTTATCATCAATTCTTCCAGATTGCCCCTTGATCTGTATATAAAGTGCATCCAATTTTCAGTCTCAAAATCTCTCTCTCTTTAGTTCCATTTGTATTCTCTTACTATGTTTTATTGTACAGCTTGAAGAAGCTCTACAGTTGGATTGACTTAGAGTGTTTTCAGTACTGAAATTAATTTCCCTCATTCTATAAAAGATTAAATCTTTTGGTCCCTTAACCTATTTGTATACCATGCCTGTGACATCAAGGATAATTCTGTTCTATGTTTTGATCACCTGATGTTTTCCAGGTCTGAGGAAGCGAAAAGACTCAGCTTTAACAGTCGGTTACAAACCGACTGTCCTTTCCTGACACCCAGTGCTATATTTTGCTAGACTATTTCCTGGGCTTTGGTACCATGAAAAAAACTGCTGTTCCTCTGCAAGCTGCATTGGACTGAAAGCACTCTCACCTGCGTGACATATTCAGACTGAAATTCAAATAAGATTTTGTGGGGTTTAAGGTCTGAGGGGAATTTGAAACCCAGAAACGTTGCCCATTACATTGCAAAGTTTCATTGAGTGGGTTCAGGAGAAAGAGGGGGTCCACTGTCCACACTGTGGCGTCAACTGGACATCCATTTATTCCTCTGCAGGCCCTATCTCTCTGGTTCTCAGAGAGGCTCCTGTTCTGCTCATTAACAACAAGGTTTGCAGCACAATGGATATATATGGCATCAACATCACCCCTCGCATGGTGTGTGCAGGCTACATGGACGGTGGGATCGACTCATGTCAGGTAAGAAACCCGAGGAGACCCCACAGATCTTATTCAGCAGTCTGCACCAAAATCTGTAACATGAATACTGTTCATCAACTTTCCCAGTGGTGCACAATTTCATGGTATCCCACTGTATATACAGTATCTTCTTTGCTCTGCCTTGGACGTTCGGTATGGGATTGACTGCAATGACCACCAATGGGTTATTTTTATCACCCTTGAAGTACCCTTGCCTCTTGTTTTCATGATAACTGAGCTATGAATTATCCCATTGAAGGGATGTTGGAAAACTACTGTATGTGAATTTTAACTGTTTTTACACACAGACATGAACGAGAGACACCTGACAATATTGTCTCTGCGTGAGCTCTTTGGCGCAATCAATGCCTCCTGTTACCAAGGAAACCTTTCAGTGAAAACATGGCTTTGTCATACAAGTGCTAATGCATACATATTACTAACACTGCACAATCCACTGCAAGGTTGTGTCCATACGTTATTCGGGCCGGAGTGCAGGGTGCTGTGTTGTTTCAGGGCGACAGTGGAGGTCCGCTGGTGTGCCTGTCAGACGGCTCCTGGAAGCTGGTGGGCGTGGTGAGCTGGGGAGAAGGATGTGGCCGGCCAAACCGCCCTGGGGTTTATACCAACGTGACTGAGCTGCTGGACTGGCTCTACTATCACATACAGGCAAGGGCTCTTGGCACTGGAATTGTAACGAGAGCCGGGCCAGGCTCCCGCAAAGTGTAGTTCAGGACCCTATGCAGACAGTATAATCCGGAAGTAAGTGGAGAAGGACATCAGGAGAGGAGATGAAGGGATCAGGACGGGTTGACAGATAGGGGGGCATGACTAGGCTGAGCCGGTGCTCGGGGGGCATGGCACAGGCAAACGAGTCCAAAACAGTCCAAATAGGAAAACGAGGGTACAGTCTAATATCCAAAAACCGGGAAGTCCATCCAAGACAAAGACAAGAATAAAAACAAGGAACAGGGACAAGGAACCAGGGACAAGAAAGTTAAAAATAGACTGAAGAGGCCAGGTGCTTCGAGCTCCGGACTCAGCAGGGTCAAGACGCCGATAGGAGGCCTATGCCCTTAAGCCGCGGATGTAGGGCGACTTGATGCTAGGCATCATTTCAGACATTTTTCAGACATGTAGCAATAAACAAATATATAAACAGGAGTTGTACAGTACAATGTTCTGTACTCCTGTACACCTTTCAAAATGTAGAAAATGTTTGAAATTGAGCTCCACAATGTGAGGAGCTTTAAGGAATGAGAATTAATCTTAGGCAGCCAACATGTTACATGTACAGGAGCTCTTGTATTAAGTCTTAAACTTTAAATGGTCAAAAGAGTGATGTTCCTTTCAGTTTATTTTTTTAAATAACTCAGTTTTTTTCTCTTTTTTTTGTTGCAGGCAGACAAGGATTTGCCCTGAGTCTCCCCCAGGTGGAGAGCAAAAAAACAAATGTTTATAATCCCTTTATAATAATCACCCATTTTGTGAGGGGAAGAGGGGAGGATCACCATAAGAAATAACAGATATTTATTAAAAATAATTTTGTAATCTTTTTGAAACAATTTTCAACTTGCAGTAATAAAGTGAGACAATATGCCATAATTCTATTATTTATTATATACCTTTTTCTGAACATTCTAGATACTGGCACACACTCACTGAAAGTGCTGGCCTAGGCAGAAATCAGTCATTCACCTGATTCCTCCTCACTAACAAAGCCATTTAAAACTGCAGCCAAGAAAACACTGCTTTGCAAAATTCACCCATGACAGAAAGACAACCATTAGGACTACTGTACATGAAGGGCTTTGGATAAAAAGTCAGGTACTGAGTGTGTGACTGTTATTTGTCACCAGACAAGCTATCACGTATGAGATCCAAGAAAGGAACAAACAGGGGTAATTTGAACAATGACAACAGACAAGCCACATCATTCGGAGAGCTACTCATTTCCCAACATGTTGAACACAGCAGTTGAAAGACCCTTTACTTGTATTTGAAAGCCCAGACTTTAACTCATGGCACAAAGACCAAAGTGTGTATTGCGGTATAGGGTCATGCTTGACACATGCTCTGGACAGCCCACTCAAAGTGCTTTACAGGTAATGGGGACTCCCCTCCATCACCACCAATGTGTAGCTCCCATCTGGATGATGCAACGACAGCCAAAGTGCACCAGTGTGCTCCCCATACACCAGCTCTCAGTGTTACGGAGACATGGATGTGTACCGTATATCCGTATTTAACATCAAGTTAGTCAAATATCAATCGGAACAATTATTTGAATCCTCTTTCATCTGTTTCATTTTTCTCTTCGTTTAAAATAAACCTATAGAGCTATGGTTTCTATTAATAATACAAATTTATTTTTCAACATTTTCCAAGCGTGGTTTCATGTACATGTGCGATTGGCAGGGATCAGACAGGAAGAGAAAACTCTGGAGCAGCTTCATAGACACAACTGGCTGCTACAAAATAGGACATAATTCACTTACCGTAAGATAAGATAAGATCACTTTATTGGCCATATACAATTTCTTGTATGAGGAATTTGTCTTTTTGCATACCCCAGCTTGCTCTCCATGAGACACACACAGAGAGAGAGAAGGTGTAGGAGTGTTCAGGAGTTGCTTAAAAACTAATTTAATTTTCCTAATTGTATTGCCACATTTCAACCATCACTTCAATCATGATGGTAAAAACCCACCACAAATACATTTTATCATTAGGTGCTTGATGAAAGAGTGTTAGGGCCTCCCAAAAACGTTTTGTGGGGTGGGGGGGAATGTAAAAAAATTGTTTAGGAAGAGTAAAAAAAGAACAAAGCTCATGTTTTTTTAACACAAGAAATTAAGAAATGTCCCTAAGAAGGGAGATGTTTGATATATGTCACTCATTGGTATTTGGACCAGTCAGTTCTGTTAACTTGGAAATGATAATGCACCAAATGGTTGAATCTGCTAATCCCAGATAAATGTTTCACTTCTCTCCAATACGGTTTGACCCCATAAAAAGCTTTTTTTTTTGTTCACACACTCTCACTTTCACTCTGTATGAGACGCCGTTAACTATTGTGAGCAAGTTTAATAATTTTGGGAAGAGCAGTGTTTTTAAAACGCCTCAGTTTTGATCATTTACCGTGCAAAAACATGAAGAATCATGAAGAATTAAAATACGTTGGGGAAATAAAAGCAGACAAAATTCTAACAGCAGGTTTTTTGTACTGACAAAGCAATACTTTTTGTTGTTTGTTTTATTTTTTTGTGACAAAGCAATACTCTTACTAGCTATTTTACAACAACACACGTGGGGGGCGGGCGTACGTGTCGTACTGTAGGTGGGGCGGAAGGGTTTACAATTTGGGTCTATAAATAAAAATGTCCTTTTGGATGTTACGGTGGTATCGCGTAAACATTTAGTTGGGCAATAAAAGGTAACATTTATTGTTCTGGCTAAGGGCACTCTTTTTACGCTTACGTGCTCCGTCACCCCGTCAAGGAAGTATCTCTGCTACGAGTCATGCAATGAGAAACACATAGGCCACGGAGCTGGGGAGAGGAAAGTTCACTTTTCAATTGGTTTCTCGCCCCTGGGCCTGTGCACTCACACTGCCCCAACCGGCTTGGCAAAACCCGACTATATCAGGACTTCTTGGCTGACAACCCGATCATTATAAGAATGAGCTCTGCGGTGCTCCGCACGTCCAAATCCGCCCTTGGTTTCGCCTCGCTCGTCAGACTTGCCGGGCAGTCGAACGGGTCCCAAGCCGGTCTGACTCGCACTCTCCTCGGCTCACTGAGCTCCTGTCACCCGCTGCACCGCAGGAGCTGGAGACACTACAGTGTGAGGATGGATCAGAGGACCGGGCTCCTGTTCAGACAGGTGGGCTGTGGGGTCACTAGTATTGATCCCGATCGTCTCGTTATTTTGTTATTATTTCTGTGTGATTTCATTCGGAGGTCATCCAGCTCCCATGATACGCTGACTGAAGTGATCGCTCTGCCGAATAAAAACAGGAAGTTTACTATGTGCCAAAATACAAACTTCAGATACATTTTAAAGCCTTTCATATGGAATTCTGAACTTTAAAGCAATTTATTGAAAGAACTGTAAGCCTAATAATTATATCATTAACTTTGTCATACCTGATGCTTTAAAATAAATTACGTCTTAACTTTCTGGGTTATGCTACTAATTCGCAAATATAGACCGAATCCACAGCGTCACCAAGTTGCTGTCAGTAGTAGGTTGTTAGGCTGTTGTTGTTACTGTAGTCTAGCGTCATTAAAAGCATCCTGCTAATTGCTGAAGTGATGGCTATTGAGTGACAACTGACGGAGAAGTGGCGCTGCCTGTACCAGACTCCTTACATAGAAAAGCGTGAATTTTAAGGGTTGGGAGAAGCAATACTGCCATTTTATGGAAGCTGGAACCAAGCATTAAGTCAAATTGAAATAATTAATACCCTAATGCTGTTATTAGTGTTATTAATGTCATTACCAGTTACAAAGAGATCACTTAGCCAGCCAGTATAGTTCAGTTTTTCCTTTTACTTGAGGAAAGTCAGCACTTCAACACAAATCTTTGGGTTCCTCATTGAAGAAAGTCACAAAATCTTTATCAGCAGTAGCATTCAATGAGTTGTGCAGCTTGGAATGTTTTGAAAATCCCCATTGAATTTGCTTTGTGAGCATGACCTTGCCTATTTCAGTGTAGGACTTAATGGTAACCTGACTCTCTGACCTTTGGCTGATGTTTGAAGTACAGTATTTCTCCATTCCACACGAACTGCATCAGTATATAAAATCCATCCTGTGTTAAAAAGTCACTAAACCTAAACAAGAATTGAATCTCTTTATTGCCAAAGTTTCCGATAAACTCAGTTGATGCATCATAGTAGAAAATAGAAAAACATTGAGTCACTATTTACGGTATACATTGGCTTATATAGATTGGTTGATTTCTAGCATTTGTTAATGTCTTGTTGTTACCTCAGTACCATGGTATAGGAGAATGTTTGTTGTAAATGTACAATAAAGTACTTCCCAGTTTTCTGTTTGCAGTACACAATGTTTTTTGTGTTACAGTATGTGGTGTAGGTGGCAGCATTTTGAAGTTGGTGCACAAGACATGCTAACACTAGTCAAGATCAGTTTTGTTGCCTTCTTGACAAAATGCAAAGTTCCCATTAATTACATTCCTAAAACATGCTCAGCTCTTCATAGCAAACCTTTGGTCTCATTTTGCAACCTTTGTTAAAACACATACAGTGGTAAATTATGTGTGATTACTGTTGCTGGATTATTACTGTTAAAAGATTATTGCACTGTGTATAATACAATGTGTGCAATGCAGATTTACTGGGAGCAATGTGTTGTTGGTTGGAAGAATAATGACTTGCATTGTATTTTCATTTCTGGTGGGAATTCCTACATTCAGTGCTAGAAACTACAGGACTTCATCTAGTGCTTACCACTGTGAACCTTGACAACCCTTATCTTTTATAGTGGTACCTATCTTAGTTTACTGTAAGGTAATCACTTCAGTTTATGACTGCAATTAAATGTATAAACCCGTGATGGAGTAAGTGTTACAGAGGAGTACACTTGAATGACTGGCAGCTGGGTGGTACGGTTGTGTTCCCTAGAGTGGGTTAATGACCCTCAAGACACTCTGTCCAGTGGATTAAGCATGATGCTAGCGACCTGTTAGGACCTGTCACACTGAAGCATTTGTCTGAAAACGTTTGATGGTAGAATCTGTTGTCAAGCCACACTTCTGAGACCATTAAAAACAATTTAATGAATGTCTTTCTGCACATGATTTTGAAAAAAGGAAAAACAGTCACCAGCTGCCCTAATGAAAAAGATTAAATGTCATTTCTTAAGCCTTTGTCCAGAATGGTTCAAATTCTAGAACACAGTATTGTAATGTTAGAAACTCACAACTTACTGGAAACTATCTTCTGTGGCATTGGATAGAGTTGTTAATCTTAGTTATAAGAATTATTATGCTGCATTTACTAAGTCATGTCAGTCAGGGTGCTCCTGTGCAGTCTGGAGGGCTGGTGTCTCTGCTGTTGTTCCATTCCAGTCCAGCCTTTAAACAACCTCAAGTAGCTTGTTAATGACTCAAATTTATTAACATCGCAGCTTCTGCAGATATTAAGATGGCTCTGCTTTAAATTACGTCTTCACCTATCCACTATCAGATTTCTAAGTAATAAGGTACTGTAATTTTTTCAAAATCAGTCAAAGTCAAGTCAGTCATGAATGAGGAATTAATTCTAATGACCCCCCAAAACAATTGAAATTTAAAATCGACAGTATATGCTATATTGTCCTAGAAACATGCATGTGTAAGGATAGTTATATTTTTGTTATGTTTCTTTAAATACTTAGTATATGCCTAGCTGTGTATTTTTGCTTTACTGTCCCTGTGTCTCTGCAGGTTTTCTTGGTCTCCTTAACCCTTAATGTTTGCATTTTTACATAAGAAAGTGTTCATATATTGTAGTATATACTTCCTTTGATGGAAAAATATAACTAAAAAAGTTTTCTTTGTTGTACAGCACTATGTACAGGCAGTAAGACTTAAAAGTCTGAACAGATCTCTCTGCGCTTATGTTGTGTGTACCTATGTAGTTTAGTCAAATGATATTAAGATGTCTCGTGAAAATCAAGAAAGAAAGTTCCTGTTCATGCTCACTTAGTATAGCAACCGCAGTAAATAAGGTGCAGATTTACCAAGATTTACCAAGCTGTTAATAGCAACAGGAAGCATGAATCAGTAAAAAAAATAGATTGTGATACCTGTCACGTAGTACAGCAGTGAACGCAACAGTGGATATGTAGTGAAAGGTCCACAGGTGCTTTCTGATTGGATGGTCTTTCAGGAAGTGCATAATAAGGCCTGAGTCTGTTCAAGTTCATAAAAACAGGTGTGCGCAAAACCTCCTGGGAGGAGTGTTGTGGTTACAGCCTAGTGTATTTGCAATCTCAATGAAACACACTTTTTATGTTTTTTTTTTATGAAACTGCTTCTGCTTTGGATATTCAAGTTTTTCAAGAACGGAATTAAAATTGTATTTTACCTATAAGAATTAAATAACAGTAGTTTATAGATATAAATTATTTCCTTGAACATCTAGTGTACAATTCTGAGTTTTTTCATGTTTTTTTAATGTGCACTTTGATCATCTGTCCCAGTCTTTTGAATCAACAACTCTTCTATAATGCCTGTTGCCATACAGTTGACTGTCAAGAATGTACTGTAAGTTGTCTGTGTATTCTAACTTGATGAATTGTATGTCTCTGTGGAGCAAATCATCATGGGAACTCAGCTTTGCAGAGCTTAGCAGGCAAGACGAATCACAGTGAAAGTGTTCTGTATAATGATTTGAAATTACTGGATGCTCAGCTCATGAAAAACTCAAGCATGAAAATTGGCAAAAAAAGCCTCCTAGTGTGTTCTCATTTAGTGATGACTGCTCCAAACTCACCCAAGCAGCTTTGTGACTGTGCTAACACATTAATGACCCTGCACACGATATTGGAAGTGAAGAAGTGATTGGATGGTCCATCAGGGCCCATAAGAGACTACTTTCTCAGGCAGCTCAGAAAGTTTGGTACAGTATGTCTCAGGAAGCCATGATCCATTTTTACAGGGCAACTTAGCCTCTCGGGAGAGGAAACAGCGGGAGAGAGAGGTCCACACTGCTTCTGAAAATACTTGGCTGTGACTGATCATCTGTTACTTCCATATAGGCAACACTTTTAAATAGAAGAACTCTGAATATTATCAGTGACCACTCCTACACAGCCTTTTCCCTGTTATAAATATTACAATATTTCTTGGTAAATTGGTGGATTCTATCTTCACTGTAATGTAGCATCGTTTTGTATTTTGCATATGATGTGCGTGATTTAGGATTTTTCTTCCCCCTTCTTCCATCTGTCTTGTTTTTGTATCTGTGTAATTTCGGGCACAGCAGAAGGGCTGGTTTGACCACGAAGTTGACTTTGGAAGGTTCCGACGCGCCCGAATGTGGTGAACTGTCACGCTCTCTCTTCCTCTAGCTGTTCGAGTCGCAGAGCAGCACGTACACCTACCTGCTGGCTGACGCCCAGACCAGGGAGGCGGTTCTGATCGACCCAGTTTTGGAGACAGTGGAACGGGACGCTCGGCTGGTGGAAGATCTGGGGCTCAACCTCACAATTGCGGGTCTGTCGCCACGTGACTTTCCCTCTCTTTTCACACTTTTCCCCACCTGCAAAGAGCCTACCCATCAGCCCCTCTTCTCTCAGTCCCCCTAGATTGACTGACGACTGTTCATGCCAGAACGTGGCCTTTTGTCATCTTTTTCCACACCCAGTCAACACCCACTGTCACGCGGACCACATCACCGGCACGGGACTGCTGAAGAAAAGACTGCCTGGCTGTCACAGTGCCATCTCCAAGGACAGCGGGGCCACCGCCGACATCCACCTCAAGGAGGGAGACAGAGTTACCTTCGGCAGATATGTACGTCCACGCACCCGAGAAACTGATAAGCACATATTGCTAAGAAGGTGCTCCTCTGCTACAGCTTCCAACTTTCTGAAATGCTACTCTTAATGAACTGTCTCTTCGTTTACTGCTTCGAATGAGCTTTTACCTTGCAGCAACCACAGTTAAAAGAACTTCAGGCAAAATGTCGGCTTTTCTCAGTTTGCAGGATGCTTTTAATTAAATAAGGGAACCATGAGACTGCAAGAATAAGTATCATTGCTTCAAGCAATGTTCAATTATGTGTAAATATTTGATAAGTGACAACAGGAAAGCTAAGAGTAGTGTATATAATGTATGTCTAGAATAGAGGACATGGCCGATAATGTCAAGCCCTTTGGGTCTAGCTTGGATTTTAAATTTAATTTGGGGCATCTTGTCTCCATGGAAAACCGGAGACATTAAGCGGTGATGCCTTTTGAAGTATGGATGTGAAGATATTCCAAGATACCCCCTTTCCTGATCTATCCTCCTGTTTGTAACCCCTGGGCTTTAACTACACAGTTGAATACTCAATGTTGACAGGTATGCCACAAGATGAAGTCTCTTTTAGGTTTGTAAGTGTGTAGCTGAATTGACGGCTGCTTTCCATATTGCTTTTTATATCATCTACCTGTTTGCCCTCTCAGTCCCTGGAGGCTCGAGCCACTCCTGGACACACAGACGGCTGTATGACCTTCGTCCTCAATGACCAGAGCATGGCCTTCACCGGCGACGCACTGCTGATCAGGGGCTGCGGACGCACTGACTTCCAGCAAGGTACTGACCGCAAACCACAGTCGAGCCCCATTGAGTAAAGGGAGCAGTATTCTCTATTATCATGAGCGCTGGGTGGTATTTTCTGACAGTCATTTTATTGATATCTAAAAATTGCGATTCATTTTCTCCTTTTTTAAATTCAATCTCACATAGATACTGTATGTTATTGAGTAACTGTGTAAACCCTTTCGGTTGTAGTTGTAATAAGGTTTTGTCTCACTAGATGGCAACAGAGCAAAGCAGATTCCCAGAAACACAGCTAGATAAGGCACCGCAAGCTGTATACTCCTGTGGTTTTCATTTCCACCTCTGATTTTAGTTATTTAGTTGAACTGGTTAGTTGTATAATTGTATTATCCTATTTTTTTAGGGTTTAATCAATTTCTAATCAAAAACAGTTTTCTCCACTCTTCAGCCCTTTTAGTTATTGAAATTCTGTGTGTGAATATGAATCACAAGCAAACATTACCATCTTAAAAATGTAGATTAATACCAGGGAAAATAGTGTAATTACACTTGGCGTTTTGTTGAAATACAAGACAAATGCAAATAGAATTATGTAAGCAGAAAAAATTCAGACAGTATTGTGGAGGTTAGCCCTTCTCACTGTGGTTAGTTCAGTCCTGGGCTGGGAATGTATGTGGAGTTTACATTTTCTGTCCATATTCAAATGAATAATCTTCATCTTCGCCAGATTCTTCCCACCTTCCTACACGCATGCTATGATAGCAAGGGCAATGGGTTTCACTATTATAAGATTCCAGACACATCTTTATGAGTTTTATTATGTTTTAGACACATCCTCATGGCCAGGTTTCGTAAGTATTTTCTGAAATGTAAAAAGCATTAGGAAATGTATTTTACTTCAGAGACCAATTGAGCCTTTATTTTGTTGTTCACACTACATGTAGCGTGTTACAGAAAATACGCAGTAATACACATTATGAATGTTACAGATTATGGTGAAGTTCATTGACAATCTGGAGTTTTCAAAGAAACAAAATAGTCTGTTGTCTGAAAGGCATTACTGGACGTGATGCAGGTTGTGTTGAAAAATATCAACGTACAAAACAAGTTACAGAACATTGATTCTTCTGTTTGATGCTGCATTGGGTTTGCATGCTGTCACACCAAATATACTCTCAAGTCTTGTCCTTTCCAGCCTCTATAGCAAAGCATAGCATCCCATAAGAAGGTGTTGAACATTTCAGATCTTAGTGAGGATCTTGGTCATTAAAGATTAAACATTAACTGCTAAATGGAAAAGCCATTGCTCTATTTATCGTTTCAAAGTTATATTCTTAGTGTATTCCACATTAGACCTTGTGTCCTATCTAGGGTGCAATCTCACATTTTTCCCTGGGGTTGCCACTATCCTTCGTAAGAATAAGCTGCTTTCCACTAATGATATGGTAATAGATGAATGATTTCCTTGTTGCCCACCTGCAGGTGCTGTCCGTTTGTAAATTCTTTGGTGAAAGTAAGCCTGTGCAGTCCAGTACTGCCTACAAAAGAAAAAAAAAATGGTTCTGGTACAAACTAGATATTTTAGCAAGACTGTGTTTTTTATTTGGACCCATAACGCACCAATTTCAATTACACCACCGGTCTGTGGCACTGTGAGTGTTGTTGTTTTAAATTCTGTCCAGTAAGAATAATTGTAACCCAGGTTTTTTTACATAAGAGCCTGTAGACTAAAAATACTATAGACGGGGTTCTTGATTGAGCATTCAGTGATGCTATTTCACTTGCACCCCAATTGAGCAAATGGAGAGCACAAGACCCCCCCATCCTTTAACCCTCCCCCATGCCCCAGGTAGTATGTTTTAGTCCATTGCCCATTTGTTGATCTGGGCAGAATGGAACAAATAAACCTCAACATCTTGTTCAAGGCCAGATCCGTTGTGCCCATCCTGCTGGTTTGAATGCATTCCCCTGCCTATGTATTCTTCAGCACTGTAAACACTGCTCCAAACCAACAACTTGGACATAAAGTGTCTGAGTCTGACTTCAGGTTCAGTGTAAGCGACCCATACTGTAAGTCATCTGGGGTGCTTTGCCCTTTTTTTGGGGGGGGGGGGTTCCCTCTATATTTTGATCGGTCAGGATGGCAAGCCCCACTTTCTGTGGTTAGGCTTTTCATGATCAATTTTGCCGTGGTACAGCAGAGGCCTCTGCCGACGCTTTCCCCCATGCTGTTTAGTGTCTCTTTCTCTCAAGGCTGCGCTTCAGCCCTGTACGAGTCTGTGCACAAGAAGATCTTCACCCTGCCTGGAGAGTGCCTGGTGTACCCTGCTCACGACTACACGGGTAAGAGACTCCTCCTCCAGCGTCTAACTCTAGGGTGAGACAGCTCCCAATGGCTGGTTGAGATTTTATTGCAATTAAACACTGGACACTGCAATTAAGTGTTTATCATGATGTCAGACTCAATATATTTAATATAATAAAGGCTAGATTTGACCAGTGAGACAGTCTTTAGGAACATGTACATGGTGCGGCTAGTGGCAAATGGGGAAGTAAAGAGAAATTTGGGCACATTTAGTGTGCAGGAAGTGTATAATCCAAAGGTCAGGAAAACAAAAATAAGATTGCAAAGTGGGTTAATGAATAAGTAAGTAGGGGGCTGATACAATAATGTTTTAACCTTTATCCATAGGACAAGTCTGATTCATTAAGATAAGATATAACTCTTTTTAAAAAAGGAAATCAAGACTCAGTGGTATCTTGAAGATAACTTGGCCAGTGGTGCAAAAGATCACTGTAAAATAAACCCCATTTTTCTTTTAGTGATTTTTATGAAGTATAAAATATAAAGAGGAGATAACTTTTTTTATTATGTGTTGTAGGGGCTAAACCATGCATAATGAAGGGGGTATTGTTAATATGATGAATAACGACTTCACTACACTATAGACAACTAGCAGTGTCACAAATGTGCCCTTTGCTGTAGCTGTCAGCACTGATTGTCATTCCAGATGATTTCCTCGGGCAATGTGGGTGAAAGCCCCAGGCCAGGCTGAGTGTGCTGCTGTCTCTCTCAGGTCAGTCAGTCTCCACGGTGGATGAGGAGCGCCGTCTCAACCCCCGTCTGACCAAGAGCTTGGAGGAGTTTGTGAAGATCATGAATAACCTCAACCTTCCCAAGCCTAAACAGATTGGTAAGAGCGCGTCTCCATGGCCTCGCTGCAAGAGCTTGTCACACACATCCTGGCCAGACAGGTGTTCAGAAAATCCGGTCCCTATCATTTTTTCTAGAAGTTGGGCTTTGCGGTTGGAATTTAGAATCACAGATCATAATGAAGGTGATAAGTTAGAGTATGAGTGGCAAAGTGGTACTGTACATTGGTTAGCTTTGCTGCCTCTTACTTCTGGGACCCTCGGTTGAATTCCTGGGGTGCTATCTCCATGAAGTTGAATGTTCTCTCACATGTTTGTGTAGGGTTTAGGGTAGGTCTTCTCCGGGTGCTCCAGTTTTCTTCCACAGTCTAAAGACATACTGGTAGGGTAATTGGCTTCAGGGACAATTGACCCGAGGTGTGAGTGTGTGTGTCTTCCTTGCAATGGACTGGTGTCCCGTCCAGGATGTACCCTGCCTTGTGCCCATTGCTTGCCAGGATAGGCTCAAGCTCAACTCTGATTTGGAAAAGTGATGGATGGATGGATAGAAAACGGTGACCAGCGAGCAAAATACTCAAGGGGAGAAAAAGGTTAGAACACTTCATTACTGGTTTAACATCCTGTAAAAAAGTCTGAATTGCCAAGCAGTAGCTAGCTATTCATGACTAGGGTGGCAAAAAACTCACTGGCACCTCATACCCACTGGTGCTTTTTTTAGTTTCACAACTGGTTCCCATAAAAGGCTTCTTAAGTGAGACTCTGCGTTTTGCATGCTTGAACTGAAACTAATATACCAGAGTTGGAGGCATATCTGAGGCAGCTCGTATATTGTTTGGCTGACCTATCAGGGCCACTGTATTGCTGACCTTCCCAGTCTGTTCAGCTCGGGAGCGGCACACCTGCACGTTTTCACGATGCTACATTCAGAGAGGTGCCAGCAAGGCTATTCCATTTTGTTTACCTTCAGAGTAGATTGCTGGGTGTACAGTGCTTGCCAATTATCTTGTTTTTGTTTCTCACGTTGTTTGCAACGGGGCGTGACGAGTTTACCCTCGAAGGCTAGTGAAAAGCCCAATTAGGCAACAGCGTCAAGGGACGGCCACAGAAAACCTAACGATTTTCAAAAAGCGAGCTGCCACCAGCTGAGATCATTTTTGTTTGCTGTGCTCCACAGTTAGGGCAACTTTGCAATTCCTTCCAATGCCTGAAGCCTTTAAGAATCTGATTAGATACTGAAGATCACACAGCCAGACTGTGTGAATCTGTCCAATTAATATGACAGTGTCCAGTCAAGGGGATCCAGAATAATGTAGAGAAGGCTTTCTGTTTCTTTTCTAACTCCTTGTTTATTCAGGAGGTGGGGAAAACACAGTGAACACAGTGTGCGTACTAAATAATGAGTCCAAATGGAAATTGAAAGCACAGATGAGATGAAACCATAAACCCCTTGTACCTCTTGAGGATCAGACAGTTGGGGACTGTTCACAGCTCTTTCGTGCACGGCTAGTTTCATTTGCTCAGATGTGTGGTTTTGTATCACGCACTAGGAATAACAGCACCCAAGAAGAAAGTGTCTTGAAAGGAGTATGGAGTGTTGAGTGAAAATGTGGCTTATGGTTGATCCAGGCTCCACAGATAGGACTGAGTGCCTCCAGTCTATCTGCTTCACAGACAGAACCGTCTCTCCGTTTCTTCCACAGATGTTGCTGTGCCTGCCAACCTTGTCTGTGGGATCCAGAACGTGTGAAGATGGCAAAGAAGTGGATTATAACCTTCTGTCTGTTTTTATGATCATTATTGTGCTGATTGTGACTTTTTAATTTGAAATGTATGCCACCTTGTTCAACTGCCATCGTTTTTTGGACTCATTGCAAAATTGTTCTGTGAATGTGCACGTTCCATGTTCACTGTGCAGGCATAGGCTGGGTTGAAAAGGAGAAGCTGAATTCCCAGATCAGAATTTTGCAAGAACTTTATCTGCAGTAGCGATAGAATTTAGCCTGAACCATGGGAAATAAGGCTAGTTGGGTGAGAGAAGGTGAATATGATTTTGGCACTTGGGAGAAAGAAAGCACTTTTATTGCTCTGGCTGTACACTGCAGAGGGCAGCAAGATGGCCTGATGTTTGAGTTGCTGCTACACAATTTGATTCCAGCTTGGGGATACCTTCTGTGTGGAGTTTTCACGTTCTCCTGTACTATGTTGGCTTTCACTGGGTGATCTGGTTTCCCCCCATAGTCCAAATTCTGAGAATGTTCTCAGAATGGGTGTTGTGCCACACATTAACACCCTTATGGTAAATGTACCATAAAGGATGTCTGCCGTAAAATGTAACACTCATTCTTCCCACATCAACTTCTCTCTGTCCTTTCTTTTTGAAAACAGCTTAAAAAAAAACTCCTGCTGGAGTGCCCATATCAGACAGTACATCCTCCTAAAAAAGAAGTCTGTAATCAGAAAGAAAATGGATAAGAATGTCATGCACGGGTTTTTTAAGAAATTAAATAACAAGAATAATAAAACAGAGCGTTTGTCCCTGGTCGCTGAACATAAATGGTGTTTCTTCAGACCAATTGGTCTGTTTCTGGAATTCATCAAGAAACAGCTCATCGAAAGTCAGCGAGCAACCAGACAAACAAATTTTGTTTCTAAACTCTCATAAGCGCTTGAAAATCTTCTGGGAAAAAGAACCTCTTCCTGAACATAGCTGGTTACTTTAAAGATCAGGGATATCTGCTGATGTTGTTGCTCTTGAGGACTGGAATTTATGTGGCAGATCAGCAGTGCTAGTCTGTTGAGTTTCAAGCCTGTTCCTTCCACTGAAACCGAATGTGACAGTCCCAGGAAAGAGGTGGATTTGGAATGATCAGTTAGGGAACAGTCTGGAGCTGCCCCGTGCAATAGGCATCGATCTGTGGGAAGGCATCCAATAGAGTTTTTAAGGAATGGAGTGTTTTCTGGAATTGGCTGCCGTGGTCAGCATAAACTGTTCTTTGGTGGGTAGCTGCGTCAGCATGCGTAGCCTGCAAAGGAACAAGTAATAGCTTTATTCCATGCTGAAAAAAAGAAGAAAGAGAACACAACGTTTCGGCCGTGGAGCCTTCTTCAGGTGTCACGGCCGAAAACGTTGTGTTCTCTTTCTTCTTTTTTTCAGCATGGAATAAACCTATTAATTGTTCCTAAACTGTTCTTTTCCTTTTTTCTGGGAGCAGTGGAATGTTTGTTCAGCAGTAGATGCTGTTTATCGATCCATCTAACCACTTCATCCAATTTGGGGTCACGGGAGGAGCCGGAGCCTATCCCAGCGATGGGATAGGGGCGCAAAGCACTGTACACCCTGAACAGGACACCGGACCATTGCAGGGCACACACAGAAACAAACACGCACACGCCAGGGCCTGTTTTCCTAGAAGCCAGTTCACCTATCAGTCTGTCTTTGGACTGTGGGAGGAAACCAAAGCATCTGGATAAAATTCGCCTGAACACAGGGAGAACTTACAAACTCCGCATAGACGGGTTCAGAATTGAACCCAGGGCTCCAGCAATACTAACCACCATGGTACTATGTTGCACTAAAATCTGTTTATTTAAACATGAAGTTTCAGACTGCCTTTGATGGTGTCTATATCAAGATTTGATTTTTATGCCGGCCTGAAATCAATACTGTAGACTAGAGATCAAGGAAATGCCTGGAAAAGAGCCACTTGAATAGGTTGTACATTTGTAATTTGTATAATAATTAAAAATTTCAACTCATATTAAAGTTCAATGGTCATAAACATACAGCACAGAAAGCTAGGTAAGAACTGCTTTAAACTGACTTTATACACCAGTTGTGGGTGATTGTAAAAAAACTGATTAATCGACAGTGGCTGTAGGGGGTGATTCACTAGAGTCTTTCAAAGCTCAGTACCAGGTGGTGGAGTCAGTAAATTAAACAAGATGGATGACTTCTTTCAGCAGTTACAGGTCTGATGTTCTTCCATTACAGAGAAATCCTCTTACCTTTAGACATGAAGCTTCCAGAAATCAGTCAATTTGTAATAAGCAATAAAAGGTTGTTACGGCAGTGCAGTTCATGCAAGATGTGTTGCTGTGCAGGTTGACTGTGTGGTTTTAAAAGCTTAAAATTAAAAAGAGGAGCACCTTGTCCCACTCTATGGCAAATAAGAAATAGAAAAGTGGGAAAATGCTGAAGGGGGTTATATAAAACTTGGACCAACAGTATTGGGAAATGTCACAGGCTCCTAACAGGACAGGGAGAACTTGAACATAAATGTTCCAGTCAGGCAACACATTGTATTCTGCAAGAACCTTCATCGGAAGCAAGATTTTGTTTTGTGGAACCAGTCAAGCAATGAATCACATATTTATTTCCTTTAGTGCCTTTGCATGGTGATTGTCATCTTCCAACAGAGAGTTGAGATTACAAGGTGGTACTAATTTGTAGCAGTGTTTTTACGAAATGAACAGATTTTTATATTAAAAGCATTTATGTCCTTTTAATAAGCTTATTTAGTGGCTGTACCATAGTCAGAACTTAACATCTGCCGATGGGTGTAGCTCCTGGGGAGTGTGATGTGAAACTGTTATCCTGTATGTGACAGTTAATAGGTGAGAATTGGAATCACATTGCACACCGCAGCAGGGTCATCTCTGTAGGGGAATGGAATAGCTGAATCAAATAAATCTGTTAACCTGCCACACTGTCCTGTCTGTTTCTCCATTTCAATATACACTATACACTTTGTAAAAATGCAAAGGAAAAGGAGGAAATGACCAGATCCAGATTTTTTCGTAACCCCGATAAAATAAGAACAAACGCCAACAATTGGAATGAGATTGCATAGTGTCTTTCTTAAAACAATTGTAAAAATGTTCAACTGTAATCACGCTAGTATTGTGTAGAACGAAGCCATATTCATCATAAATTGATTGCAAATAAACGAGTCACATTTATTTACACCTCTTCGTATTCTCATAAAACCCAACTAAAACACAGCTACAGTAACATTCTGCTCTTTGGAAGTTTATTGGTGGCATCTGGTACTATGTACTATAGGAGCCTCAGAAGATTTCTTATTTTCCTCAAGTATAAAAAAGGAAGTAACACATGGAAGTCATTCAGTAGCGGCATCTATCATCTGGTTTAAGTTAGAGAGCTCTCGGAAGATTCTCCAATAGTACGGTAAAAGCTTCAGATATGTAAGTATATCTTGCCACCATGGCCAGTAAGAAGTGATTTGTGTGTCAGTTGGAGATCTCCAACACAGACTGACATCTTCAGGATGTACTTGAAAAGCACTGTAGTATTCAGTGCCCTGTACATGAATAGAGAGCCAGCCTTACAAACAGGTGGAGGCTGAGGGCAAACCACAAAAATGGATGACTAAAATTTGCCAAAATATATCTAAATAACAGTTGGAACCATGTCTTGAAGTCAAATGAAACGAAAACTGGGCTTTTTGAACATGCTTATCAGCGCAATGCTTGGTGTATACAAGCTGTATTTTCTGTTGAAACAAACACTCATGACTGCTGTTAAATGTATTAGAGGTCATTTATGATTTGGGGCTTTTTTGCATTTCCTGGAAGCCTTGTTAAGATAGGAGGAATCTCACAGAAAGAAGGCAGTTCACAAATGGGAAGAAAGTGCAATTTTGCCTAGAGAGGAATGGTCAGAACTCCTCTCTGAGACGTATCAGAGCCATTATAGCACAGGAGTAATCCCTGCAGAGCAATATTTACTAACACAAACTGCTGCACTCAATTAATTAATGTATTATATAGAATTATTTTTTGACAAATACAACTCTTTCTGAGACAATTAAAATACGTTTTTTTTTCTGAAGGATGCGTCCAATCTGCAAACCTTTGATATATCCTGTTTTTTATTCTTATTCCATGGGGCGTATGAATAAATCTGGAATGGACTGGGCATTTAAGTGTTCATGTAGTGGTAGCTAAATATAAAAAAGTACACAACAGTATTCCACTTTCTTCATAAATATTTTATGCGTCAAAGTCCTTAACTTGGTGACTTACAGAGGGTTATGCAACAGTTTTAACATGCTTGTTCTAACTAGTTTTAACTCTTGTTCTAAGTCCTGAGCTACTCCCAGGGGGCGCTATTGCCTGGCAAACCAAGGATAATTTGCTTATCTGATTTAACACACCCAGTTTCAGTTCTTCATGGGATCTCAGCCCACCAGGCTCATATCTGTGATGTCTGAACAATAGGGCTAAATGTGCAGTTTGAATGCATACTCATGATATCTGAATCAATATTCTCATCAGTGTGCCATTCTAATTAGTTAGGGAACCCTGTGTGTTTGAGGCATCTCCCAGATTAAGGAGCAGCAGGGTGCAATCTCAGTGACATACTGATACACATTGAGAGCCACCACATTCCTAGTTTGTAACATAGTAACAGTGAACAAATGTTCACTAGGACAAGTACACAAGAGCTCACAAATTACACACACTCTATTTCTATGCTTACACTGTGGCTACAGTCGGGTGTAATTGCCTAGGATGCCCATTAGCTTCAGGAGAAATGGACTCAGTTCAACGTGCTTGTAGTGACACAGTGTTCTTTCGTTTAATAAAACTTTATTTTTAGACCACTCACATCTTTTGCTGTATACAACAGACAATTGGTAGGTAAAACAATGCTCTTTATTTACAGTATAGTGACTACAGAACAAGAGAGCTATAAAAACAAAAATCTTGCTTTTCCAGGCTATAACTAACTCTTTTTGACTATGCCAGGCGGTTAAGTTGCTTACTGGATTCAAAGCCAAACACACTTTGTTTCAATTTACAACTGTCTCAAAGGCCCATACTTTATTTCCTTTCCTCTCTGGTGTGGTGAGAGAAGTTTTGTACACAACCATATGGGATTTCAATATAACTACATTTAGCTAGTGAAACTAAATTCAACTGAAATTAAGTTCAATTAAAAAATTAACAAGAAACTGTAAAAATACTACAAACAGAAAACGTAAAACAGGGACCTGCAACACATCATCTCAGTAAATAACTCCAGAGCGCAAGTTCAATGCTAATGGTTGTTGGGGTTGGTGTTGAAAATGTAGACTACAGCAGGTAACACAAGGTAGGCCTTTGATCGTCCCATAAAAAGGCAGAAATGAAACAGTGTTTCTCAGGACTGGAAACATGACAGCAGATGTTACAGGTATACTTCAAAATTTATCTCCCAGAAAAAGAGATAAAAGTACAGACTACAGAAAACACTCAGCAGTCCAAACAGTACACTTCCGCGGGTATGCTGACTGTTTACAGATAGGCAAAAGGAAATTCACAAAGGACATATTTGAAAGGGAAGTAACTCCTAGTTGGACTCTCAGCTATACAACTCTTCACTATATGTGACTTCCTCATAAACCTTTGATCACCTTGTTAATTCAAGATTATTACATGACTTGCCACCATGTGTCCCGAGATTCAGACTCTAATTGATTGGATTCAACTGCAATAGTGTACCTATCCTCAGAGAACAAAGCTTCAACAAGTCAGATAAGCACTGAAAAAAGAGCAGATTGCATGCAGCTGAAGAGATACACAAAGCAAGAATGGCCAGCGACAAAAAGCCAAGGAAATGGCAAAATATTCCCTCCCCTACTGGCCAAAACAGACGGATATACACATAGCAGATGTGCTGATGAAGACAGACAGATTTGTACAGTAATTTTGAATCACTTTAGATAAAAGATGCTGGCAAAACTCCATGAAGAACATCAGGGAACAGACAAAGCCTTAGTAAGAGCAAGCAAATGCTTCTGGTGGCTTTGACTGGAGAGAAATAAATTATGTTGCAGCAAAGGAATACTGGTCTAGGTTCACTGAACTTGAAACCTACCATCATTAACCACATCAAAGACGACCGAGAAGAGCAGATTTGCTCAATTTGGCGTGCCAGAGATGCAGAGATCACAAGTCTCAGTTTGTGTCTTCTGCATTTGCTAACTCTGCAGCACATTACAGCTTTGTTCACAGCAGAGGCAGAGAGAGGTATAAAAACTATAAAATGCTTCTCACTCAGAACATTATCTTCAGAAAGCATTGAAGTACATGGAGCTGATGGGGAGGAGGATAAGTACACAAGTTCCAACTCCACCTCAGCAGCTCAAGTCAAAGGCCAAAGCTCAGATCTTAAAGACAGAAAGGTAAGAGTTTAAAGAGGGAAAATGAGAACAGTACAGCAAATACAGGAATGCAAGAATTACCAACAGATTCAAATTACGTTGAGACTAAATAGGATAACCTAACCTAACTTTCAGAATGCAGTCTATTAATGAAAATATGCAGTAAAGGAAAGGTTTTTTTTTTTAGTAAAGGGTGAAATGCTACAGTGTGAAAGAACTAATCAAATTGTTGATGTCAGGGGGCTTCTGGAAAGGAACAAAAGGTTAATGGGTTACATATCCATCTATCCATTTCCTATCCTCTTTTCCAATTCAGTGCCATCAGGAAATGGTTACAAGGCAGGGTACACCCTGGATGGGACACCAGTCCATTGTAGTGCAGACGCCCTCACACCGCGGCTAATTTTCCCAGAATCCTGGACCCACACAACTACTAGGTTCCTTACCTACCAAGAGGCTATGAGATACACAAACTCTGCACTTTGATTTTGACATTTTTGCTCCGCTCATTGTTATTTTATCTGGTCTCACTGTTATTTACAGTATCTAATTACTGGTGTGTGTTTAGGATGGTATGAATGTTGGGTGGATGCTGTTTATTACGATTGTATTTGTTTTGTCTTTTAATTGTATGGGCTCACCAAACCAAACTCTGTGAAGCTGGTTGTTATGGCAATAAAGCACTGAACATACAGTAAACGTGAACATGGGGAGAACGTACAAACTCCACACGGATAGCACCCCACCACCCAGGACCACAGTTCTGTGAGGCAGCAAAGTTCTCCCAGAGATCATTTGTTGTCAGTGTAAATGTGGGAGTAAAACATCACAGTGAGTCCAGTAACATTAGAGGTGTTTCTGTTTCCTTTTCTTATCCAGCCTTGTGAATTTCACTGCTTGGGTAGAACTCTCAGAACTGTTTTTGTTGTGTTATGCATTGTCTGTGGAAGGTCATGCAGGGAAGGCCAGTTTGTGAGTTTGTTTCCTCAATTAGCTCTTGAGCAGACACTTTGCATCTATATATTCATATTTATAGATTGCAATTCATTCTGGATAGGGTAGCATCTCAGTGAAGTTAAGTACTGTAAAAGTCTGAAATGAAAAAGAAATGAAGCTTCTTTATCTCTGTCAGATATTTGCCATGATGACTCATATGACTCAAGTTGTACAGTCCTCTTGTTTGGAGGATAAATCAATTTTATTACAAAGAGCAGCCACATTCCTGTAAGCCTCACCCCAAGGTGTTTCACGGTCAGTCAAGTTACAGCACAGCACTGCGGCACAGCAAAAATGTGTAATCCTTCCGAATCTTTGCCGTGGTAAATATGCACATTTGTGCAGCTTTCCCATGGAATTGCCAGGCTTCAGCCAAACACTGAAATTGCTTTGATGTGGTTTCTAGTTTGCACAATGCTTTATTGAACCTCTCTGCTTTACCATGATTTTACCAACCACATGACCTTTATCCTTCTGGAGCACTATCATATGGTACCCCAAACTGCAGTATACTAAAACATTAAAAAGAAATCTAAGTTGAATCTTTAATAAAATAAGATGTATTCAAATGTTCAATTTACTGGGAAGCTAAAGAAAACTGATATTTTCTTAATCGAGATATACTGTAAGTTGGCAAATGGTTTCTGAGTCTCTAATGATGTGGGGTAAGAAATCAGTGTCTCAGTGCATAAAGACACAAAGAGTAGGCAGTCTATAGAAGACTGTATAAGACTAACACACCAGCCGGAGAGGACATAGGTTTGAGAATAACAGTGATATGGAGTGGTGCCATACCATTAAGGATTTAATATTAGTATTAATATGTAATATGGCTATGATATACCATTTTTGTGGTTTCCTAGGTTTTACTCCTCTTCTGCCATGGTATACTGTACCACTGGGTGCAACCAAGTAAAAATGTCTTTCAGAGAGAAGTCACATGAATTCGAAAGCTGGGAAACTCTGCAAATGCTGTGTTTTTACAGGTCACAGTATAAGCATGCAAAAACCTGGCAAACTGCACTAAAAAAGAGTTATTAGTCACACTGATGATAGGAAGTTTCTGTTAGTACAGTTCTAACTTGTTCTCCATGACACCAAAGGGGGAGTAGATATTGAAGAAGTCTGCTTGCCACTGTACAGAAGGCAGGAAGTCACACTGCAATTCAGCAAAGTTTTGAAATTAATATTAATTTGTTTTGAAATAAGCGATTATCAGGAGAACACAAAATTGTATACTCCATGGTGCCCTGAATCCAAGCACTTTTGTAAGAAGGTTTTACAGCTAGATTAACAGTAATCTAATGAGGCAGTAGGTTCTGTACCAGAGAATAAGATACAGTTTCTAGAACGTCATTAACTTATCAAAGAATCTTCTTTATGCACATATGTGCAATGGATAATGTACAGATTGAGGGAGAAATAATGCATAATGTAACAGCTTAAGGCAGTATCATTTAAAGTGCTTCTCTGTTTCAGAACAAAGCCAAAAGTAGTACAATAGACAGGGACTAAAAGAGACCAGTGGTAATTCACAATGACATGCCAGCAATAAAGATGAAAAAGTTGGGGTGGTTGTTTGTTCCTTATGGTGCTTGAACAACAGGGCACAAGCCAGAGAACAAAGAGAAAGGTTATAGAGTGCAATGTTCTCTAAACTTTTATCGCAGTATGGTGTTAGATGTTTTTTTTCACTTGGGGGGCAATTTGACTGAAGGGCACATGAATAAATGACTTAAGACAAGAGAGGATCATTACTCTGCGATTTGATTTTTGTAATTTGATGGTTAATTTAGAGAGCAGATGGGCAGCAGATAGACCCTGTAATACACTGACATAATAAGCCACTTGCTGTGAAAGAGACTGGCTAACAAAGGTGTCTGGTTACAGCAGCCTGTGGGACCTGAATAACCGGTCAACTAACAAAAAAAGGAAAAAAGCTTTTCTTTTTGGCAAAATGCTTTAGTGTTTTGTATTTCAGACTTCATCTCCTTTTTTCAGGGACAGCTGCAAGAGGCTACAAAGCATTTCTGAAAAAAGGAGTAGAGAAACAAAGCCAATAATAGGTAATGAACTAACAGGTTAATGTCATGTGAGATGCCTGTCAACCACTGTCTTCAGAATTTACATTGTACAGTATCCAAGATATCATCTGGGTTACTAGTATAGAACTGATATAGAATAGCTGATGTGTGGGGAGCGTTCTGGAGCACTATGGCTGCTATTACACCATCCAGGTGAGGCTGCACACTAGTGGTGGTGGAGGGGATCCCCATTACCTGGAAATCGCTTTGAGTGGAGTGTCCAGAAAAGCACTATAGAAGTATAAGCAATTATTATTATTATTATTATTATTATTATTATTATTATTAAAAGAGATGTATTCACAATCCTGCTTGCTTACAATGTAATAGGGCTTTTTCACATCACCAGAGGTTTAATTGCCTCGTTCTGAATCGCAGACTAAGGTGTTCCGCAAAATCTCTCTGCAGTCTGGATATTTTTTTATTTCAATTTTAATAAAAGTGTTGTACAGATACTATTGATTTTAGCCCATTCCTACTTGAGTGCCTCCTGTTCAAATTACAGTTATATAATTAAAATTATCAGAGAATGTAATCTGATCATCTGAAAAAAGAGGCAAGTTTTCCTCAATTTCACTGACAGCCTCGCTGAGTACTGGTCCTGCAGGATTTGTGAGCTGTATTGCATTCTCTGCAGGAAGAGCCATAAATCACCTCGCCAGATGTGTTCGTCTGTGCTGTGCAATAAAGCCACATCCTGACAGGCTGCTTCTTTTACGCCTGTGTGTGACATTAGAATTTCCTCACTGGCTGGCCAATGGGGAATCAGTGCCAAAAGACCCTGGAAAGGTGACTGTTAATGGAGTGACACTAGTGTCATAAACAGCCTGGTTAAAGAGGAGGAGTTAGCAGGAATTAGAAATCTCTCCAGATCAGTGGAGGCCAGGATTGGTTGTGGATTGGATTCATAGAAACCTTAAGGTTCTCCAGTTCTCTTTAACTCCTCAATTCTTAAGGAACAAGAAAAACAGCCAAGCGACCAAATACTCAGTTCCATTAAGAGTCTGAGAACACAGATGAACAGAAAGAGATAAGCCCCCATGGTCTTGAGAGCCAGCCAATCAGGAATCAAATCCAGCTCTTCCATGGTGCTCTCTTATGCAACGATGGCCAACCCCAAACCTCAAGATCTATTTGATCACTTGGAATGTTTTTTTTTTATCAGGTCTTTTGAACAATTTTAATTACTTTAAATGCTAATAAAAACAATTTCCAGACGATTGGTGGTGCTCTATGCCAATTATATACTGTAACAGTCCAGTCTTCAATATCTTGAAGAAGACAACATACTAACCACTTTAACAACTTAGTAAAACAGTTTAATTTATAGAAGAAAGTGAGCAGCATATTAACAATTTCACCAACATTAAACAATGTATTTGATCAAATTTATTTAAATTTTAAAATATTTAACCATTCCTAACACTGTTAAAAAGAACCAAAAAAAAACTGGGCTGTGAATATCATTCCTATGTTACAGAGATAGGCAGTTTCAGTTTTTCAGAGTTTTATACTTTCAGATAGCATCTATCTAAAACCCAGACAGGTGCTATAATTTTTTTTATCTTGATTATTTATTTGGAGAAGTAATTAAGATGAAAGGTCTCTGCACACTTACAGTCACTCTATCTTATCTTTTCCTAATACCTAATAGATCGAATTCTTCTCTTATTCGGGCCATTTCAACATGGTAAAAAGAGCTTCAGGCCTGCTGCATTGTTTGCCAAGAGGGAAAGGCAGGCTGGCCCATTGAAACAGCTGACTCACTGAGACAGTTATGAGCTAAGGAGGAGCAAGAGACTCAAGAGGGCATGGAGTGCTGACTCCTGAGCAAGTAGGAAAGAATCTCTTTCTGATAAGAGCAGGCCACAGACATCCAGACCTTTTAAAGTTGTGGTGCTGTGCAATTTGCACGTCTCACACATTGCAGTGCAGCAACAGTTTTTATTTATTTAACCAGGGCATGCAGGTTGCTTTCTTAAAACCTTTTTCTTAATTAACCTTAATATTTTCTTACTGCTCCTGTAGCTTTACCATGAGTTGTGCTCCTTTATTCTGATCCCCACAGTTTGTATCATGGTTTACTATGCATACTTTTTTATCATGTTTACACCAGGCTTTATTACTGTTTTTCTAATTCCGATATCAAACAGACTTTTTTATCTTTTTCTGGTAAAGCGACACGCGTCCACACAGCTGTAATTAGTACACCCCAACATGTTCTCACTGGATCTATTATTGTACAAGAGACGGTATCCTGGTTCTGGTGGTTCCACACGTCATCCTGTTCTGAATGACCTAGAATGGACTGCTGTTCCATTAGGTCTAACCTGCCTTGCGCCCTCTGTCTACCAGACAGGATTATCACCATACTTTTTATTATTAAATATCATTTGGTTCATGCTTTCAACCAAGCTTTGCAAGGTTCCAATGCATTTATAACACTGTATTGTTGGTACCATATAGTACATACTGTAATACACAGTATTGTCCATAGAAGCACATAATTTACAAAGTGTTACAAAGTGCGGCTGTTTAATAATGCAGGATGCAAAGCAGAAACACAATTAGCGAAATGCAACAGAAAACAAGATGTATATTGTATGTTCAGGCAATACGACCAGATAGGGGGAGTAATGGGTAGACTGTATGAAGAACAGACACATGTGAAGGGACTAGCAGCAGTAATAATAATAATGTTTTTATAGCATCTTTCTCCTCTAAGTCCTTAAGATATAGGAGGGGAACCTCTTCATCCACCACTGAACTGTACTGTGTATTTGTGTGACTCACAGTAGCCATTCTGTGCAAGCTGGCCAGGCTACACAGATCAGGTAGGGATGTGAGGAATTACTTTGACAACTGAGCTAAGGGGGGAATTTACTGTATGTACAGAAGGTTAGGCTGAGCAAGCCAAAAGTAGAATTTGTAAAGGCACTTAACCAAGCACCTACAAACAGTGCCGTGAGGCCTATTATCAGGGGGGGGGGGGTTCTAATTATCCTCAGTGACTCAGTCAGGAATACACAGGAGTGTAAGACATACAGTAGGACATGCTGCATGCAGTGGGAGAGGATTGGACTGGATTAGTCAGGACCATGCTCTCCGCACTGTACTGCAACATTTTTGGCTGTCATTACAGAGGGCGTGGTTGTCTCTCCAGCAAGAGGGAGGACACGATGGAAGCAGTAATGACTCTTAATTGTAATGAGGGTGTTTCTCCTTCCTCCAGTTAAACTACTGTAACTCACCAGTTTCCTCTCTATCTTTCAGACCTTATCATCTTCCTTGTTCCACCCTCATCTTGTTGAACATTGCCCTCGAACCAAGCTGACAGCCCAGTATCCCACATTGTAGAGGAATCACAGGTTCCTGATTCAGAGCAGAAAACAGATAAGCCTGTTCTCACACACTGGACTCCTATCTCTGAGTCATGATAATGGTACACTTCCAGGAGTTAAAAACAGCTCTACATCTCAGACTAGGCCAAAGGAGACACTGTGGTGAGATATGAAGTGGCTGATGCATTCTCACACGCAGCAGAAATCCTCATCTCTTGCAATATTTTAAAAACGTTACTAACTGATATACTGTAAATGTGATCATTCCTACTCTGGAACATAACAAAAACATGTCTTTATCCTGTTATAACAGCGTAGCTTAAATAATATATATATATACCATTGCTTTAAAACACGCTTCTGTGATGTTAAGGTAGAGTTTTTATATTTTAAATGTGTTGTTTTCAGCGAATATCAGTTGTCATATTCACCACTCAGACATAAGCATAAAAGAACACTAGCTATAGTGTAGTTAGATGTGAGTATGCCCTCTGGTCAACACATTGGAAATGTATTTGCACTTTTCAACAGAGCATTAAGTACAAATCAAGCAGTAAGATGAAGAAAAATGACAACAGCCTTAAGATTGTCTCTCATGTTTAGCCAGTGCCTGCACTGATCTGTAACTCAGCAGCTATTCTTATTAACATTTTATTAGGACTGATTAAGCCAGTGCCAATAGACTTTAATAGTTTATTATTGTTCAGTATACAAATGTACAAATTATATTATTGTAAATTATTGTAGGAGTCTGTTAGAAAGCAATTGTTAGCAAGATGGCCACTATAGTGAAAAGTGTGTTGCATTAGGCCTTCACCCTTGACATAAGTCTCAATATATTTTTTTGTGTGTTTGGAGATATACAGGTTTGAAAATGAAGGTGCTCAGCCTGGGCAATTCGTGTGTCACTAAGAGACAGTTCAACCTGGCTTGCTTTGGAAACGGACTACACAACCTTAGCCAGCAAGCAGAAAGTGAATGCAGTTTCAGCACAGGAAGGACTTTTGATCTAAGCAAAACTGAATCAGTAAACGCAAGGTGGAAATTATTTTAAAGGTGCCTACAGATGCCACAGGGGTACATCTGCATTAGAAACTGCCTCAGAAACGCCTGATAACCTTTGTTTGCATTAAAACTGAAATATAGTCACAATGATGTTTAATAACTACTACTCTAAAACTTGATCGCCAAGCTTTTAATCACCACCCTCAAGTAAATTGCTATCGAATCTTTATGCGCCATAGAAGCGTTAGCCTCAATCATTGCTTTCTGGGTGATAGGTTTTTCACGTTACTTGAATGACTGATTTATAACAACAGTTCAGATGACAAGACGCAATCCCATTATCGGTAATCTTGTGACGGGTCTCAATTTAGCAAGGTGCGGAAATTTCGCGTTACCTTTAGATAACGTTATGTTTCTTGTCTCACCAGCTCCGGCCCAGAAACAAGCACAGTCCGCTGACCACCTGTGGGGCGGGGGGCAGTCTCCTCCTCACGTGGAACACCTGCTAGAAACATTACGTCATGCTGTTTGCCAATCGAGACATAAAATCTGAATACGAACTCGGGTTAACTTGAACAAATACTACATTCTCAATTAGCCCATTGTGCCTCTCGCATAGACCGTGAAGAACACACAAAAAAAGCGACAGTTGGAACTCGGGAAATCTGCATTTCTGAACTCTTTTTCCTTTTTTTTATTTGACTCAAATGGATATACTCTAAAAGGTTAAAAAAAATAAAATGTGAGTGGCGTTTTGGATTGCTCGACGTTGGCATTACAGATTAGTAAATAAAACTCCCAATGGATTGCCCGCTAGGGGCTTTTCGTCTAGTTCCCGTAAACCTCCCGAGAGCGTCTCTCTCTCCCCCACCGCCACTTCGCCGGGCAGGCACCAGCTTGCTTCCCAGCTTGAACCCGCCCCCAAGCGAAGTTAAATGACTAATCCACCTGCTGATCAGACTAGTATTAACAGTTCTCTAGAAACGGGTGAAAAAAAAGAAAGTGTGCTCAACCAAGTGAAAATGCAACTCGCTTCGCATTCACGCTGTTGGAGGACAAAATAACAGGGGGGTCCGACTCTCCTACGAAACGGGATAGATTGTTTCTCGTCTGGGAACTTTTCAGAGAGCACCTAAAGTTTGGTTATTTTCTACCCACGCGTATTCTGTTTGGACAGCGGACGCGGAGAGGGTTCACCTCACCTTGACAAAGGGCACCCACCCGCTAAGAGTAAGAGGAGCCGCTTAAAACGACATCCAGTGAGCGTTCCTGAAGGTAAGAAAAAAAAATATCGAGAAAAAAAATGCGATCTGGAAACATTCATCGCATACAGCCTGAAAGAACAAAACGTAAAATATTGGAAGTGTATGTTTTTATTTGCCGGCTGTTTGCTCTCTTTAGACGTGTTCTTGGCTTGTTGGTTTGCCCCTAAAGTTTATTGGAGTTTTTTTGCATAGTTCTATTATAATTACTTTTCTTTATTTTCCTTCTATCGGGTCGTGCGGTGTTTGAACGCAGTGCAGTGATCAACTTATTTGTGTTTGCACCATTCTTATCCCATTATCGTGCAAGCTGGACTCGCAGCCTATCATTATTTAAGCCCGTCTTTATTAAACCGTGGGAACTGAAACTTGCCCACATTAATTAAGGTTGTTTTGACATCAGTCGGTTAGCTGATGAGTCAACACTTTCGGAGCCTTGTTTTAGAACCGCATTTTCTGCAACATGATGCATGCTATATACCTGGCTAAACGTACGAGTTTCCACTAATATTATACATATGATATTCTCTTTTGTAAATAAATACGTATTCCTTGTAAATTCAGATTCAGTAAGGAAGCTTTGAAAGAAACCCTGCATACATAACACTTGGTACATCATTGCGGAAATAACTACGTAATAACTTGTATCTTTTCATCTGGTAGATGAAAGAGTTTCGGGAATGTTTAGGGAATGGTAGATTACATGGAATACAGCAGTGTTAGATATTGCATGAGAAGTTTGCCTGATCATTTCTCTCCGGTATGCCACTCCTTGTCAATTTAAAAGTAATCACAGACGATTAAAAAAGAATTAAGATCCTGAGTGCGTTGGCGCCCGTGGTTTTACAATGGTTTAGTAAGCTCCGGAGTGTTAATGTCAATGCTGACACGAATACTGAACTTTATTCTGACCAGTGTCTGACCCGGGTATGTGAACTGTATAGTGAGTAGGCTAATTGTGTTTGTTTTCATATCATAAGGAAAAAATCACAGGAAGTAAAGTCATTTCAAAGATAAGCTTTTTGTGAACAAGACAAAAAAGGGCTTTAAGGTTATGTTTGGTACTGTGCGATATATTCTTAGTACTGACCATGTCAAAATCTGGTTTTAATCTACTCTAGCAGTTTTATATTAATTTTCTATTCTAATACATTTGTCAAGATTAAAGATTACTGACAGCTATGTACAGTATGCCCCCAAATATGTACAGTATACTGTACAATGTAGTAGGTGAGAAAAGTTACAAGTATGTACATGCATTTAAAAGTAAACTTACTGCTACGAATGAATGAATTTCGGTGCTTAGGAGATTTGTACAGCATTACATTGATATTCATACACAACATGAGATTTCTCTAAAACATCTTAAGTGTCTTCTGCTGGGACGGAGGAGTGTTTAGTTATTTTAGAAGGGGTATTGTTTTTAGATACAGTATTATACTGTAGCTTATTAAATTTATTGTGTGTTATAAATTAGAGGAGTTGGTGGGTGCAAATATTTTTGTGCCTCTACATATACGTTGAATATAATGCAATGATTTCAATCGCAAAACGTGGTAATGATTATTTTAATAACAATTACAGCTCAATCAAAAAATACTACACTGCACTGATGAGCTCTAATGAAGCCAAAACCAGTCTGTAAATATGAAAGGTTTTGGTTGTTTATTTGTAAAGTGAAGTGAAATAGAAAATGCTGATCACTATCTTTGATTTCGGTTTTCTATAATTAACATCACACCTCCGCAATTGTGCTGCAATTGGCATAAGTTTAAACTTTCACTTTTAACTGTTTGAAGAATCCAATGGGATGGAATTGAATTTGAAGGTTTTTATTTTTAAACCAGCGATCAGAAAGAGTGGAGGCAGGCCTTCGAAAATCTACAAAGGAAACCTCTTTTGTGTATTCTCTTAGAACTCTCCCTAGTGCTGCTATTGTCGTCCCATTGTGTCTAGCCCAGCCTCTTCACACACACTGCTATGTGAATAAGGGTCTTGAGGGAATGCTTGCTCTTCCAGCTGGGACAAAGGCCAACATCTGCTGGCTAACTTGCCCAGTTTGTGCTGGGTCAGTGTACCAGTGGACTGTGCTATGGCTCAGTTACCTCCCTCTGTGCTCTATATATACTGTACATGGCTCCCAGGCTCCTGCAGCACCTAATAAGGCCTGGATTGGCAGGGGAGTGTGTGGGAAATATTTTCATAGTGGGTGAAAGCCTGAGGAAGGGGGGAGGGAAGTGAGAGAAAATCTAATCCATGGATATTTGCTGGGCATTTAATAATAACAGTAATTCATAATTGCTTACACTTATATAGCGCTTTTCTGGACAGTCCACTCGAAGCGCTTTACAGGTAATGGGGACTCCCCTCCACTATCACCACCACTAATGTGCCTCACCCACCTGGACGATGCGACGGCAGCCATAGTGTGCCAGTACTCTCCCCACACACCAGCTGTCATTGGGGAGGAGAACTGAGGGATGAAGCCAGTTCAGAGATGGGGATTATTAGGGGCCATGACTGGTAAAGGCCAATGGGAAGTTTGGCCAGGATGGTGGGGTTACACCCCTACTCCTTTTTGAAAGACGGCGCCTTTTCCAAAATGCTGTTTTTTTGAGAAATAGGTTCTTGTGGATACACCGTGGTTTCACCTTTCTGAGCTCCAGGCACAGCTTGTCCATTCGAGATGTCTAAAAACATCATTTCCTTTTGCATCCTACACGGCTCTGATGAAGAGGTGCCGTTCGGGGTCGTGGCCGGTAGGTCAGTGGGATCTCTGCGAGAGTCGGTAGATAACCTAACACTGTGGTCTGTACTTGCACTGCTTTTTTTCCCCATGTTTATTTTTTGGTGTCTTTTTCTTTTCTTCACCATTTGGCCCACCCTCCCATCTCTGTTCTTGCTTGAACCACTGTTGCCCGTGAAGGAGGAGTCACAGACTGGTCGGACTTCTCTGAAACTTGCAAAAGAATAGGACATTTGAATGGGTGTAGAAAGAAAACATTATGGACTGGAGTTCAGTCTAGACCTGGATCGGCGAACGAGGCAGCGATCCTAATCCACCTTTTACTTTGCACCTATCGTGTCAACTCCACCTTAGTCTTTGAGCAACCAACATGAGTTTATTTAATTACGGTCTGTTGCACACACCTGACAACTGATAACAACCTGTTGAATCTTTCTTGGTGACATATGTGATGGTAATGCAAACATATACACTCACTTGTCCGACCTGTTTAAAATTATTCAGTGACACAAAGCAATAATTATGATCACACGGCACACAGTCATTAAAGCGTACACACCTGATAAATGATGTTTTTACAAAGACATCCATTTTCTAATTTTCTAAGCCTTCATGACCCATTAAAATCTTCAAGAGAGTATAATGAAAGAATAAAACAAGCAAACAAAATGTTAAGATATGTAGTTAAAATCCCAAAACGAAAGCAAAGGATCTCATGATGAAAGTTGTACATAGTAATGCTCAAGTAAGGCATTGTTGAGAGTATTTTGTACAGGTTTGGTTTACTGCATTATAGAAAATAAAACATTGCTGCTATACTTTGAGAGGAGCAACCAGATGCATTTGGGGATTTAAGAGAATGTGCTACAGTGACAGACTGAATGAACTTAAACCCTTTGAATCTTGAACAGAATAGATTGTCTGTATTCAATATCTTCAATGACAAAATCATCCCAGCACACGTCTACAGAGTGAAACACAAGTGGAAGAGTATAAAGCTGAGAATTTGAAGCTTTGCTTTAGGAAAACACTTATGGAAGTACAGTATGGAACAGGCTGTCTGATTAGATTGCCTACTGTACTTACTAGCACCTACAACACTCTGAAGCACATTAGAGAGGCATTAGGTTTAACCCTATCTATTTACACTTGCCTAATATTTCTTTACTTAAAGTCATTTAGTTAATGTCCTGTAGAGACTCAGAAAGTCACAGTATCTTGGGTATTTGTTCAGTAATGAACCCTTGTTAACTTTACATATTTCTTGCTTTATTTTATTATTGATATCAAATAGCTAGAATCTTCTTGCTGTGTAGGTTCAAGGTCTCTAAGACACACCTCCAAGAAACTTTTAATTTGGCAAATAAATTGTTCCTCCATGGATGTGAAGGTTCCGTCTGACATTGTTTTTCACAATTTGAAGGTCACTTTAAAAGAAATTAGGACATTTTGCAGAAACTGACGCTGGTCTCCAAGTTCATGGTTTCTACAGGTGCTATGTTAAGTGTTTTTTTTCTTGGCCCGGTGTTGAAAGGATATTTTGTTTAATGATTATCTGCGGCAGCTGTTTGATTAAAAGTAAAAAGTGTGGCTGGCAATTCCCTTATGCTAACAGCGTGATAATAATGAAAAGGCAGAGGGAGAGGGACACAGAGTTAGATGTGTGGACAGCCTTGTTTAAATCAGTCACCTTTACCTTGTCAACATCCTGAACTAGGTCTCATTTTCTTTACCTTATCCTGAGTCAGCAGATCCGATCAGAGTTTTAATGGTTTCAGCTGTGCCTTAGGTTTGCTCAAGAAGTTACAACAGATTAAAATCTACTGAAAGGCAGGTAAGTAAATAAAGAATTAAAGAACAGTACTTGTGCCAAAGCACTCCTTTCATTGGCAGGGCGTGGAAAGTAATGTCAAGTCATTTGTACAGTTCTGGTTGAGTTCCTTTATCCCCTGACCAGTTAGAAAAGCTGGAAGCAGAGTATTCCCTAGGAAATGCACAATTGCTCCAAACATAATTTTGAAACTTGTTTGGATTGGAATGATGAAGTGTTCTGGTAAAGCGGATTTCAGCGGACCAGATTTCAGACAGCGCTTTCTGTTTCTTTCACCAGCGACTCGTTTCCCAGAATGAGGGAATTTTGTTTTGGTTTGACACAGGGCATTCTGAAGGGAAAGCATGGCCTTTCTTGTGCCTGCAAAAAAAAACCCAACAAACTTGTCTCTACTGGTCAGGTTAGTGAGGAACAGGCTTTTATGGTTACAGTTGAGAACAAGAGATTGGTCTGAATAATACAAATTAACATCATTACTTTGATAACCAAGGAGGGTGAAATCCGATATTTTGGCTTAGCAATTTATTGCATTATCGCATTTTAATTTGATGGTTACCAACTGTCATTTGACAAACGGCTGCTAAGCTGTGAACGATGAGAGACGGGTATACCGGGGACATCAGAACAATTTTCTTCTTGAGCAAGTGAGAGAGGTGCTGAAATGCTGCTTGGTTACCGATCGACAGGTACTTGATACTGATTTCTGTTTTCACTTATTATTAATAGATTTCCTCCAAATATGGGAAATAGAGTTACTTTCTGACCAAAAGTTTTTTGGCCAATCTCTAAATGTCAATAGGAATGATGTGATTGAAATTGTACAGATTGTACACAAGTCACAAAACTAGTATACAGTTGGACAACTTGCTGAACAATGAGATACTGAATTGTGGCTAAAAATCCCTTTTATTAAAAACAGTGCGAAGACTCAGTTTAGAAACAGCATCCCGGTATTACTTAAATAATGGCTGTCTACTGTTCAAACAGATTACTTTTAATATAAAAAGCAAACGTTTGTGTTTGTGTTCTGTTTGTCAGCTTTTGGTACATCAGCATACTTGTGAAAAGCTTTTTCTTTGAACAGGAAAAAAAATAAATTATGAGGTGTCTAATACTGAAGAGGAGATATTCTTTAACCTTCAGTCATGCAGAGATGAGGTGTTTAACTCTTATGTAGTCAATGAACAGTGCTTTAAAACAGGATTAGGTGGTCAGAAAATGTATTTTTGATGGAATGTTTGTCGAGATGTTTACGGTTCATAATCAATTATACTATAAGTTTTCTCAGTTAAAAATAAACGAGCAATACAACTTTCCATCCACTGAATCCAGATTAGAACTACAAATTGTTGTGTGTGATCTCAGATATGAGTTTCCAAAAGAAATTTGAAATATATTCCAAAAGAAATATTTGATTGGTGAGCTCCAGCACTCTGCAACAAATAGAGGTTAATTCTATGCTTACAAAAAAACATGTTGTACCTTATGAAGACACATCATTTGGGCATCCAGCTTCAACCCTTGTTGTCTCCTACTTTGTTGTTTTCGTTTTGTAAAACGGAAACATAGATCATATTTCTGAATGCGTTGCGTGTGCTTGGTTTGTTCCTTCATATTCAACTTGAGATCCACTCGGAGAATTCGCTGTTTGATCACTGATGGTTAATAATAACCATAATCCCCAAATCACTACACCTGCAGCCAAGAAATTCGGTTCATTGCATATGGATTTCATAATATCTTGGCCAAAGAGTACAGTTTCCAAGTTGTAACACATAATGTAACCAATGGGGTTAAATGCACATTTTACATGATTTATAATTTTAAGCATAATCCCCACAATGTCTCGTGCCTTTGGGTGTTGTTGTTTATTTCACACGTGCAATTTGTTTTGCAGACGCATTTCAATGCCCTATTGTGTATTGGTTATATAGCCTACAGCCAATTTCCGAGGTCTGTTTTGCAGCAGGCATTGTTGGCCATGAATCACATGCTATTTTAAACTGTAGTTGCTGTACGTGTGACCTGTACAAATTGTCTCTATAAAGCATGCGCTCTTTTTTTTTTTCCCTGAGGAACGGAGCAGAAATGCATGATGAGGTTTACAGGCTGGAGAATTCAAGAGTAGGACACCTGACCCATCCTGCGTGTTTTTTTACCTGTTGGTCCAAGCACTCCATCGCCCACTCCCTTTAAGATTCCCATGAAGTCAATCCTTAACACTGTGGCTTGCTTGCTTCTGACCACCCTGACATCCTGAATGCCCCATAAACTTAATTTCCACTTGTTCCTGGTTCCTTCTTTGGTGCAGATTTATTTGCATGAGCCCCATTTGTGAGGACAAGGAAATAATGGGATTTTAACAATCCTGGCCTTTAAACTTGTTCAAACCTTTCAGGAGGCTTTTGTAAAATAATCATGTATCAGGATGGTGATTTTTTTGGGGGGAATATAGGTTGTGAATGTTTCTTGAATGAGGGAACAGGCACTTCACTTGAGAACAGATGCCAGATAGTGTGTTGATCATTCAACCCTCTGTTGAGGAAAAATGACTCATTGATCTTAATCAAATGCAGAGCTGTTTTTCATTAAAATGGTCATTTTTGCTTAACTTCAGGGTTTGATGTTTGGCTTGACAAACAGTACGTGATGCAATTGATGTTAAATTATGGTATACAGGTACTGTACGTGGTCCTTGCGGGCAATTGAATTTGTAGTTGTCTTTTTGATAGCTATTTTACACATTATTTTCAGTCGTAGTATATAAATCTTAGAACTTAGTCCTGGAAATTGTACAAAATTGTCCCTCTCTGTTGTTAAACTGATTTTTATTCTTCCTGTGGGCAAATGTCTCACAGGAACGTTTAGCACATTCACTTGATAGCAAGTGAATTAGAATGAGCTCATAGGAAAATCATGCATGGTTCCTTTTTTTTTTTTATTTAAACCTTAAACATTTATGACCATTTATTCCGAATATCAAGATAAATCTTTTTTTGAAATGACAGAGGTTTTGTAACAGAAGAACTTGTCATTTCAGAAAATGAGCAGAACAGACAGTCACAGGCCTCAAGGTTATTTCCCTGAAACATGGTTACTTCTGTTTAGATTGAAACTTCAGTTGTTACTTGCATAAAAAGGTTTCAGAAAGGAACTGTATGCTGTACCAGTTTATCAGCAAGTTGTAATTAAGTATGAATCTGAATTTGGAAATGATGGTAAATGGAAAAGTTTAGTAATTAAGTAAGTGTTTTACTAAACTTTGCCTCCAAAATGTGTTTGATAATCAATTTCTTCCACCCAGCCCCAGTAACTGTTTAATCTGGGTACCATGACTTGTGGGAGTGCAGACATGTTTCTGTGCTAATATCCTGCCTGCATTACATTTCTGATTTTTCAGATCCTGTCTGGTGACATAAAACATACTTTTAAAATCCAGAGTCTCAGTTCTGTCTCTTACACACGCTAGGGAAGACCTCCCTAATCCTGCTCCTCGTGACCCAGTGTGTAATGACATTCCTTGCAGCTGAGCTCTCTTGCTTAACTAATTCCTTAAAAGTATTTTCAGGCATATTAATTTTTTTTCAGCTTTTAAATTGTGACAGGTCCCAAAATAAATGTCTAAATGTTAGCTATGAGGTCCTTAGATACTGCAAGTCCCAAATGTTTTAATGTGCTGTGCCCCCAACTGACACAGGGTTATTGTTTGGAGTGCAGACTGATCCCCTTAGCGCCAGTTCAAGTCAGGGCTCTCTTGTTAGCCAAATTTTATTGAGGTTTCCTTAGTGGAAGCACAACACTGGGGACTCCCTTCTGGGAGTTTGGTGTAGTGTTGCCTGTTTTCTGAAATACTGCTCAACTGAATTCACTTCGTAGTAAACCAAGACAAATCAGGAGGAGGGTAGGATGAGAACTGAGTCATTAGGATTCTAAGAAAGTCAGCTGAGAGGTCCTGTCCCAGGAGATGAGGTACGTTACAAATAGACAGCCTTCAGCTTCTCTGTGAAGGTTTTACTCCAGTTAATCTAAACCAGTAGCCTGTTTCTGGCCCGGAGAATCACTAGTGGCATCCTACATGTTGTGTTGTCCCCAAAATAGTTCTTGGCTTTATCTGCCCATCCTCTTTGGTATTTTGAAAAGACATCCATGTGAATGTTCTCAGGGATCTTGATGCTAAAGGGTATGTTTTTGTCCCCTGCAGTCTGCTTGAGCATATTAAGCCAAGTTCAATCCAGGAGTTTCAGTGTTGCTTGAGTTCTGTCTCTCATGTGCCCATGGCTTTATGTGTGTCAAGAGTTAAATGGCTGCTGACGTCCACTTGAATGTGTTCCTCAGGCTGTGCAGAGCACAGCTAGGAAGGACAGTGAAATTCTTCTGCTTATCGTTAATTGCCTCAGGCTTGCTGCTGTAACTCCTTGATGATTAGAAGGCACTCCTTTATCACACCCTCCTGTTAGATCCATCTTGGAGACAGTGGCAGGAGTGTCATTGTTTGGAAGAAGATCATCTCTTACTGATGTTATTGAAAGCTGGCAGATATCCAAGAAGCTGAGGAAAGCATGGTCGTCCCGTGAAACCTAGATATGATCCACAGCTTTTTTTTTAGGGAATCGTGGTCACAGTTGGCTAGTGACATGGCTCGATAGCCAACTGTGACTCATGTTAAATGGCTGCTGACAATCAGTAGTATGACTGCTGTTGTCCAGTAGTCCTGCAGTGGTAAGGTTGGGACTTTAGTTCACCCTTAGCTTCAAGCTGACATGTCTACTTGTTTCTCTCTTCTCAAGTCAGGTTTTTGATTGATTTTGACTGGTTGCAAGCAAAGCTTAGCTGTCCCAGAACATCAGCAGCCTACAAGATCTCAGTGAGTTAATTATATAGTAAGGCCATAAATGACTTTAGGTGAAAAACTTGAAAACTTTCTCATGATTGACCTTGAAACTGAAATTATGCATGGTGCTTTACCTTATCTTCCCTGCCACAGAAAGCCCCTGACACAGGTATATGAATGTTTGTTTTTGGGGAAAAAAAAGTTCCAGGAGGGAGGGTATTTGCAGCTCTTTTGCAATCCCAGTGAAGACCAGAACACCATGAGTGTGACTGGATCCAAAACTGTAAGTGCTTGGAATTGCATCTCGGCTTCTTATTTCTGATTTCTGTTTGACAAGCGCACAGCTCTTTCCAGTAAAGCTCTGAACCGCTCCTACAGTGTTGTGTCCTCTTGAGACCATCGCAGGGCAATTGCAATGAATCTCCACGAATTCCCCTCTACAATAGGGAGAACCACATCCTGTTGTGAGAGAGAACGAAACTGTTTTCTTCATGTCTTTGTGAGGTAATCACACGATTCACTTTGGTGAAAGACCCTGTTGAGAGTCAGGAATGAAAATATTGTTCTTAATTTGCTAGAGGAAGTCTGACAGGACCTGCAGCTACCTGTACTACGTTCTGGAATGAGTGAAGCTCCTGTCTCATCAGAGTTATGTTTCCCCTCTCCAGTACAGTAACGGTAATACTTCAGAGCAAGAGTGATTTCATTACGTCAGTGTGGCACAGTTACAACAGTGTTACATATACTAACATGCAAATTAAAATATAATTGGGGCATGTACAATTTGTTATACTTTTAACAATGTTTAAACTCTATAGCTTTTTGGCATTATGCTGTCCACAGTCCAAACATTATGAATATGGCATTTTTGTTTTATGCAAAACATGTTCAAGCCATGTTTCCCTATTTGCCTGTAAAGTATGTATAGGGGTTGTAGCTTGGATGTTGTATGAATGCAGTTAAAGGTGTAGTAGCTATCCGAGGTAAAATGATTAACCCGTTAACTATTTTGTGTTTTGTGTTGAATTTGTGTAAGGCTGAACTCGACGTGGAAATTGTAAAGTATTTAAAAAATACAATGGGTCATTGTATTTCATTTTTTTATAGGTAAAGTGCTTTCCACCCAAGGTATGTTTATGCAGTGTATGTCCTAAAGATACATTGTATATACAGTATACTGTGCATGTGTGTGTGTATATATATGCTCTTCTGGCCCCCTTTCTCATAATTCCCCCCAAGTTCTCTATAATCTTATATTTTAAGTTGTTTGTATGGAGGAAAAGCGCTGTACAGAGATTATGGCCATGCTGAAAAAGTCTTGTGGTATCTGTAATAATGCTCTGAGGTATGACTGAGACTGTCCCTGCTTTTCCAGTTATCTGTTTTGCTGGAGGACGGACTCATCTTACCATAGGAAGGAATTCTAAGTTCATCATTTAAAGAAACAGGGGGTGGGATTCATGTCTATTCCTAAATGTGAGATGTCCACAGGCAATTTGTGACCTATTGCAAAAGGGTCCCATTGCAATCTACATGAATCTTAGAAGCTTATTGATATTATACTTTAGCTAATTAATTCCATGATTTTCTCACTGGATCTGTTTTCTGAAATGAGAGGCTTTTGCAGAGGCCTTCCCTGTGATGTGTCACTATTTTGTTTCTTTTTCCGTCTCTTTCAAACAAAACCTCTTCTTCTTCTGTCTTCTCCTCCTCTCTCAGAATTGCTGTGCTGTTAATTTTCTATTTTGGCAGCAGCCGTTAACAGGAACATGTCAGGTTCTGCATTTGCAAAGCAAAACAGCGTCAACTTTCTGCGAGACAGCTCAGAGAACTGAGAACATGTTGGACTCCTCAGGATTAAGGGCTCCTGTTAATGGCTGAGTTGTCATTGTCTTGTACAGATTTCTTATGGATAGTGTCAACATACCAGAAAAACATTTCTGTACCAGACTACAGAAATATGTTTAAAATGTCGTTGTGTTCTGTAGTTTTCCCTATTTTGCTCCTCCTTTTTAGACAATACAGACAGCAAGATTGTCTGTCCTCTTCAGCTCCTTCTGCTAGTTGTCTTTCATTGTGTGGTAGCAGAAATAGCAGAGGATGCAGGACTGAGAAAGCTGGAGAATGATGACACAAACTGGCTGTGCTCCAAACCTTCTTTCTGTACTGCTGAAGAAACGAGTTCTGGCTTGTTCAAACCCCACTCAAGTGTGAGCTGTGTCAGCCTACTGACGCTGCTTATCATTGTAAAATGTAAAGATTAATTGTTGCCTTATTAAATCTCTGTAAAAAAAAAAGGCTCATCTTCTCCTTCCACAAGTGGGGCCCTTACTAAAAATCTCATTTTTCAACTGGAAGATGATACGAGAGAGGGGAGATGCTTAAAAAATGTGTATTAAGAAGCTATACATAAGGGAACAAGGACAAGAAAGACAAGTTAGCGTAGTTTTCCAAGTGATCAGAGGAGAATGGTGATCTGTTTATCACCAGCCCTGGAATGCACCCACCCAGCCAGGTGTAGCATGTGTAATAAGAACAATGCACCATTGTGTTTTAATAATGCATTGTGTGGCAGCTTTACACAGGGTTAGAGCACAGTGAGCCAGACCCCAAGAACTAAGCTTCCCTGACACCTCTTTGTTGTGTTTTGGACATTAATCTAATGAAATACTTATTTACATTACAAATCCGCTCTTAATCAGAGTGAACCCACACCCAGAGCTTTGTGTTGTACATAAATGTGCTACAATGTTCTTACATCTGCATGCCGATTTACAAAAATCCTATAAGTGCTTGAGATAGAAAAGTCTTTAAGTCTTCAGTGTAGTTCTGCTTTATTTTGAACTGCTATTTTCTGTAAGTATACGTTTTGGTATTGGATAATCTCAAATGGGGATGCCACTTGTTTTTGTGAAATTTGGAACCCAAGTGAGTTTAGCCAGAGCTCTGCAAAATACTCCTTTTTGTGTGATTGAATGCTGGTTACCTGCTATCCAATTGCAATGGCGGGTTTCAAAACCAGCCAAAATAAAATAAAAAATCACAGCACATTTATAAAGCATCCACAAGCTATACATTTATTATGGTGCAAACTGTAACAAGCATAGACTAACTGAATTCCAAAATGAATTGGACTATGTTGCTCAAATATATCAATTCATCCATACAGTTTATTAAAGCAATGCAACTTTTTAAATAACCTTAGTGAAAAGAAATCCTGAAATAAAGAAACACAAATGATAATTTGGCTGTTTTGCTTCACCATTATACTACATATGTTTATGGTATAATTAAAAAAATGGGAGGTTGAAAGTCTTAGTTCATATAAGATGCTATAGGCTGCTCAGCAGGTACTGTATTTCCACAGTTTCTAAGACTGCATTCTGTACAAAAGCATTGCTATAGGAAACAAGTCAAGTCAAGCTCCTTGTTCAAACCATTAAGTGCAATCATAGTCATACAGTGGATCCATTATGCCTTTTTGTCACTAGAGCATCCCACCTATTTCTCTTCCCAACATTCAGTACCTGGGAATTGAAGAAATGATGTACAGAATGTGTTTTTGTATGAAAGTGAGTTGCTAATGAATTAAATCAGATATCAAAGTTGTCTTTGTTTTACGCTTGAAGAAACGAGAGACGTTTTTTACAGTATGGTGGCTGACTCGTTTTTGTTAGTTGTTGCATTTCGCTTTTTTTTCCCCTCTCCAGCACGTTTTTTATGTTGTGGTTAAATGTACTTGAACCAAAATGTCGGGAAGGGCTTCTGATTTATTTTTCTAAATATTTACTTCTGTTGTCTTCTGTGAAAGAATTGAATTGTTTTCGCCTTCTGGTTAGCTCTGATAATTTGGGGTCAAAAAGGATGGCCTGATGTCGTTGTGGAAGGACACTCGTTAATCATTGCCATCCCAGCGTGACGCCTGCTTTTCTCTGTCTCTCTACAGAGGCCTGCCGGGGTCGCGTGCCGCCCTGAGAGATGCCACAGCACAACATGAACACATCAGGGAACCCACTGCAGATCGGCTCTCCGCTCGTCATGCCTACCCAAGTTGCCAGGAGGGAGGCCATAGACGTGTCCGAGGTGTTGGAATGCAGCTCAGGCTCTGCCTCGTCTCCCAGCTCTGGGGAGGAGACAGACAGTGAAGAGAGCAGCAGCACTGAGAGCTCCCAGACCAGGGTGAGAGAGGCACACTGGCACAGGACTCTCCGGGGACTGTAGTACAATATTGGATTAATACAGACAATCTGTCCCCCTCTTCCTGTAGGACGGTGGTGCTTTTGGTGGCTTCTTGTCCCACTCACCACACTACTTCTCTGGTGTGTTCCTGCTGCTATTTTTTAAACGATATTTATATAAACTTCCACTTCCTGAATATCTATTCTACACAGCTTCTACTCTAGAAGTCCACCTCGGATCATTCTTTAATTTTCCTCACTTCTCTTACTCTCCTATATTTCTCCAGTCTCTCCACTGTCTCCTTTTTGCTTCATGCATCTGATTCAAACCTGTCACAACCACTTTGGAGCGTGCAAGCTACAGCATATTTAATTGTTAATTACAGTTTTCAGATATGAAACTAGTAATATAACTTACTAATTGTTTACAGCCAGTACATACCGTACAACGTATACACACCAACAGGGTCTTTATATCACTGCTGCATATCCACACTGTCTGTCCAAATTGAGCAGGTTGATAGCTGTAGGAGTAAAAGATGACTTAGTTCTGTTGCTCTCTAATCTTTGTAGCTTGATGTAGTCTTTGTAGTGGAGATTCAAATTAAAGGAGCTCAAATTCACTGCACAAGGGGTGATCATAATCATTGCCGTCCTGCTCTATGCGTTTGTCGTAGATGTCTGAAAGATGTGGTCATTGTGTACCAATTTATAATTTTTATTTTTAAGATGTTAGTCATCCTTTTTCCATGATTTTCTCTTGATGGCTTGAAGACTTGCCATGAACCACAGCAATCCTCATGGTCCCCGTATCTATCTTACCTGCCTGCAGACTGAGAACTCCAGAGAAGACCCAGCCCCTGTGCACCCTGCAGAAGTGGAGCACACACAGGATGCAGCCCTGGTCTCCAGGCTGCAGCGGAGAATCAAAGACATGGACCAGCAGCGTGAAGAACTCAAACTTGAGGTACCTGTAGGGCACTTATCTTCGGTCCTCCTCAAGAAGGAAGGAGGAGGATGCATTAAGGGACACTTTTTAGTCCTAATAAAAAAGCTGAATGGAGGTATGATTGTGAATTTTCATCATTTTAAAGGGAATACACGTTGAATACAGTAGTTGTTTTATCCTGCACTTGGTAAGCCTAACCCTTAACTGTTAAAACCCAGCTTAAGACTAAAACAAAAGTGTTCTGACAAAGGGAATTGTCTGTGCATCAGATAAATTCTCTGGAAAAACCCATGGAGCATAAATGTTGGGATTTTGAGATTTACAGTTTAAAGAATTATCGGGAGCATAGAAATAAAATATGGGCTGAATACTGTGTTCATTTGCCATCACAACCTGGAGTTGTTCAATTTCCTTTGCAGCTGTACTTCCAAACTTGCACTGAAACCATTAGGAATGATCCCTTTTTGGGGCTGTAATTGCTGGCAGAAATTGCAGTACACGTATTGATCCTTAATTAGAAAGTGATTAATAGACTGACATGAATGTTGCACACTATACAATAAAATTAGTTTTTGATATTTGCAGATGGGAATTGTGAAAAGTGAAAGCTAATGAAACTGGATGAAAGCTCTGCTGGTGTTGCTCCTGAACTCTGACCCTGGCCTGTGTGTTGTGTGGTTCAGATGCAGATGGAGCGTGCTCTACTGGAGGGGGAGCTGCAGACCGAGCAGGAGGAGCTGACCAAAGAAACCCAACGTCTCGACACCCTCCAGGAGGCCCTGAGGCAACAGGAGATGAGATTCCACTCCGAGAGGCAGCAGGTACATACATCGGTACCCAGGGCACTGATTTCAGGAGAGAAACTCACGGCACCTATCCATCTCCTCTTTTTGATCAGTGTGGAAAGTGGGAATGGAATTCTTGCCATGTAGAATTGAGTTGGTTTTCACACTCCCTGGCCAAAATATTTGGAAATAAACACATTAGGCCTCTGTGGGCATCCGAATCACTTGAACGGGATGTTGCATGTATTCTGCGAGGGTCTGAAAAATTTGCAGTCCAGTCCCATCCCCTCTTCCATCATTATATTCAGTTGAGGTTGGGTTTCTTTATGTTTTTAAGGTTGGCTGTGTTTAACACCATTCCAAGATATAGGAAACTTGTTTTACAGAAAACTAGTCTAGCCACGGGCACAGCATCCTATGGTGGATGTCAAATCCTCTCTCAACATTTTCCCTTTCCGGAAGGAGTCGCCATTGGGGTTTGCAATCCACGTTTCACCAATTTTCAGTTAGTACTGTATGTCACAGTGGGATTGCTCTGGCCTTGTAAGATGAGGTTTTCTGAAGCTCTTTAAGCCAATCGCAGGTCGCCGTGTGCTAAGAATGCGTGTCAGTCCGTTGCTGATATTTTACCCATCGCTCCTTAGGGATGTGTTTGATCTGGTGTCGGTCTCTCTCTGCCTCCCCTCTCTTCATCCAGGAGAAGATGAGACTGCAGGCGGAGCGGCAGAGGGTGGATGAGCTGCGGCAGCGCCAGGAGGAGTTCCAGCGGCAGGTGGAGACCCAGCCCGAGAGCCTCCGGGAGCAGTTGCAGCAGCGCCTGCAGGAGGTAACGTAGACCAGAACTGAGATGCCAGTACGAAAGAGGCAGTTGGGTCATGTGCAAAAACATTCTAGAAAGTATATACTCTTCACATGTCAGACCCCTTAGTGAGATGACCTACAGATATTTGACCCAACCTAGAGAAGAGTGTAAAATGAGAGAAAATCCAATCTCTTACACACTCCCACTCCCACACTCTTGCACTGCTGCTTTCTCTCCTTCCCTCTCAGTTCCCATTCAAGCCAAATTTTCTGACAAAAGAATACAAGGCACTAAAGTGATTTAAAAGTTCATAAATTATAAACGCTCTCAATGCATGCTTTCGCCCGATCTTTTCCTCTCCTGGCGTCTGGCATGGCCACTCTCCGATGTTCTTTCTTCCTATTTTGCATTCACGCCTTTTCCCTCTCGCGAAGGAGAGGGAGGCGCTGGACGGGGAGGTGCGGGCGTTTGAGGATCTGGAGTTCCACTTCCTGGAGAGGGAGAGTGTGCTGGAGGAGGAGAGGGAGTCCGCCCACAGGAAGGCCTTGCAGGACATCTCCCAGCAGCAGCACCGCGTCAACTCCATCAAGGTACCGCCAGCCCTCGGGCCTTGTCCTGGGACACTCTGGTCACATCGGTCAGCTCTTGGGTTGTTGTGCAGCTCTGGGCTGCCAGCTGTCCAGTGTCACGAGTGCGGAATCTCTTCCCTAGTATACAAAGCTTGTATTTGTTTGAACCTTTTATTAATAGTAAATAATAATAATGGTAAACCCGTCAAGTGAATCTTTTTGGTTCCGGTTATGGAACCAATAATAATGATAATGCTGACAGCTGTAACATGTGCATGTACTATCTCAGAATACTTTACGACTAACCTTGATTTGGGCTTACATAAGGTTGTGTGGAGCATAGCTCATATGTCAGTTCTGTTGAGGAGTATTTGTAGTTGAAGGAAGGGCTCATTCAGCTTGAATTAAACAAGGTCTTAACAGGAGTCAGGACACACCCATCCCAGTATTGATCAACCCCAGCCCTGCTGGCCTTCTGTGATGTAAATTCTAGCTGGATAAGAGAGCAGATTTTTGCATTCACTCTGCCATTTTTTCTCTTGCTTGTAAGACTGGGTTCAGGTCTGTTTATGCACAGTGTGAAATGTTCTATGAATCCTCAACCTGTAAAGCAGGGTTACTTCAGCTGGCTGGCAGAATGTCCATCAATATTATTATTACTGTATTAATAGTATAGTATAATCACTATAATAATATAACATTATTATATAACGTAATACTATAAAATTGTTTATTTTTATAACAGTAATTTTTCACAATTCTTGCAGAAAAGATTAGAGGGGGCAATTATGGTTTTGAATTTTAATTGTATTGAGGCCTTATTAGCATTCCAGTTAGGTATTCGTGGTTTAGTTAGAAGAGTGGGGACATAAGAAAGCACCTCGATGGCAACGGGGAGGTCCCATGCAAGTCCTTCAAGACCGGAAAGTATGCAGGTTTTTAGGCCTCTTTAAAGCAGGGCTGTGGAAGTGGTCCAGTTAAGGCAGTAACCAGTTTGATAATTTCTATACATTTGATTGGCATAGAAACCCACAAACGCACAGACGTTTCCGGTCTTGGATTGGACATCCCTCCTGTTAAAACTCAGCTTAAGTGGCAGAGGGAGTACAGAGTCAAAGTATGGGACAGAAATGGAGCTGTTTGGATTGAGGGGGGAAATACATCTGTTACTAAGTAGCTTCATACAAACCCCCAGGACTCTCTGTGTGAAAATTAGACACTCTTTTAGAGGTAATACATCTGTTCCAAATATGTTGTCCTTTTTTTTTTTGGGTCGTCAGCGTTACATAAATCCTTGGGTTAACTTTGAAATTATTTTAAGTCCCCCTACTGTCTATCTGTAGACTACAGCTATTCTGCTCCTTTGACCTGGCTGTTCTTAGCGTTTATCTAAAATGGGGAATTATCCCAGCTGTTGTTTTTTCGAAGCCCATTCCAGGGCAGCAGTATCTTGTTTTTACAACGTTGCGACTAAACTGTGCATCAGCTTTCCGACACGCACTGTACCTAAGGTCATTATTGTGTCTTTTGGACTGTAGAGCTCTGTACCATTATTACTGCACTAATCCTAGATCCTCTCTGCCTGTAATTCATGGATGGTGATGACCTGCGATGATTCACTGTCCCTGGAACAAATTCCTTGTAAACTATGTATTTCCTTTAATCTGGTATAGTTTCTGCACCTGGAGCTGCAGATATACTGGACTGCAACCAAATTACTTTGTCTGGGAGTTTGAAGTGGAGTCCAGTTTGACAGAACACAAACTCATTTTTTCTCGAATGATTAGGATATATGGTTTTAATCGCTGGCAATGGTGGCTTTGGGCTCCTTTTTTCCACACGAGCGATGGCCTCCCAGTGACCGTTGTGAGTCATTGGCGCTAGTCAGAGCTCCTGCAGCTATCCGTCTCCAGGTCTTTAAAACAGCTGCTTATTATTTGACAAGGCTCTGTTAAGGAGAAAAAGGTCTTGCTAAGCAGTTCTGCCCCTGACAAGATAGCTTGGGTAGGAGGGAGCTGGTAGTGCGCTGGCTTTAATCTAATCCTGCATTCTAATGCAATCATAGATCACCCCGCCTTCCAGCCACAGAGAAGAGCCCCGCTGAATCACACAGCTCTGTGGGCTGTCGTCATGTGACGGCCAGGGGGGACGAGTCAGACCTTCTGTCTGTTGTGTAAGAGTTGGAGCTCAGAGACATCCTCTGTGTGTGTGTGTGTGTGTGTGTGTGTGTGTGTGTGTGTGTGTGTGTGTGTGTGTGTGTGTGTGTGTGTGTGTGTGTGTGTCTGTGTCTGTGCACGACTGTTCTTAAGGGATCGAGCCATTTCTTTTTGCAGGAGAGGGTAATTTTGCTGCGAGATCAAGTGAGGCAGGTCCAAAAGCAGAGTGACAAGGAGCTGCAGAGGCTCAGCCAGGGCAGGAAAGATCTTCTCAAATGCCTCCACATGGTAAGAAACTGTTGTTTTTCTGATTGAAAATTTGCTTCACTCTTTTAAGTAGGGGATCTCAAGCTCTTGTCTGTAAGCAGTGCTGCAGTCGGCTACCTGAGATAACCCAGTTAAGTAAAAATCAGCACAATTAATAGGTCTCATCATTGTCTGTTTAAAGTTACCAATAATCAGACATCAGACTTTTCAGCTGCTTCGCAGATTTCGTCTTTGAAGGTTTCAAGTTTTCCTTTAGTGTATGCATAAAGTTCTAACTCAGTGGTTTTGTGGTTTTCATTAATTACCTTGATCATCTGATTTCATTTCTGCCCTATGACTTGGAGCAATGTGGAACCAGTGGTGAGAGTGGTGTCCACCTTCACTCCCAAATTTGAGCCATAGTGCAGAATTAAAAGAATGTGGCTGTAGTACCTTGTCAGAACCTTAGCAGACCCTGTGATTTTGATAATGGCCATCATCTGAACCTTAGGAGCTCCATCCAAGCTATTGTGTGTTTGTTTGTGGTCTCTAGAGTCTTGACGTTTTCGATGACAGAACGGAATTGCTTAGGCTCTGTTTTACTTTTTCAAACTCCTTGGAGTCAGATTGCAGTTAAACTTGACAGCTTGCTGTATAGACCTGAGCGAAGAGAACGCCACAGACAGACTCTAGTACTTGTTTTGATGTGTTTTCCAGTTTCTCTAAAATTATTTGCAAATGAGCAAAATGTGTGTTTTTTTGTTGTGCAAATTGTTCCCACATTGCAGTTGATGGAGGCCTAAGAACACTAAGTTTTCACTGCAGAATGAAGCTGAGAGCATGTTAAAAGAAGCAATTTAGATGCTGGTTGGATCAAAACCTAGGCATGTCACTGACAAACTGGGAAACAATAGCTTGAATGACTATCAAGCCTTACTATCCTAATATACGTTAAAATTCTTTCACCTCAGAAATATCGCTAGACTACATCCTGTGTTATTGCTAACTGGCTGAAAAGCTGATCAACACATTTGTCATTTGTCCGAATTGACTATTGTAACAGTCTACTTGCCAAGGTTTCTAAATCCACATTGAACAAACTCCAGTATGTCTGAAATTCGGCAGCCAGAATCCTGACCAGGTCTAGTGCAAGTAATCACATTACTCCTATCCTGGAGTCCTTGCACTGGTTTCCTGTCACGTTTCGTGTCAACTTCAAAATCCTCATGCTCACCTATAAGGCTCTGCATGGCTTGGCACCTCGGTACCTGTCTGAGCTCCTATCATCCTACTCCCCACCTCTCAACCTTTGCTTTTCTACTTCTGGTCTCCTGTCTGTCCCTCAGGCCCGTCTACACTCTATGGGTGACAGGGCCTTCTCCTGTTATGTCCCAAAGCTATCAGAGAGTCACCTTGCCTAAACTCCTTCAAATCCAGACTAAACACCTTCTTCTTTAGAACAGCCTTTACTTAACTGGTTCTGTTCTTTACCCCTCTGCTCCTGCTGTACTCAGTGCCCCCATCTACTGTCTGTTCTCATTGTGTGTTTTTTTTGTCGTTCTGTAAAGCACTTTGAGAAGCCACCTTTAAAGGCGCTACATAAAATAAAGTTTATTAGTGTTTATTATAAAATAGAACCACATTTTGTAAAATTTCCCTTAAAATGAAAGCAGCTTGTCAATTAAGTGCTACAGCTTACTGTTGACAACTGATTAATTGAGCAGGATAATAAATATAAGCAGAGGTATGATGCTTAAAGCACAGTTTAAATTCTTTTATTTTAAAAGAAACTTTAAAACTCTATTTTCTGGAATCCTTACCAGTAGAACACTTTTAAGATGTCTGTGCAATGGTGTGCAGATGCATAGACCTCACAGGGTTAGCTATGTTTTCTAGTTATAAAAACAGATTAAATAGGCACCCTCACAAATTCTTCAGAAACACTGCGCTATCAGCAATGGGACATTCTGTAATCCGAGGAGAGTCCAGGAGGAATTAGCCAGGAACAGAGTTTGTGCTGATCTGAGGCACTTGGACACCCCACCCCTCCATGATGGGATATGCTGAACAGTCAATCATGGGATATTTAGTCACCCTGACTGACCCAGCCTGGCTGACCAGATTTGCTTGAGTGTAGTCAGGAGTCAGAATCAGCTAACTGCCAGCTGTCACAGTTTATGTGGTTCTTCTTTTCTAACCTGTGCTGGCTGCATGAGAAAAAAAAACCCACAGCATTTAATAGTAAAATAGTATTGGTACAGACAATTTTCTACAGGTAGGACTCTTTGTTTTCAGTGTTTACTTTTAGTCACATGATAGCCCTTTAGACTTACCTTTGATCCCTCTTGTTTTCCAGTTAAAAACCTAAACGTTTGCTTTTTTGCCAAATGAATAACTTCTTTTTTAGCATTGAAGCCCCTGAGTGTTTTACCTTAACAATCACTGAAACACAGTTTATAGGTGACACTGATCACTAATCTCGGAGATGCTTTCACGTGATAACGCATCTATTTTCACCAGTTTTTGAACACGACTTCCTGACCAATCGATCATTTTTTAAAATAAAATTTAAAACAAATTTGGTTAATAAAGATAAAAATATCCTACACCTAGTAATAAATACATTTATATAAAATCTAATGTCACTCGCCAAAGTCTAGTGACAAAGACTGCTAATGGAACGTTTTGAAGGCTTAAAGGGTGGAAGGCCGTTTGAAAAAAGCTAAATGGAGCTGTAGTTGAGGGACTTTCACTCTATATTTTGTCACTCAGATTTTACTTTGTCATTCAATACAGTGCCTTTTTTCTCCCAGAATGCAAAGCATAGGAAACTGCTTCTCTCATCTCCCAAGGACACAAATATGTAACGTGTTGACATACTGTATCGCAAATGAACTAGAGAGAGAGAAAGAGTGAAGATCTGTCTCCTCAGACAAGGCCTGGCATGAATTACAGGTTGCTGGAAAGCTGCAATTACTGGCCAGAGGAATATGTTTTTTTAGCAAAAAAAAAAAGCGGAGACAGAAATCTAGAATTGTGCTGAAAAATGAAACATTTAATATTTGTCAAAGGCACATACTTTTCATATTTTTCAGGGAAACATACTGTATAATACATGACATTTACAGGAACAACCATCACAAACCAACAAAATGTCATGTTTCATTTTCAAACCAAAGCTCTTTAAGGTCAGTTCTTAGTTTCGATTCTTAATTATTTGTTATATCACTGGGAAACGGAGGTTTAAAGGAGCTCTACCTTGAAAATAATACCTATTCATTTGACAGAGCTGGCTTTCTAAAGTCTAAAGTCACAACAAACTTACCAGAACTAGAAACAACAGCTTGCAAATGTGGTAGAAGAGTGTGATTAGAGTTTTTTTTTTAATACTTCCTTCTGCTCCCAAATGGACAGTTTTTCTTTCAGTTTAATGTAAAGATCACAGGTGGAGCTCTTGAAGCCTGGCTTGGCTAGTTCAAACCTGAGCTGTCATTAGCCAGATGTGACCAAGATTCTCCACACAAATAGCCAACTCTTACACAAGTGAGTGGGATCACATTCGAGGTCACTCTCACTTACCCCTGTGATGACACTTTATCTTGGGGGGGAACATTAAGGAGGAGGTGGAGCAGCGTAGCCAACACCACCACCCCATTACACTGCTGCGTAGAGCACAGACAAGTCAACAAGGTCCCTAATGAGATCTTGGGCGCTTAGCTGTTTCAGGTCAGCTTGATTCTGCCAGGTTTTGATGTGAATGTCACCTTATTCCTCCAGTCAATCCAAGCTCCTGCTCTGAGATAATGGAGAAAAATTACAGTTTGTTTCCCTGCCTGTCAGGTCTGAGCTGACCTTCAGACGCTGACGTTCTGAAACACAGCAGGGACTCACCTCTGACTTTTGAACCCTAACGGATTATTTATCGTCTCCTTGTGTGAGGTGGCTGCTTGGTGAGAGTACTCTTTGTTTTGGTTCAAAAGAGAGAATTCCCCAGGTCCCAGCGGTTAGGCACTTATTGCAACATGGATTTCAGTAAATGCAACAAAATAAAAAAATATTTTATGGAGAAAATATATAATGTGTAGCCCGAAGTTAGGACCTATAAAGCAGAGGTGTCTAGTCTTGGTCCTGGAGCACAGCTGTATCTTCAGGCTTAAATTCCAACTTGACTCTTAACGAGCTAAGTCAGTTGGCAACCAGCATGAATGGACCACTTTAACAGATCTTCAGATGTGACTACTTTAAAGAGACCCGGAAAACCCACAGACAGACACGCTGCCCTCCAGGACGTTTTGGATGCACCAGCTACACTATATACTGTAGCTATAACCCTGCTATAACTTCCCACTGTTACAGTAATATAACTAAAGTAAATTCTGCTAAGCAATGTCAGTCCCCATTGTACCTTCTTAATGAAATTCTAAGAAGGGTCCAGCTGCTTAGTTCTGTTTGAAACATTGACAAAGTGTTTGTATTGAGGAGACAATTGCTTGTCATGGGTATTATTTTAGTTGTGTTAATAGTTGTCAAACCTTGTGAGAGCAGACCTGTCAGTTGTATTCATGTCGGAGTCTTTCTGTTTAGTTTTTGTGTGGATGATGCTCCTTGGTTGCAGTATTGTCCACTTTGAGGGGGGAAAAACACAGCTTAATAAACAAATGCAGCAGTTGTCTTTAATAGCTGCCTCCTCTGGTTGCACAGGCACTCATTTTAAGGAACTGGTTTAGTTTCAGAATTAGACAAGGGTGCTGTCTGTGCAGTCACTGGGTCTGTGCCTGTTCTGGGACTTTTGCGCTTCTAAGCTTTCGCCATCTGACAGTCTTCCTCTCACATGTCCAAGTACCTCTTTTACAGCCAGTATTTATTCTCAAGACAATTATTTTTACAAAACAAAAGAGATCCTTGCTTTTCACATGATCCACCATATGAACTGAGCTGTTTTGGACAGAAACTACCAGCACCTTTGGTAAGGTACTGTTTTTTCTGATTATTTTAGGCCAGAGAGAGCAATGAGGAGGTGATTTTGATCGCTTATAGTGCTATACTTATAGTATACTAATTTAACAGTATTAATAATAAAGCAGAACAGCAAATTAATCTATATTTTTTATCCTTAGCATCTGTTCATTTGTCCAAACAAGGCCGCAAGCACAGAAGTTCCATACCTCATATACAGAGAGAGAGAGTTACTGCAGATGTGAAACTTGAAATGTGGGGAAGGCAGGAGCCTCATTTGAAAGTCCACAAGCGAATGACCACACCAGGGTTGACTGTACTCCGGTTCTGGAGTGGCTTGGCTAGGTCAGCACCAGGTCCAGGCTGGCTCCAGGACTGAGAGAGACATCCCACTGTCAGACAGGATTCCCTTCTTGCTTTCTGCTTGCCTCAGCCTCAGCCAAGAGCATCGCATGATTGACGAATAATTCTGGAGGAGCTGGACCAGCCTAAAGTCATCACAGTTTGAATCAAGGATTTGGAACATGCCTTGCGTGTTTTAAGGTGGAATATTTTTTGTGTTCTTACAGCATTTACTAAAGGACAAGAAACAGCTCTCTGACCTGGGCCACCTGGCAGGCTCTGCTCCCTGTATGCTGTCCCTGTCACCCCTGTCCATTCACAGGCCAGGACAGGTGGGTGTGCCCACTCTTCCCTAATGCCCGACTCAGAGTGCAATCTTGTGTTTGATTGTGAGCACTCAAAGGTCTTACTACAGCCCAGCACAAAATATGAATATACAGGTTTGACAGTGTATTTGGAGGTGTTAAAAATGTAAACAGGTAGGTAATGTTGCCATTTTACTAAAGGACTTAATGGAGCAAGCTACTTGGCATGTTCTCAGAGTCAATTGTTTCAACAAGTGGCTGGAAGGGATATTTGAATCAATTTACTACAAACTACCGGATGAGCTGTATGTAGCAAGTGGCTTCTTCTCATTTGTAACCTTTCTTATTCTCTAAGGGCATAAATTTACTTTTAAAGCAGCGCCCTTGAGTGCCTCGATGCTTTATATGGGGAAAACTCCAATTTTCCGAAGAATGTAATCTTTTTCTTGTTCTCTGCTGTCAAAGAATCTCTTGCCGGACATGAATGCCATGTCAAGCCTGCAGAAGAGGAGGAGCTCAGACAAGAACTGCAAGCCCCCTGACAGGCCTGTGTCTGTGCACGGTAAGGACAAGGAGAGGATGGGGTGGCGTCTGTATTCAGTTAAGAAAGTATGATTGCCGTCCTGCTTTATTTTCTAAGGACCCTGTATGAAAATCCCACTTTACCCATTACCTATTTACTACAGTAAGTAGCTTACTTATACATTTTCTACACTCAATACAAATGCTATTAGAGTAAAAGGTCTCATATTTTAAAATGAGACGGTTACTCTGGTGCCCTTCCAGGAATTCCTATTGGCATTCCTGTTTCTCTGGTTGGGAGCTAGCCTTTTGGTGTGTATAGGATGTACAGTATCTACTGCTTGTATAGGGTGTGCAATATGTGTGTTAGGAGATACCTGAGAGACATCGGATCAAACTCACTCCAACTGCACACGTTTCACTTGCAGTATTTTCAGTATCTGTACTGTACCTCCCCATCCACGTGATTGAAGTGTTCTCGGGAAATTCTCAGTAATGAAAAGCTTTGAAAATGCCCAATGTACGAATAAATATGAAGAAAATTAAGTGATATGTCCGATTTAAATACAAAAAACATTCCAAGTTATAGAGATCAGTAAAGGTAAGTTACATAAAGGACCTGAGTAGACTATGACACTGCATTCTTCAATGCTGCTATCCCATAGCTTTAGAGAGCAACCAAAAAATCAGGCAGCCATTCTTCATATATTCTGTGCAGTTTTACATGAGATTTAAGATGGAGGGTAGAGCTGTTTCGCCTAGTATTGTACAGATGTTAAGCCTGCTATCCATGACCTATGCTGTGCTTTGCCTTCCTCACAGGTCGCCTATTAACAACCATGGATAGTTATCCCCAACCCACATGCCCTCCAGAAGTAACAGTCTCAGAGCTTCACAGCACAGATACCTCGAAAAGCCCTCCTTCTTCCCCACTCAGCCAGGCCAATGGCTTCCTTTCCTGCAATGGCAGTATCAGCCTGAATAACAGTGTCACGACCTCTCAGGCATCCAGGTGAGTTCTGCTGCTGACCTGCAACTCTGGAGCTGCTGCAGGTGGTCTCGGCAAGGATCTGTGCATTGATTAATCTAGTCTGCAGCTTTTAAGGATCAGCTCATTCAGATCAATCTCTCATCAACTCTGTGTTTGATTTAGAGGGGCTGGTGTGGTCTAGCCCTTTTGAGTTTCTCTGAATAGGTACATTCACTCCAGATTCCTCCCACCTCCTTCCCTGACATGATTTTACCCAGTACATGACACTTCAGTGTAAAAAGAAAAGAACCTGTTAAATTCCATGATCAATGGTAATGGGAAAATGTAATCAAGGAATATTTAATTTGGTTAGAGGCATCAAACGTTCTTGCAGACTGGGAACACACAGGACTTGTGCTTTTTGGGTCCTGCTAGAGACAGTCTTAATTTCATAAGAAATCACTTCAATTTAAGGTAAAACAGCTTCAAATAAGGTTTGTTTTTCATCTAGCAAAAAATCTTAGAGGTTTAAATGTGATTCCAGCCCAGCGATCTATAAATATTCCTGTTCTTGCAGTTTTCCTGCAGAAGATATGGGCATCATTTAAGGAAAGCAACAGCAAAGTAAATATTATTAAACTCAATATGACTACTGGATGCACTATAGACCTGCAATTACAAGATTTTTCATTTTAGTTGGTTTTTTATATGAATGTAACTTGTTTTATTTTTTGATTACTAAAAATGCAAGATGTCATTTTGTGGATATTTCCAACCTATAAAAAATGCAGTTTTATAATGGTGGTACCTCCGTGTGAGACATACTGCCACAAATCTTCTTGGTCTGTGTTCAGTGAACCTAAAAAGTAGAAGGCCTGAGCACATCAAAGCATACTGCCCAACACGGAGTGGGCAGAACGTTTGCATGCTGCGGTGGTCCTGGTCTGTGGTTTGTGTTTTGCAAGGCCAGAAGTTCAGGCTTTGAAAGGGGCTTTGCCCACTGTTCTGATCGGACGTCCAGCCATCCAAACAGGCAGCAGCTCACCTGTGCGTCTGCTTGTACCTATAGCCCAGGACAGGGAGTCCCCAACATTGAAGAGATCGAGAGGAAACTGCGGGAGGCCAAAGCTGAGAGGGAGCGCCTTTTGAGAGTCCGGGTGAGTCTGACCACTGACTGGAGGACCATGGAGCACTGGGAATCAGCAGTTTCCCCAAGTATAAAATGCAGGACTGTGGCTCTTCACGACTAGGATTATAGACCTCTGTAGTGGGTGATTCTGCGGTACAGTCTGTATGTACTAGAAAAGGTTAAAAACTAGAAAAAGGCTACAACTAAATCTTCACCTTTCAAGCTTGTCAAGGAAAGTAAAACAAGTAGACAAGATCATTCGAATGACCATAAACCATTTGCCCCCTGCCTTTGATTAGTACTAGTAAGAACCATGTAGACAGAGGCAGGAAATCTCATTTGACAAGTTTATTTCTAGCTTTTTTCTAAGCACGTATGCTATGTTTCACATTGACACACTTTGAAGAGGGACTTCATGTTGGGAGTATCCATGCGCTGCCCCTTGCTTCTTTAACAACGGATATTTCAAAATAATTATCGCAGGAGGCCAAGAAGAGAGCCGAGGAGGAGGCCAAGAAGAGAGCCGAGGAGGAGGCCAAGAAGAGAGCCGAGGAGGAGGCCAGGCAGAAAGAACTGGAGTCGTCCCCACCTCCGTCGCCTGAATCGGAGCTCAGCTCTCTGGGCAGCAGTGTGGAGGTAGACTCTTGAAACCCCTGGTGTTTTAAGCTTAAAGGGGAAGGAGATTTAACATTCTTTCCAAGGAATTATCATCAAGTAATTAACATTGTTTTTTAATCTAAATTGACTTGTGAGTAACACCATTTAAAATAAACCAAAAGGCTGGCGTTTTACACCTCTTAAAGAACGAGGCTCTTCAGAAAGCAGGATTATAGCAATCAATTTTCAATAACTCGTGAATCTTCCCAGCGAGCAAAGGCCCAGGAGCTTTGGGTGCTGCCATACCCAGCATTCATTACTTTGGAAATGTTATTTAATTGGATCCAAAAAGTCAGTCCCCGTGACTTTGAACGAGCCGCGGGGGCGGTGGGCCGCGTTTTGTGAACGAGACTGAAACTGCGCGGCTCTTCTCGCGTTGCCAGGCCAGCCCCCCGCCCTTCCGCTCGCTGATCAGCTGCGAGGCCTTCGACTTGCGCGGCCACCTGGAAGCCCTGGGGCACGGCGTGGAGACCTGCCAGCCGGTGGCCGTCACCCACAGGAAGTGCAAGGGTTTCCTCACCAAGATGGGCGGCAAGATCAAGACCTGGAAGAAGCGGTGGTTTGTGTTTGACGGCGAGAAGAAGCGGCTGGCCTACTTCGCAGGTGAGAGGGCCACCGGAGGGGGAGCTGCAGAGGGTGACAGTGTGGCGTAGATGATGATGTGTTGGCAGCAACACCTGGCGGTGGCTGTCAAATGATCCGATTTTTGAGGAACAAAATATTTGTGTCATCTTTACTCAATGACATTTCTACTACAAATAATTTATAGCACATGAATGTTTAGATTTTTAGTACATTTTTACATTTCTCAGAGTAGTTGTTCTTCTGTACTACAATTTCAAATTCATTGTTATACCTGATGGTGTCATTAATTGGGGGAAAAAACAGATTCAGATGAGCTATGTGGTACCGTTATTTAGTTCCTGTGTGAGCTTTCTTAGTGGTGTGGGAAGGTTTCAGAGGACATGTGGATTCTACCAAAAACCAGTCAGTGTCACCCATTGATCTCAGGCACTTTGTACAAAACCAGGGAAGAAAGGGACTTAATTAGCCTCATTTCCAACTGTAGCTTTGTTTTTGTTTTTTACCTTTCAGACAAAGAAGAGACTAAACTGAAAGGCGTGATCTATTTCCAGGCTATCGAAGAGGTGTACTATGATCATTTACGAAGTGCCTCCAAGGTACAGTTTGGTTGAACCCTACACTGAAAAGGTTGCTGTCACATTTCCACAGTTCTGACCACAGTATTGGAAGAACAAGGCATTTTCTTTATTCTCTGTGGCTTAGTGAGTTACTATTTTAGTACAGTAGTTTGTTTTTGAAATGTCAATGAGTCGTTCTTTACTTTCAGTTGTATCTGCATGCTGTATGATGTATGACAGGAGTTGAGTTACTTTTAGCTTGAGTTTGAAGCAATCTATAAATGGAAATGATGGGACAGGGTGCCATGGCAACATGTTTGTTAGTCCTGCTGCCTCCGCTCTTGTGTCCTGGATTCATTTTCAGACTCAAGTGCCTTCATGTTTTCATGTTCTCCTGGTCACCAGGTGTTTTGGTGTCCTATCGCCATTGTCAAATTACTGTCTCCTAAAGTCCATGTGAGTGTATCTTAGGATGAACTGCCGTCTTGTCCAAGATATAGATCTGCCTAGCACCCTGCATCCTGTAAGAGTATGTGAAAATATTAGTATTAGTTTCACAAGAAAAAAGGAAAATGTCTTTGACAATTCAGTTAAGGAGCAGTCATGATTGTCTATTTCTGGTTTTTGAATGTTTTAGTTTTAAAACTTAAGCAGACTATGTGATGGGAGATTTGGGAGTTCTAAATGCTTGTACTGCTGCTCCCTTACAGAAAGCCATACAGATTGTAAAGCAGTAATGAAGTCACAAAGAAGCCAAGCTTGCTAAGTACAGCTGTTCTAATTGAGTGTTGAAGTGGGTCCCTCTGCTTTTCCAGAGCCCTCACCCTAAGCTGACCTTCTGCGTGAAGACGTACGACCGACTCTTCTTCATGGTGGCTCCCACTGCTGAAGCCATGAGGATTTGGATGGATGTGATTGTCACTGCGACAGATGAACATGGACGCTATTGAGCCTACAGCGCTCACCTCGACTTGTACAGATCTTTACTGTCCAGAGCAGCAGTTGAGTTGGCCTCCTTTTCCAGCGATGTTGCATTGGCTCCATCTGGTGGTGAAAAACCAGTATACCACCCCCTCCCCCAAACACGTAAACGAAATGTGCTTGTTTTCACAATATTACCTTCGCACAAACGTGTAGACAACACAGAGCAAAGGAACTTCTCATGGGCAGAATGCAAAGAAGATTTATGTTGCTGAAGTTCATCCAATTAATTCTAGGATTGGCTGTAGCATAAGTACAATTTTGGAGTTGTCTGCTATTACAAGTGTACTCCCTGTGTTTTGGCTTTTTACATTTTCCACTTTGTGGTCCAAGCTGCAACTGAGCTAACCTAAAACTGGTCATGCTGACTTCCATGAGGTATAACAGGAAATGTTCTTACAGCTCTGTTTTCAAAATCAGGGTACTATGAGGTTGGTTTTTTTTTTTGTCATTGGCTAGAAATATTCAAGTTGCCAATATTATACCTTCCCGATTCAGACTCGGCGGTTATCAGCTTGGCTTTCTGGATACAACACCTGCATCAGAGGAACATCGCTGGATATTGGAAGAGTGGATCGTTTCTGATTGACATTACAGGAAATGTGCTCATATCAGGCAGTGTCTGCTGGACCAAAACCTAGAGGGACCCTGACTGACTGAGGCCTGCGTTGATTAAAGCACTTGTTCAGTTGTGCTCCACTACTTGGGCTGCCCTGGCCACAGAGAGCAAATGACAAGGTTCACAAACTAGTGACATCAGGGCTCAGCCTGCAGTCTGACCCAGTTGGTCTGTACCACTCGAGCCCTCTCTGGATATAAGATGTGAGGGTTTTTTCTTCCTTGCAGGCACAGGCATGCTTCCCAAAACCATTGGAACAGGCAGAAAACTTGGAGAAATACTAAGAATTGTTCACTGCGGCGTTTAGGATGTCGCATGAATAAAATAATCCCTGTTGATACCCCGGATTTTAATGTGCAATATAAAAGGAAAGATGTTTTAATTTTTTTATGATATTTATGAAAAGCCGGATGGGGGAGAGCATTTTAATTCATGTTTATATCATTTTCCATGTCTTTTCACTAATTAAAGCAATTTGTAGAACAGTTTCAACGAAGTCCTTTTCGTTTCCTAAACACGCCTTCATTAAGGGTGTTGATGACCAAGTTAAAGGTAGCCCAGATCATTTCTTAATACTGGTCTAAAAAGCTGCCTCACTGAGAATGGGAGGAGTGGTGAGCGTGCAGATTCAACGTCCACATTTCTGGACAAATACGAAGACCGCTAATTAATTCTGAACTATTTTATCTGTAACTACAGTGTCAATTGCATACATCCCTGGAAAGAGTTCCCTCTGGGCCCTGCTTTCCTTCCCATGAGAAATCTGCTCCTTTTCTCGGTCTCATGGCCACACCCACTCCCATGATTCTCCATCAAGGAGCTTCAAATTTTGACTTTGACTTGTATGGCCACAGCGATGACATCTTGTATGACATTAACTAGCTTCTCATCGTATAACTAAACACAATTTTAGCTTCAGTACTAGTTTGTTCCCTTCTTTTACACTCAGTATGTTGAGAATATGTTACAATTACCATTGTTACCATTATGTTATACCAGTTGAATGTGCCCCTTTGGCATCTCAGACATTCTGTTTCTCTTAATCATTAACAACAACTTTAAAGAAGGGAATGGAGATGTCAGTGAAGCTTATGAGGTAGTGCTCACCAAACATTTAAACGATTTTGTCATTTTCTTGAAATCCTTGATGTAGAATAACCCAGTTATGATTGTTTAAAAATAATTGGATCAGTTGCAACCCGATGAAGTTATATATAATGTTCCCTTAAATCACATAGTTCCCATATAGAGATAAGTGGTTAGACGTTCATTTTGAATTTTTAAATAAAAAAAACAGCTAAAGGCATGTACAGTATATATTTATCCATGGAAGGCTAGAGACACCGCAGACATTGGAAGTCATTATTTGTTCCCAAATGAAAAAAAACAGCATTACTCTGGAAGTTCATGATGTCAGACATTTCCACAGGTTAATTTAATCTTTTGCCATCACACCTGTCAAAGTGTTTATCTTTAGTCTGAGTGCATAGCCATGAAATTTCAAGCTAGTTGACTCCGCTGGTACTTAAGGAGCCTGCCTGCATATGCATTCTTTAAGGTGATCATTTGTATTGGCATTTTCTCAAGTTATGCATTTGTAAGTATGTGAAGCAGAACCAGGTTCCTGTGCCAGCTCTATCAGGAGAAGGCTGGAATTTTTCCAACATGGCTGTCAAAGTGGGGGAAAATGAAATCTAATCTTCTTTTGATATTGGCTCTGTATAAACCGAAATCCCTTACCTTGCACAAGAAACTCAAGTGGTTCTCGAGTTTCATGTCATGCTTGAACATGGTTGCAATCAAGGTTGCATCAAGGACAAGGATGCAGTTGCAAGGATAAGGTGTGATTGAATTTAACCAGGGTGAGCATATTGTTAAACTCATCCCAATGCCTTACCTCTGCTGTCTGTACTACAGGCTCATGATAAGGGTTTGACAAGTGTGCATGTCTGATGCTGTCTATCATCTGATGCTCAAATGTTAATTAGAATGTCAGTTTCTCTCCTCTTTTAGAGAACAGAGACTCACACATGTGAAGAATGGTCCATAATCAAATATAAAGGCCACGTTGCAGTACTTTTTCATATATACTGTATAGGTAGCTCTGAAGCTGAGAAATGTACAATAATGTTAACACAGATTGACTGATATATATATATACTGTATAGGTAGCTCTGAAGCTGAGAAATGTACAATAATGTTAACAAAGATTGACTGTTAACTGTAGCATTGAACATTTCTGAAAAAGTCATCACCAGGAAGCTTGCCATGTGATATTTTTTTACTGTCTAAACTAATAGTGTCATTATTTAAAAATTATATTTACAAGTATTTCAGCTCTAGCTGGGAAGTAAATACCGTACTAGTAAACCAAATTCAAACCAATGGGGAAAATATTCTGTTAAGATTAAAAAAAGGTATGTGATGAGGAATAGTCTGAGTTGTGATTGATTTCTAAAAAATAACCATTTCTGCAGAATGCCTGCTGTGTGTGTGTTTGTGACGCAAGCTGGCCTTGTGTTGGAACAGTCCATGTAATGGAGTTGGTGGCAGTTGTATAAATAATATAAAAGGATGCAAATTTAATTGTGAGTGTACAGTACAGGTTGTCAGAAGATATTTTGGAAATAAAATTTTGAATGGAATAACTCTTAATGTCAAGACTCTTTGTATATGCACCTCTGTGCTTGCTACCTGCTTTCAAAACTGTAGTTGACATTTTAAACCATGTTTAGTTCTCTCTCGAGCACTAAAATTGTACTTCTTAAATGTATTTCTAGTGCATAGCACAGAGCTTGAAGATCAATGTCATCTCCAGAAGCATTTCTCCCAGCCAGAACTAAAATGTGTTTGAGCCAAAGGTGTCACTGGTCTGGTTTCAGCCCTACTGTATGTACAATTAAAACAAAAGATTTAAATACCCATTTTAAAGAATATCATTAACTTTTGGAGACTTCCCACCTATTGAATAATTTGGCTTGGGAGGCTGATGTTAGTGAATATCGATTGTGTCATTGCGAGATAGTGTGTAACCTTTAGAATAAGCAGTGTTCTTGGCCTCATTACAGCAAATGAAAACAGAAGTGAAGTAATCTCACATCTATAAAAAGTATTGGACATGTAGCTGACTGCTTGACTTGTGTAATGTGTAATTCTTCAACGGATAATGCTGAATAATTCTTCTATGAGGAGTACACATTTTAGAATTAGGAATTCTAAAGATTTAATTTCCTCTAATCAGTATGTTTGGAAAATGTTTAATTAATATCCATGCACCTCTATCTCACTTGTACTATATGTCACTATAATCAACAGTGAACACAATTTGCTTTTCTAAAGAAAGCCTTTCAATTATTGTATGGAATAATGATTGTATGGAATGTATTGTATAAGCAGACGTGTTAAAAAAGAGCAAAAGAAACAGCAGAGCTCAAGTAGCAAGTTAGTGTGTACATTTCTTCTGCCCCTCTGCTCAGTACTCTGCGTGGAAGGGGTAGTCCTTGTGATTTGTACACCTGTAAGAGAAAAGGCATAGTAAGATCACCTTTATTCATGTCTCTGAGCTGCCAAGTTTGGGACAAATTCAACCTCAACTGTGCCTTTTCCTTTAATCTGTCCATGTTTGTCCCTATTGGGCTAATCTCATGTCTAAGATAACTTTTTTAATATAGGACAAGACATATTTGTCATTGTATTTTCAGGTTTGGCGGTCATAATTTGCTTTTAGATCGCTTTTTTCAATACCACAACATACAGAGTATAACACAGTGAGGTCTTGCTAACAGGTGTGAGCTAGAACAGTTAAGTCAATATGTCATGGAATTAAGGGCTCAAGCAAGCTGAAAAACAGAAGCTCTCCTGGTTCAGGTGAGGACCATTGATCTAAAATACACAAAATTCAAAGAAATCGCCTCATGCATGTTGCATGTTGAGTCATCAAAGAGCCTTTTTTGTAAGCACTTTGCCACAACTGAGGTTTTTAAAAGCTGTACTAGGTTAGAAACTTTGCATGTTTTTTTTAAAAGACCCAAACCATATGCAGAAGAAGCATTTTCTCCTATTCAGACAATCCCAAATAATTCTCTACATGCTGTGTGAAGCCTTTTAAGATCAACATTCTACCCTCTTCACTGCTGTGCCTCAGTACACCTCTTGTCGTGCCTGTGAAACTATCTATAGCTGCTAACAGCATTCGATACTCACCATTGAAAAGGACAGGCCCTCCAGTTTCTATTGAAGCTCAGAATGGTTTTCATATCGCTCACATCCAGCTGAAAATCAAAGACCTGCCACAATAACAGAATGGATCTAGATGTTATTTTCATGTAGCCTGTTGTAGCCATACTTCTGTTGAATCAGCACTTAACTTTGCAGACAATGGATAGTGTTTTCTATTTCATGTGAAAAGAACCAAAAAACATCAATTTCCAGGAATCTTTATTCTCGTTGCTGTTCTCTCCCTGCTGTTAATTTACTTGGTTCAAAATGTTATTACTTTTTTTAAAGTATTTTTTTTAAATATTCATCAAAGCTGGTTTCTCGAGGTCCTTCAAGAAATAACTAAATACGATAAATTAAAAAATGCCAAGGCCCTATTGACTGTTTTTTGTATGGAATATTGGTAGCTCTATGTACTGTATGAATGTGAAATATAGTGGACTGTTAATTCAACCAAACTGAATTAAACTTGTCAGGGCAACAGTTTGTTACTACTTACAAGAATTAAACTGTTTTAGCTCTCTGATATTTATTGATAATAGAAGCTGCCTTAGCCTTAGACGTGTGAAAAATGACTTATTTCTACTGATTGAGCAACGTTTAAACAACAGCACTCAGCAGGAGAGGACCTATGAGGAAGCCTAATGTCAACGGTTTGTATTTAACCTTTTAACTCTGTGGTCATCTTTCTCATAGTTACCTTGAAATTCTCCTCAATGCGGTGTTTGGTTACAGACTTGGGAATGACAATCACATTCCTCTGAATGTGGAAGCGGATCAAGACCTGATTAAACAGTCAAGACAAGATCTCTGCAGTTAGTGTGTGGCTGGGTGAACACTAGATATGCCAGGCATCAGACTGGGCACATGATGTTGTGCCATTACGGACACTGGTAATATTGAGTATAAGAGCAGAAGCCAGTTACAATTGACACTGGATACCATAACACATAAATCATTCATGCAGATACTGCATGATATTGCATGTCAAAGTGGACTCTGATTGTATTGCATCATGGTGACTGAATGGACAATATTTATATATACTATCTTCCACAAGGGACACTAGTTTCACTCTGTGCAAGAGAAAGGTTTATGCTGCGGTTCATAACAGATCATAGTTCCACTGTAAAAGAATGAACAGAAGGTAAGTAGTTATAATTGCTATGTGGCATAGTTGTGCACAAAACAAAAGTAGCTCCTGAATGTAGGGGTCATCCCAACCGTGACTATCTTGGAATTCTGTCTGCTCCTGTCAGTTTCAGTGTCCTTACCAGGACAAGAACAAGGACAAGAACAAGTTCACCTTACATGTTCAAAAGAAAACTACTGTAGGATGCTTATTTTGATTAGTAGTTACACTGATGTCTTCTTTTTTCTGTGGCTTTCAATCTCAGTTAAATATGCACGCCTAATCTTCTACTGTTGCACAGCAATATGGCAAATATGTATGTATTTGATCATTTGAAGCATAGAATTTTAATTGTTCCAATTCCTGCAAGGTAAATTCTAGTCACCTCTACCTGAGCACTAGACTTCTTGTGCTTCTCAGCAATATCCTTGATTTTTGGGTCTTCCAGTAAAGTAGGGTCCCCAGGTTTCACCCTGGAAAACACAGATTGCATGGATTTGTACATTTAGAACACTTTGGCCTTCATTGCTTTCAGTGCTCATCATCATTCGATACCACACTCCAAGAAATAATTTCTAATACAATGGTTAGTCATTTTAGCGAGCTACTGCACATGGGGAAATATGAAAAAACATTGATCTTGGTGACTGTCTTGACAACAAATATGCACGAAGGTATATAGTAGAATCATAGCCACACCCAAACAACCCAGAAAAAAGTATCTCTTCACCAAAAAGAAAACAAAAGAATATGGATCAAACCATGAAAAGGCTACAGGCCAGCTTACAGCTGAATACAGACACAGTGAGATAGGATAGGTCATAATTCAGATGTCCCATAGGCCACATTGGTATAAAGACCTAGCCCTTCACCTCCTGGAGGTGGCTATATCCTGTTGATTAGTGGCTACTCTTCAAAATAAAAGGAAACATCTCTCTACTCTCCCTGGCTGACTGTAGACTCACCATGGTCTGTCTGGAGAACCCAGCGGGCTGTAGGCTGTCACAGCAATGCCTCTGGTTTGGCAGTAATTCAGCAGCTTTTCCTGGGTCAGGTACGGATGACACTCAATCTTTCAAAAGACAGCCATGATCATTTAGAGTGATGATTCATATGGAATCAAGGGGTTCACGTGGCTCGAGAAAGAAAGGAAAAAAGATGCACCTGGTTAGTCGCAGGCTTGTACTTTAAGCCTGGCTTCTTCAGTATGGCCTCCAGCTGCTCGTGGTTGAAGTTTGACACCCCAATGGCCTTGACCTTTCCCGCGTCCACCAGCTCCTCCATTGCCTGAAGACACACACACACACTGCTTGTCAAATTCATCCATGCAAAAGACTGAAAAGTCAAACTGTCATAAGATTGACAAGCCAAGTTACTAATTTTTAACAAGTAAAAAAAAAAACAATTTCCTCACCTTCCAGGTATCCATGAAGGTGGTGTTGTCAGGCACTATTTGTCCATTCGTGTCCAAAGGAAAAATCTCACTGCTAGGCTGCAAAGCAAAATGAGTTAAATTCCACTTCTGCATGAAATTCATGTCTATGGTTTACTTATGCACAAATATTTTCCTTATTACTGCATCTGCATTTAAAATCAAGTTTATATTATTTTTTTTCTGCTGAAACCAACTGCAAAGCATGGACTAATGTAGGCCTCCAGTTTGCCACTGGAGGTCACTGTTGTATTGCAAGCTGACAAAAAAAGCTGACCATAAACATGAACCCATATGGCAAAATCTAGGGCTCAGCCTGCATTTGCTAATGGAGATATTTGCATTTTAAAACACTCAAAAGCTAAGTATAACAATACCTGACACAGAGCAACAAATATTAATTAAACTATTTCAAGTGGGTAGCTGCGTCAGCGTGCGTTCAGCTGCAAAGGAACAAGTCAAGGTTTATTCCCTGCTGAAAAGAGAAGAAAAGAAACACAACGTTTCAGCTGTGGAGCCTTCTTTAGGTGTTTGAGGTGCTCTTCTCTTGTCAGTATGGAATAAACCTTTACTTGTTCTTTAATTATTTTAATACGTTACCTATGTCACTCAAGGTACAGTATATTAACATTCAGTACTTGTTTAGAAACAGAAAATGTATTTGACATATACTTTTATTTGCTACTTCTTTTGAAAGTCTTCTCCCACTGGGTTATGTTGTGTGGCTTTCATTTATAATTAGTCTGTGACAGCAGTCGCCTTTCAATATCTAAGAGAAAAAAACACAAAATAACTAAAAGAGGCAGCTCACCTTGAACCCCATTGGCATATGCATGAGGTACAGGTCCAGGTAGTCAAGCTTCAGTTCAGTTAGAGTCTTCTGACAGGCCTCCTTCACCATTGACTTGCGATGGAAGGTGGACCACAGCTGTGGACCCACAGAGTGGGACAGTGGTTAGCACAGCTTTGGGGCACTGGGGCCTGGGGTTCAATCCTATACTTGTGGTGCTGTATGTGTGAAGTTTGTACAGGAACAGTATGCTGTCTTTGTGTTTGCATGGGTTTCCTCCCACAATCCAAAGGCATACTTGTATGTTAATTGACTTCTGGGAAAATTGGCCATGACGTCAGTGTGGATGTGTGTTTCTGTGTCTGTGTTTGTCTGTATGTGCCCTGCAATGGACTAGCGTCTCACTCAGGGTGTACCTTGGCTTGCACCCATTGCTTATCAAGATAGGCTCTGACTTCCCTGCAGTCCTAAACTGGATGAAGCGGTTATAAAATGGATGGATAGAAAACCTGTATTTCGTAATTAACCTGTATTTCATAGCTGGTCTTTTCTTATATTCATTTCCACATGTTGCTAGCTCTCAGAAGATATGTTACCAGACAGTGCCTTCTCTCAGCCCTGAGCCAGTAAGCCTGTCCTGTTACTCAGCAGCCCCTCATCATTGGGCATGACAAACTAGCTACCACACAGCCTTCTGGTCCAGAACCTGTAACGTATCCCAGCAACAGCATTCTTTGCTGCATTTTCTGTTTGTTGTGTGCCGCATGTTTCTTTTGACGACCTGATGGAAAAGCAACTACAGTACAAAATATTCCAGTTAGTGATTGATTGGGCTGATGGACGTTTTGATTTCATTGCATCTTGTCTAGAAAACCATTCTCTCTCCAATTTCTCATGTAGAAAGAATACACATATTTACCAGTAATACCTCACCTAATTTTGCTGAAAACCTCCTCAGAGCTACTAGAAGTTGCTTAAGAGTTTAATTGAATTAATTTACTGCACTATGTGTTTCTGACTGTAACTACTGGACACCACGTGCTTCTCTTCCAGTGGAGGTCAGTGAATGACTAGAACATCTCCCAAGGGCCGGTTACCTTGCTGACGATGAAAAGCTCCTCTCTCTTCACAGCCCCCTCCTTGATCTTCTGCTCTATGGCCTCTCCCACTTCATTCTCGTTCTCATAGGCAGCAGCACAGTCGATGTGGCGGTAACCCACAGAGATAGCAGCCTTCACTGCCTCGGCAACTTTGCCTTGCGAAGACTACAACATTGAAATACCATTCATTAGATATTTAAAATTCCTTCTTAGTTCAGAGACGCACCAACAAAACAGGAAACTAAATAGAAGTGCATTGAAGGCGGAGAGCAAGGAGCATCTGAGAGGATACGTTTCGGCTGTGGAGCCTTCTTCAGGTGTGAGAGGCAGAGGAAAAGTAGCAGATAAATACGGCATAGAAGAACAAGAGACGGTGTAAGAAGAGGCAGAGAGCAGGGGGAAAAGGGGAATGAAGCAGGTTAGGATGAGTCTCCAAACTCGGGGGAAAAACGGGAGGAGAGGGGTGGAAAACCAAAATCTGCAAATGAATGGAGAGAATTTAGAAGAAAATAAGTCCGTCGTTAAGAGAAGGGGGAAGGTGTGATCCAAGTTCAAACAATAATTTTGGTTTTGGATGGCTTTCTGCAATAAGAGTCCTGAAACCCAGCCAATAACGGTGCCCATGCAGAGCTGTATGACTGAAAATATCACAAGTACGAACCTGGGTTATGTCTTCAGCCAGCTGAAGGCAGGATTGGAAATAGGGGGACAGAGCCCTCTCAGTTATTGGCACAACAATACATTCTGCAACTTCCTGAGTTCCCTCAGGCTTCCAGTGCCAACAATTAGATATGAAACTCTTCTAATGAGTGATGTTTCCTCTACGGCACTGTAGGGCTTTGCAGGGTGTTAACAAATGAATGGTTCTAAAGGCAACCTGATTTCCATTTCCTGTGAATAAAACCCTGTGCAGTATACTGTAAGTTCTGAACGGGAATTGCTTTTGTGAGCTGGAACGTGCAACAATTGGATGTGTGTTTATAAAATAAACAAAATACCCAAAACATAAAAACATGAGGTTTGTATTTACAAAAAAGGCCAGTGGAAAATCAAGAACAAGCTGCCCTGTCACATTGCTAAAACCCAAAGAATAACTCCCTTTGTGAAAAAGCTATACTGTACATTTGGATCAATCACCTACTAGCAACCCAACATAGTAAGTAAGATGAATGTCTTTCTCATCTTCCTCTTTCTTAGATTATCTTATTTTATAAAAACTGAGGTAGTTCTCTGGGATTTTGAGATTTCAGTTTAAGACAGGTTGTACACCAACCAAAAAATGCCACAAGCACACAATTAAAGAACCATATAATTAAATAATAAAACAGCAAAACTAGTTTTAAAATAAAAATGGCAATAAAAACAGTAGTCAAATGACGCTCATAAAATAGATGACAATTTGTGACCGAGCTTGTTGTATCAGTGATTTTGTAAGTTCTTATTCTAGGTGCAACTTTCTCAAAAGGCACAATGTGAAAACAGGCGCTGGAAATGTTTTTATTACATTTCTTGTTTTACTCACAAGATGCAGCCTCCAAAACACAGTACATCATCTAAAATGCCCAATTAATCAAGGGAAAACATGGATATCTGAGTGAGTTGGCTTTTCTACAGAATGGCTGGCCTTTGGAGAGCAAAACCAGCACTAGAATGTTTGTGGTAAAGGTTGTGGAATGACTAAGCAGAACTGCAGCTGTTCTTTTGTAATAAGTGGATAATTCCAGGAACACACTGGATGAGATGTTTGAAGTTACATCCGTTTTAAACCAGGGAATTGAACGAAAGAGATTTTTAATAATAACATGTATTTCAGTTTATTAACGCTTTAGAGTAAAATAATAGGAATGTTGTGATGTTCGAGGCACACTACTGACCCTTACAAGTTAACAATCTGTTTTTTAAGATGGAATTCTCAGGGCTTGGGAACAGGCAACTCCTGTCTTCTCTTTCAAATATTTCAATTAACCAAACTTTTTTTTAATTAGAGATTCTGGATTAATATTTGGCATTTATGTAAATGATTAGGTCATTTATCTCTTTCTGAATTTTGTTGTCCCTAATCCTCATAACCTATACAATCTTAAACCTCACTAACCCTAAACCTATTAAACTTAATCATAATATACAAGTATGCAATTTATATTTTCTTAAATTGTGACTTCTGACTTTTGATTGCAACTGTATTTTTTTCTTAAACTGTGTGACAGGGCAGTAGGCTCAGACAAGATGAAGTTCCTTGCCTGAACCAGATTCCCCAGAATGCAGTGGGAAAAGGGCTGCTGCCCTCAGTCACCTGACAGGACGGTGCAAGATAATTTGGCTCATGACAGCTTGAAAAACCAAGGGGCTAAAGCTTTTTTTGGTCATTCAACATCTGCCATCTGAAGATAGAGGGGAGATTCTCTGTTGTGCAAGACGCACGAAATGGAGTGAGTTAAGGAGGGAAAACAGAGAAGAAAAAAATAAACTGACTGACTGGATGACTGAGCAACTGACGAATATTTCGAAAGTTTTTGGCATAAGTGCTTGAAAAGTCAAAGACTCTTTTTTTGGAGCTTGTAAGCAGCTGAGCTACCCAGCTTCTATTAGAAAGGGACCTTAAATGATCACCTAATAAGAGTAACTTTTGGTTTTTAGTTCTGTTTAGCTGTTTTTATTTCACACTTATACATAAAATATCACTTTCTTCACACCACACACTTCGTGAAATGAAAAATGAATTGACATTCATATTTATGACAATCTGCTTCAGGGCATTTAACAACCTGAACATAGAAACCTTTGCTGTAGTAGATATTCCCACAAAATTCTCTCATATAAAAAATAGCGCAGCAGCAAGAGAGTCAATTGCAGTATTCAAGAATTGACGACTTGCTTTGCTTATTTCATCCTGACTTTACTTACATATTTAAATGCAATATATTCATGCTTGATTTAGATATCTCTGTATTGCTAATTTACTCTCTATGCAAAGTGCTTTGAGCTGCTCTCAACACTTTCCACCATATAACCTTCAGCATTGTCCGGAAAACTGCTGGACTGTCACAGTAATTGTTTTTTTTTCTTTTAACGATTTATTGCTATTATTGCCCACAGATTATGGTGAAAGCACTGAATAACAACTACAAAGTGAATTGGAATCTGTATATGAGTAGTCATACAAAATGAGAATGCTAAACAAAATCAAGGCTTACTCCATTTCTGCGATCAGGAATGTTGGCTTTCACATTTTAAAAACCTGCTGACATACCCTACAACAGATTGAGGTCTATGGTCAATCTCACTTTGAGCCCTATGCTTCTAAGACTGGTGTTTTCTGGTGAATGAATGCATGCATAGCTATATTTGCTGATGCCAATAACAGCCAAACACAAAATTCTTACCTTCCATGTCCCAAGACCCAGAATTGGCAGTTTGGCACCAGTGTTCAAAACGACTGAAGCCATTGTAGCCTCTGAGCGCCAAACCAATGCAAAATTAGCGGTTGAACGGCTCTGAAACGTTTTACGCTCTGCTCTTGCTTTCTAGAGAGACAGTAAGCTGCTGAACGGAGTTCATATTACAAGGATGCTTGACTTTTGATTGGTGGCTGCGCATAAAAAGGAAATGAAAAAGATAACATAAGCGCCTGTTTGTTTTTTTTCTCTTGGCCTGTGAAAGGGAATTGAAATGCACAGTGCAGTGCACCCTCTAAACTTTCTAATCAGATTCTACCATTCTCTTACATCTTCTTATTTCCTCTTCTAATTAGTATTGGGCTTTCTGTTGTGGATGTCTACCATGGTCAATTTGCCTCAATTTCGTAATGTTGGCATTTATATGCTGTATATGCAATGTTTCATGTCCAGAAAATGTAGTATTGTTCTCCTGTTAGACACTCCAGAGCTTGTATTGTGTCAAATGAACAGTGGTCCAGGTGTGACAGAGGTCCTCATTCTCCCTGGGCTTGATGAGATTCATAGATGTAGAGCTGAGGTGATGCAAATATCTGCAGTTCATCTCAGCCAGTAACCTTTGGCTTGTTATCCAGTGCTAAAACATGCATCTCAGCACAATGGATAAACATTAGACTGAATGTAGAGATGTTTTATTTACCGTGAACTTTCAGGTCCAAAAACCCATAAAGACAAAAAAAAATTGCTCCTTCTTCAGAGCTTTAACTATTTTTTTTTAGTCCCGAACTAATAAAACTCAGGTGCTAACAGGCAAACCCCATTCACACTGTTTGTAATCTTTGAACCCCTCGGGCCAGAAATACCAGGAGCTGCCCAGATTAGCAAGGAGATGGAAATGGGAGCGAGAGATGTCACGAATGAAACCCGGGCTCTTCGAGAGAATGAGGAGCAGGGGGTGGCAATGCAGAAGTGAGATGGAGAGGTCAAAAGAAAACGAAGAAGGGCGAGGGCAGAAACAGAGGACAGGCACGGACAGATTCAGTTTGCCATGACTAAAGGTTCCCTAGTGCAGAGTCATTATTTAAGTGCTCACACGTATCAGAAGGATAAATCTGAAAATCTTTGAGGCTTCCAAACATTCCTGTAACTTCTAGATGACATAGAGCATGTGTGTGAAATTTACAAGCTTGTACTGTACATGTATGGCAACTATTTCTCCACTTTTGTGTGCACATTTAGCAATCATACAATGATGCCACCTTTACACCAGTTTTTAACTAAAGAAACTTCATGTTTAGGAAACTGACCTATTCTTTTATTAATGTCTTTGTATTGGAGCACACATGCAAATAAGCATTTCATTGCACAAAATAACCTGAACTATTTGTCTTCAGAAACATATATTGTGTATACTGTATGTAGTGCATATATATATATGTTCATGTATATAAGCATATATAGTCTGTATTCATTTTGTAGCACCATTTTGTGTAATAATGATATCTGTTTTGAATTTTTGGATGTGCCGTTTTTAATTAGGTTGCTTCTAATCTCCTTAAACTACAGCCAATTTGGAATGTACTGTATATAATACAAATATATAAAGGTCAATAGTTTCATTGCTCAGCAGCTGTGAGAGATTTGCTACTAGATATTATAATGCCTAATGATTCATTAATGTGTTTGGAATTTCGGTAAATATTCAGATTTCATGCTAGGTTGCAAATACTTTAAAGACACTTATGCTATATATACAAGTTTAGAAAACATGAACTTGAACAGGTTTTAAGTTATTTTTTTAAGAACATGTTTCACATTATTAAGATGCCAGAGGTTTAGGAAATTCCACTGCAGCACCAGTGTTTAAACTCTGTACATTATTAGTTACAATATTATAAAGAATCCCCCTGAAATTTGCAAATCTGTATTGCTGGATGTCAGTACAAAGTTACAATACACAATGTAACTTTGTGTTACATTGCCACAACATTTTATTTTGCTGGGTAGATCCCATATAGGTCTCAATTACTCTAAGGGTAGGTTTAAACTCCTCCCTACTTTATCTTGGGTAAACTGTGACTCATAACTTTCTTAAAGAGGGATTATCTTGCTGGATGTCAGTGCTCTCGATTATGCAATAAGTAAATGGAACTAGCTTCTAAACAAAACTAAACAAATTATTTTAGATAAACCCTTATTCTTTGCCTGAACTGCATGTTGACAGATGGGATTAAGCTATGAAATTTGCAATGTCATTCCTTATCTTTACCACAGTTACTGTACAGTGCATACTGTAGAATGCAATTAAATTCATATTTGTATATTCAATATATAATGTATATGTGGCTACAAATATCAAGGTTTAGGAATAAATGGAGCACAACTACTTGTTAAAAATAAACAAATTACTTACTACAACTAAAATAAATTATAGCTTATATCAGGACTACTGTGTTCCTCAAGACGGACTCTGCAATTCATACATGGGACATAGGATATGTCACCATTCAGCAACTCGATCCACCCAGATTTTATGAGTTTTTCTGCACCTTCTGATTTATACCTCTGACACAGGCACAGTCTTTGTTCACTAATACACTCAAAATCGCTAACCCATCTCAAGTAATTCTTCATTTTAAAATACTACACGTTACACCAGAGGGAGAATGTAGGAAGGAGGCAACAGACTTGTGGCCAGTTATACTGTGAATCTTTTAAGTGGAGAGAGAAGTTTTTGTTGTTTTTTTTCCAGGAAACAGCTCAAGTGCTACATGTCAAGAGAGGACATTTAAGATTAAGTTTCATTAGGCTTATGTGTTTTATACTCTGTATAAAGATATACTCTGAAAGAGATATTGTTTTACAATGTATTGTATAATGGTCACATACCGTAAGGGTGGGTATGAAAGGATAGCTAGAAATATGCATACTGTAAGTCATATTGACAAATATAGGAAGAGAAACAGAATAGGTCATATTGAAAAAGGCACAGGAGAAACAGGATTTCAAAATGACATGAATGGATTATTAGGTCCACTCATAAATACTAATTGAACATTGCAGAGCCCTATATGATTTCTTATTGTTTTCCGGTATGTTTGTAAAATTGTAAAATGTTATTACACTATCACAAGCATTCTGAATGACAAGAAGTTGCATTTTGTTCGATGTTTTGTACAGGCCTTCAGTTTCTACCAGAAGTGTTGCCTCTCACTGCTGCCTTGTCACAGGTTGGTTGCTGCCTCCCTGTTATTGGATACTGGGCCTTCTACAGTACAGTATAAGCTTCACTGTTCCAAGCCCCTGTTCTTTGATAGTTCTTCCCTGATGCCCCAGTCAGGAGAAGAGGCCTGCAGGAGCCCGTGGGGACTGATGCTGTGACTGACACATAGCTGAAAGGATACCCTCCTTTCACAGTGTCTTCCAAACCAAGAAAAGCAGCAAGCTGGTCTGACTCTGATCACTACCCATCATTGTACCTGCTCTGCCCCAACAAGGCACCTGGCATGAACATTTGCAACACCTAGCAACACCCAGCTCTTTGTGGTGTACGGGGAGTAAATATGAGGCTCTTATCATATTCATTATAATAAACACCTACTTACTAGTTACAGCTACTGTAGCTATACAGTATTTAACAATGAAAAATGAAAGACTATAAACAAATTCATGATTGCTGTTGCATAATGATTTATCAAACTCCTTCTGCCTAATCTTATTGCCAGCCTCAAACTGGTACATCTTACCACCCTTCCTGTATTAGAGGAGGGAATCTTTTGTGGCTCAAGAGTCCTTACTGTGGACCAATCTGGTAGTATTGCGGAGAAAACAACTATTGAATTCTGTCATCGTATGTTCTAAATACTGTAGCACTCCGATACAATTTTTATCGGAATGTTGTTCTGCATCTCTTAAACCCTACTTTAGGTAAAGTTAACCGTGATACAATCTGCAAGTGCAGTCCTCCCTAATTTCCCTTTTTCGAGTAACGATAAATATGGCAAATATCATTGTGTTGCAATTTTAACAAACTAAAATTAAAGCTCAGATCGAATCTTTTCTACTGTAATTAGGTGTACTGGTTTTAATAGTGCATTAAAGCACGGAACCATATCTTGTTTAAATTGATATTATTTAAACAGTATTAAAATTGGTGTGTTTGCAAATTGCGCCCCCTTCCTTAGCAGAACTCTTAATATATTTTTGGACATAATAGCGCTCATTCCAGGACAAACAATAGTTCTGATATTAAGAAAAAAATAATGAAGTTTATACCTTAGTATCACAGCAAAAAATAGTGATATTGAGAGTAGCCTACATTCTAATTACCTGTTGTAGTTTAACCTTTTTTTCTGTATCATTACTTTAGCTGACGTTTATTTCCTTTACTCTGCTTTGTATATCTAGGAACTCATATTTGTATGTATTTTTCTATAAACCTGGGATATTGTCTGAAAGCACTCTAGCACATCATTTAAAAATCGGCACATTCTACATACGCAACATAGTACAACGTGAAATGTACATTTAAATGTAGTTCTGCAGGCAGCTGTTACTAGTTGCTGGAGGAATAATATTACACACCACCCTTTCCCATACATTTTGTAGTTTGCACCGCGCTACAGGTGCTGAAAAGCTGCCCTGACCTCTTTAGTCCATTTCTGGGATTTTAGCTATCTGCAGTAGAACTTGCAAAAGACACGTCGACTTAATTCATGAAAGCATTATTTTAAAAATAATCAAATGTGTCACTGCCTTTTTAATTTGCGGGTTTAAACTGAAGAAATTACTCTTTGCACTGTGCTGTGTGTATACCTTTCCCTTTAAAACATTTAAATTCCGAATAAAATACGAGTAAGGTCTGCACACGTCATATAAAGCCTTCCAAGGCCAGGGGTTATCTTAAGTACTGAAGAGTTGAATTTTTGCTTTAAAGTATTAATGTCAGCCGGGCACTATACACTTGAAAAGGACAGTTTTAAACAGTTTTAGCTATAGCGTCCCAGTCTCTCCGCTCGTCATCACTGCCACTCCCTACTTACCACATACTGTTGTTTTACAGCTGCAGCTGCTGAACCACTACCAACAGTTCTGCTGGTCTTAAAGTCAAAGTGGCACAGCAGACACGTTCATTCTAGAAAATTCATACAAGTTAACAACTGAAATTAATAACCCTCGTCCAGGAGTGTGCAATATACACCGTGCATGTGTTTTTTTTAAACTAACAATGTGCTTAGACCGAGTGCAATAACACACAGGTGTGTTTGTAGAAAGCACTCGCCCACACATAGTTAAAGAATACTTTGACTAATCCACCGGAGGGATGTGATTGGTGCATACAATATAAGGGCTTGTTTTTGCTTTCAAGACCAACGGCCGAATGTGCATCTTGAAATAATATAACATTTCCTGTGTAGCCACTCCAACCAATCAAAGTCAACAAATCAGAATTTGTAATGTAAACACTGAGCATGTGAAGTGGGTTACTCCCCTAGAGAGCAGAAGTGAGTAACTTTAAGAACTGCACAGACACGTTCTGTATTTAATCGCAGAAGAAACAACACAACGATCGAGGAATTTCACATCTTCATTTTAAATGGCGACCTCATTTTTACTCAACACCGGCGCGAAAATGCCGCTTCTGGGTCTCGGCACATGGAAGGTAGGGCGACAATCGCAAACCTAAATCATTTTATTTCGTGCGCCAGCAAGCGTGTAATGTATATTTTTCAAAACGTTCCTGCCAGCTATTCCTACTTCATGATTCCTTTAGTGATTTCGTACTTTGATTTTCGTGTTAAAGTGCAAGGAAATCGGTTACCAAGATTTGCTTCGTACAGTATTCTTGTCAGAGGAGAAACAATGGACTAATTGAGAATTTCTGGACGGCGCACCCTGAGTTTGCACGATAGTTGCACAAAAGTGCTGTACAGTAGATTCGGCAATACGTCCGCCTTCTGGTAAAATGAAAATAATCTGGTGTTACAAATATACTAGGAGGGCGGAGCCTTTAACGCACAGAATCGATGAACATTTTTTTAAATAAAGAGTATTGACTTGGTCACCGAAAAGAATAGATAAATGGGCCGGTAAGAGAATACCTGAAAAATAAAAAAATCAATTTTCAGCCTAATTTTTCTGTAAAAATACTGCAGGCCTCATAATCTTTAGAACTTGCAAAAAAAAAAAAACCGCCCTGGCAGCAGAGACCAAGATATTTTTGACAAAAATACTTATTTGTTTGTAAAAGGTTGTTTTTTTTTTTGCAAATAACAGTTTTAAGGCGAGTTGTACTGTAGGTGCACCTACAAAGGTGATAGAAAACGTTTCACACAACAGTATAATGCATGCATGAAGAATATATTTGCATCTCGTGCCAAGGTAAAATTCCATCCATTTATTTTCTAAATCCGTCCTTCAGTTCAGGGCTGGGGGAGTTTGAGCCTGTCCCAGCAAGCAACAGGCGCAGGGGGAGATACCCCCTGGACTGGGAGCCAGTCCATCGCTGGGCACACACAGACACAAACACACACAAGAGCCAGTTTTCACAGAAGTGAATCAACCTGTCTTAGGACACAGCACCTGCAGGAAACCCATACATACATGCAAACACAGGGAGAACACACAAATTCTACGCAGGTAGGACCCCACTTCCAGAACTGAGCCTAGGGCATGAGTGCTGCAAGGCAGAAGAGCTAACTGCTGCACCACTGTGCTCCCCCAGGGTAAAACTGAATCAATCATTATTAACAGTACATAATACACTAAAGCCATTGAGTGCTCTTGAGTCTATTTTTTATAATCATTGCTTTACATCTTGAGAATCCTTTTGTGTCATTCCCCTGCTTTTATTACACACTGTGGATACTCAGAAGTGTACTGCAGACTAGTCACTACAAAGGACAGAGCCCAGCAACAATGCCTGTCTGAAATACAGCCACTCTCTGAACAGATGGAGGACTGATTGTTTCGCCATGCTTATATGTACAAAAGCTTGAAGAAGCTGACCCGTTAAATAAAAAGCTCAGATGGACATATGAGAAATGATTTCACCAGGTGAATAAAGTAGGAACATTTTGGTAGGTCAGATTGTGTAGGGCCTGAGTGGAATTGATCTAAAACTCTAACGCGCCCACTCTTACAAACAGTGCTATTGAAGCTTTAACGACTTAAGGTCACCACACTCATGCATTAGGTTGCAAATAAGAGAAGAGTGCCACCTACAGTATGTAGGACTGAATAGCTGATTACAGTAAGGGACTGTAAATGAATGCTGTGTTCGCTGTACTGTAGGTGGTTCAAAGCATAAAGATGTTCTTTTTAATTTAAAGTATTGACTTTCTTGTATATGTAACATGTCTAGTTATTGATACTGTATGTCTAAGAGACAAATGCATCTTGCACCATATAAAACAAACACAGACCAGCTGTATGAAACAAGACTTTTGCCTCCATCCATTTGAATTCTGCAAGATTTGTGCAGGTAGTCTTGAGAATATCATTCTTTAGAGAGGCATGCTTTATTTGTAATAGGCAGCTTTAAATGTTAAATTATCACATATAATTAGGTACATCATGATAGAAATTCTAACGAAGGACAAGTCGTTTTATATCAGTATTTTTAGATTCCTACAATTCTTTGGGGTTTTTTTCATTACACAGAACTTTTCTAATTTCTGACGGATTTTTTTATCTGTTAATATTTTAGTCTCCTCCAGGCAAGGTTTGTGAGGCGGTGAAGGCGGCCATCTCTGTGGGTTACCGCCACATCGACTGTGCCTTCATCTATCAGAACGAGAATGAAGTGGGAGCTGCCATACAGCAGAAAGTCAAGGAGGGGGTAGTGAAGAGAGAGGACCTTTTCATCGTCAGCAAGGTAACTGATGTAGACATTGTGGGAAACCAATGGGAAAAGATGGGATGAAAACAAAGAACATGATCTTCTTCTAAAGACAACCAAGAAAGTGTAATACAAATACTCCCTCTGTATTGTACTAGAAAAAGTGATTTTTTTTTAAAGCAGACATTTCCATTCCAAAACCTATGTGGCCAAAATGTAGCAGTACTGTTCCCTGCTAATCTGAGACAGATTCTTGAGATGTTCATTAATTCCAATGGAAATTTTCACGAAGGAGGTTGAGCGTTTCGTTCCTAATGACAAATCAATCCCACAAATCCAACACTCTTCAATTCCAAAAGAAAATATTGTCATGTTCACAGTTCCCTGAGTTTTTCTTCTCCAGCTCATAGGGTTTCACTCAGGGTGAGTGTCAGTTTCTCATCTGTTGAGTTCTTAGACTGCAAATCCAGTATAGTGTTCTGCCTTGTTACGGACAGTCTATGAAAGGTCTGACATATAGAGTAACAGCATCACTAGGTTTGTTCCTCAACCACAACAAGGTGAGAAAGCCCTTGATCAGAACTGGAGATGAAAGCAGGATTTAAGGAAGAAGCATAGTGGGGTTAACACTCAAACAGTATCATAGGATTTTTAAAGACCTCAGGAAACTAGAATTTGTGGTTCAGACTGAAGAGAACAACTTATGACCAATAGGACTCCCATCAGCAGCCTGAAACTCACTAGAAGTGATCTATAATACTGACCAGGTCTAACAAAGCTCACTTAGCTTCTGAGTTCTGATGTGATGGGGCTCTCAGGAGTGACTGCTACAGGATGAAAATGAATGTATGTACAAATGTTAGAAATGACTCCAAATCATTGGCCATCTAATCAATTGATATTCGTCTCCACAGCTGTGGTCCACCTTCCATCACAAGTCAATGGTGAAGGAGGCCTGTCAGAAGACTCTAACTGAACTGAAGCTTGACTACCTGGACCTCTACCTCATGCACTGGCCCATGGGGTTCAAGGTGAGCTGCCTGTTATAGATGTACAGGGACACTCTCATCAATTCTGTCATGCAGTTGCCATTGTGGGTGATTACACCCCTAATGTTATATTCTGATTAATACACTGTACAGTTAACCCTGCTAACTACCGTCACGATTTGAGTCACAGCAGAATATGCAAAGTCAGAGAAGGGAAACAGTGAAAAGGTACAGCAGGAATGTATCTTAATCAAAGGTACCATTCACTTATTTTATATACAAATTCAAAAATAATGGAGAAGAAGTGAACATATATTGGATTGGATGTTCATGTGGATTTCCTCCAGGTGCCCTTGTTTCCTTCCACAGTCCAGAAACATAGTGGTGTGAGTGGTGTGTTTGTGTGTGTCTGCATCGATCCAGTATGTCCTGCCTTGTGCCGTTTGCTTGCCAGGATAAGCTCGTGCTTCCCTGCAACCCTGAACTGGAAGAAATGATTAGAAAAGCGATGGATTTAGCAGGCAAGTTAGATGTCTAAATTGTCAAGACTCATTTTCCAATATTGTAGAAAATGTTTACTATTAACATATGTTAGCCCCCTAATGTCTGTGAAGTTCAAAAACCACACAGGGATTTCCTGCATACAATTGAAACCACAAATGAATTTCCTATCAAATTCTGCATTGCAGCCTGGCGATGAGCTTTTTCCTCTGGACAGCAATGGTCAAATAGTGCCAGATGACACAAACTTCCTTGATACTTGGGAGGTGAGATAAACAACCGTCGGTCAAGATAGAGTAACATAAAATCATTTATTAAACCAAATGATAGTGCCTGCTCTTTCAAGCCCCAGAGTTCATTTTATTCGACTCTTCCCGTTAGTGGATGACTGTGACAGATGATACCTTCTTCCTCAGGGGATGGAGGAGCTGGTGGACGCTGGAAAGGTCAAGGCCATTGGGGTGTCAAACTTCAACCATGAGCAGCTGGAGGCCATACTGAAGAAGCCAGGCTTAAAGTACAAGCCTGCTTCCAATCAGGTTCATTCATTATTTTCTCTTTGCCTTGCAGTAGTATAAGAAAAAGTAAAATTTTAAACGGTGATTTAGTACCTTTTATGACCATAACATCTGAAGACCTTAGTTAAATACCTGATATGGAAGATAGCACTGTCCCCTATCACCGTACTTGGTTAACTAAACTTGCAGATGTACTCACTCTTTGTGCACATTCAGTATTATGGTCCAGACAACACCCATTTGATGTCTTTCATCATTTTGAATTGGATTCCTCAAGTGGGGCACAATTAGCCAGGCATTGTCAGGGTTGAGTGGGAATGAGTCTGCCACAGATATCTTGTCTTTTCCGCGGGAACAGTGACTCCAGGGGCCTGTGAACTGCCAGCGATCTTGCAAACGGATGCACTGTCCTTCGGGTTGAATGTACTGGGAGGCACTCTTGAATTCACAGCAGGTCACATGGTGACCAGGTCAGCAGTGGCTGGGCCAGTAGAGAGAGCGAGAAAAATAATTCTCATTCTGATTTACACTGTGTAGATTCGGTCGTATTCATGTATGAATCTGATTTTTTTTACAGCATTGTGTACATGTTAGGGCTACCTGGTGTTGAAGGGTTTGTTTTTGGCATGGTAGAGAAACTACAGATTGCATGCAGTCTATGGTTTTGCATACGGTACAGTAATTCTTCATTAATACAATGCTGTGGCTCGGTTTGCTTATAAATCAATTTTTCCACTAGATTTCCCCTTTTTAAAATTTTTTTACCTAATTACCTAACCTAATAAACAAATTACCAAGGCCTGACACTGCTGCATATTTCACATTATCTTCCCTTTAGACTGTTGTCTCCCTGCTGTTACAGTGTTTCCAAATCTCCCACTTTTTAAACTTTGACTTTGTGAGCGTCTGAATTGTCTTACAGTAATTATTGCAGTTGTCCACTTTCTCCTCTAATTTCCTTTCCTTCGTATTTATGAAAACTATGGGATTTTTTTTAAAATATTTTTTTACTGTAGTTTGAGTGTCATCCATACATGACCCAGGAAAAGCTGATTAATTACTGCCAAACCAGAGGTATTGCTGTGACAGCCTACAGCCCACTGGGGTCCCCAGACAGACCATGGTGAGTAATCCAGTAGATCAGAATATACAGGGTGTTCTAGACAACGCTGTGTAGGAGGAGGTGTTTTTTTTTATTATTGTCAAACAGTATGAGCCTGGTGTTCTCAGGCCTTCATATGCATTCATGCAAATAATGTTTTTCCAGGTTTTAGCTTCATCGGTGGATTAACATTAATAAAACATCTAGATTTGAAGTGTAAACAAAATGTGCAAATATACTCTACATCTGTCGTATTTATAGGGCCAAACCAGAAGATCCCTCTTTGCTGGACGATCCAAAAATTAAGGCCATTGCTCAGAAGCATAAGAAGACTACCGCTCAGGTAGACCGCTGGAATTCACTGGGATTTTGAAAGTACATTACCTTTTCATGCTCAGGGTAGTGTTTGCAGATGGAAGTAACCGATCTTCATGGATGGGGGGGGGGGGGGGTGTGGCTGTATGCCCAGTGTGTACATTGTACATCTTGGGATTCTGTCAGAATATGCTGCATTGTGCAAACATTATGGCAGTTCCATGAAAAACTATTATTTTTTTTGTTTATTGCAGTCATTAATAATGGTAATGGACAACTATAATTAGATTGGAAGGTATACATAATAAAATTAAACAATCCTATCTTCTGCAAAATACTCTATATCCACCAAAAATTAACAATCTAAATTAAGGATAAAGCTCTATAAATGATCAAAATGAATAAGCCATCCTGTCATTTTCCACACCATACCCAGTGTCAGCTGTGATGCATAATACAGGTATTGTTTTCTCAGGTCCTAATCCGCTTCCAGACTCAGAGGAATGTTGTGGTCATTCCCAAATCCGTCACCCCTCAGCGCATTGAGGAGAATTTCAAGGTAACCAAGGAAACGGGGATAGGAGGGCTGCTGCAAATGGATATGTTGTGGAAATGATTTGCTGTGTGCCTGTCAATAAAACCAGTGCATTCCGTTTTGCAATTGTTCTAATAGATTTTGCTGGATCAAGTTGGAAAACGCATTAGTTCAAACTGTTCTTGGTGAATTTTGTGCAGCAATCAACTCTTCATGATGAGACATTAATTTCCATTCATTGGTTTGATCACAGTGCCCTCTTCTGGTTAGAAAGTAGATGGCTACAGACCAGATTCAAAGACACTTCCTAAGAGTGTCTCACAGAAGGTCACTGACTTCTTCAGGCTGCTGGAAAAACTAATGTAAATTCTATCATCTTATTGTGGCAGATCTTTGATTTTCAACTGGATGAGGCTGATATGAATACCATTATGAGCTTCAACAGAAACTGGAGAGCCTTACCAATGGACATGTAAGTACTGCAGATGTGAAGCACTGGAAAACCCAACTTTATTTTTAAAGACAGCATATTAGCTAAATTGCTAAATGATCCTAATATGCTGAGTGAAGATCACAAGTATTGATCAGCCAAAATAAGGCAGATTACTTCCACATGTCTAAGCAAGAAGAATGAGGCTCCTAATTAACATGGTATTGCAGTACACTCACACCAGAGCACATATCCATGGTGTTAGCTTCACTCTGTAAAACACTATCACTGTTTCCAGACCCTGGCTGCATACAGTGTCTGAAGCATTAAAAACCTAAAGTTTTAATATGAAACTATGGTTTCCCTTTAGTTTCCTTAATTATTAATCTACTGATATCAAGTCTCATTTAAGGGGAAAATTAACCCGAGTGTTTTATTTTAATATACTGTAATTAACCACAGATGTTTAAGGTGGCAAGACAGATGAGACGGTTGTGGGCTCTGGGGAGTTGCAGAGGTTTGGGTTGAATGAAAACTTGGGGGAAAAAAGTGTCTGGAGATGTAACACAAGGTACAACAGGGATGTACCAATGTGTTGAGGAAAGGGAAAGAGTATTAAGCACTGCACATTGCTTCACACAGCAAAAAAAAGTCAAAGCCTGGATAATACAGAAACTATAGGAATGAATCTCAAACTCGGCAATCTGAGCTAAGCTCCTTAGTGGCTTATTTGGAAACAAATAAGTGGTTCCACCTGGAGTCTGGGCTGGCTCATGGATAGCAGGCTGAGATATGACAGTTTTCTAATTGCTAGGGCCATAGAATAATAGATCCCTGTTTGAAAGTATATTTTTATTGCAGTGTTTTTTTTTTTAAACAACTGTGAAAGCCCCAAGGAAGATCTGGTATCATCTAGCTGTTCAGTAAATAATGTGTTTATGATTAAGGTTAAAAGGGACAATGTTTCATTGCACATGGTCATGCTCAAACACGGCAAATGAAAATCCTGGATCTCGAGAAACACAATAATGGGATTAAGAAGACTGTCTCCTTTTTCTGCCAGGTGTGTGAAACACAAGGACTTCCCATTCAGTGCTGAGTACTGAGGAGAGGGAGGGAGAGGAATCCAGTTCTCTTCCACCTGGATGCTACTGATGTCTGATTCTTCTGATCGTGTTTTGTTTTCTCCAAAGACTTCGAGTCTTAACACATTTCCCTGAGTGGGAAAATCTTCTGTCTGCCTTCTATAAAAAGATTTATGTGCATCTGTGACCGCTCTGGTTCTGGACAGATACAGGGTTGGCTGGAACAGGGGTTTCTAATTTAAATGGGCACATTCTCTCTCGTTCACACACTCACATTATAGTTGAAAATCCTATAAGCCAACAACGGAGCAGAAAAAAATAAATAACACCACAGAGCTGTGCCTTATCCCTTTTATTCTACATTTTATACTCTTCCAATTGTACAGACATACACACAGACGGACATCTTACACGTCACATTTGCTGGTGAGGGTGGCTATGTTGTCTGGCTCTGCAGTACATCATATTTTCCCCAGTATGGAATAATAAGGCTTAAACTGAATTTTGACTCAACACAACAAGAAATCAACAGTGCTCTCCCTGAACGTTATCTTTGTCTTCTTTACAGCATGGTAAGGTTTAGGAAAAAATGTTCTTGTAAAGCAGTGAGTGGCATCAAAAATCTCGGGCAGCAAGCCCAAAAACTTTCTTGTGTATGCACAGCAGGTATCGAAGTTTCATTACATATAAATGTCACTCCCACAACCTTTTGTGTGCCTTCTGTTCTTAGTGTTCAGTGCAATTCTGATTTGTTTCCAAGTGTCCTCTGGTGTTTTTTTTCACAGTCTATTCTGAAGAAGCCCACAGAATAGACTCATCTCTTTCGGGAACCCAGAACCACAAAAATCTCTTTTCTGTAACGTGCTGAGCACAATCATAGAAAATATTCTAACGAGGCAATGCAGGTGAATTACACAGTCTCAACATAACTCACCTTAAATTCTTTTCCTGTATATCTTACCATTATTTACTTATTTTATTGTTCCTTCTTTGTCTAAACGATGAAAATTATGTGGCATTAAAAAACATCAAAGTATTTTTGTTAATGGCTTCTCTAGCTCAATCTTTCCCCTTTTTGTATTTATAGCGGCTTCTACCTTCAGGTTAAACCCAGCATGTCTAAGATTCTGTCTGATGCTGATGATGAGTCTGTCTTCTGGACAATGTGGAGAGCAATTAAAGGGATGTTATGCTAGTATGGTACTGTATAACTCTAAAGAGACCCCATTTAGAATGTTTTATACAATTTTTGTCAATACATTATAGAACATGTATTGCTGTTCTGGAATTGGTTTAAAAATACCAACATGATACATTCCTGAACATTGTAAGTTAATAATTCTAAATACTGTAGAGGTCTGAGTAGGGAGCCGTGTCAGCGTTGTAGGCTTCATTGTTAAAGAAACAGTGTTCCTCTTCTTTTCAGCATGCAAACAAACTGTTGCCTTTTCGTAAATATTGCAGTTTTTGTGCTGAACACTAAATTAGAAACACACCCCATCTAACCCCCTGGTGGTGACAAATAAAAGATCACATATTGTAAATGCAAAAAGCAGCACATCCGCAACAACTCCACTGATCAACATAGGTGTCCTGGGATCACATCTGTAAAACTGCACATTAACTTCTTAACATACAGCATGTGTGGCTTCAAAGACTGAAATGTAAATGTTGTAGAGTACCTAAATAGATAAATTCAACAGCTATCTAATTTTTTTTAAATACTTGTTTACCATCTACGTTTAAGTCTGAATTGGTCATTACCACAGGCCTCTTAAGAGAAATACATTCTGTGGTCTTAACCAGAACGTTTCCTCAATACAATGAGGCCTTTCAAAGCTGTTGTAGATGTATGTTTGGACATGAATTTTGACACATAGCGAGATACAGTGTATATGGAATAGTAGATTAAGAATTTAATTTTGGACTGAAACGTTCATATTTTATGAATACCTCATATACTCAGTTTGACTTGTTTTGAAATTACGTTGGATAATGAAATGTAATATACAACTATCAGAACACAATGGAAAGGGCTGGTGTGCTAAGCGAAATATTTGTATTTGCCCCTCTCTGCCTCTCTGGCACTCAATCCCTAGTATCAAAAGCCTTGTGGAATCCTAGATATAAAAGTCATAGGAACCCCACATAATGTATGCACATGGACTGAGAACTGGGTCGGAAAGAAGAAATAGCATATCAATTAAGGGGCTCTCACTGGGTTCATGGTCTGAGGATTTATTACTTACAAATGGCTTAAAGGTATTAATTCCTTTAGCATATAACAAGGAGATGAAGATGAGTATAGAGAACATAAACTCAGGAGACAATTCCAGACTCAATTGTGAAACACAGACATGAGATCACAACAGGTAATTCGTTTAGGATGAAGAGCAGGAAATAGTTCTTAGTAATAGAGATTTGGCCAGGAGGCCAGGGTAACAACCTTACTCTTTTCGAGAAACGCCCTGGGAGTTTTAATAACCACAGGGAGTCAGGACCTCGGTTTTACATCTCATCCGAAGGACAGATGTAAGACGGTGAGCTTTCAGAAATGGTGCACCACTTTCTTGACACATGGTTGTCAAATGTAACATCCGGATTGCGCAAGAATAACTTTGACTACAGTACAACCAAGAAACCAGAGGTGAGAACAATAACAATGAGAAAATGAAACAAGAATATGATTGATATCTTGTATGCTTAAAGTAGGCAGGAGAACAGACTAGGGTGATACTTTCAAGACAATTTCTGAGCAAACGGTCCTTTTGTTGTGGTTTCTATATTTAGAGACATCTGGCGTTTTCTGTGAAACTGAAAGAATGCAATTTTCACAGCACACCGTTTCGATCATTTAAAATTGCCTTCCTCAGCAGGTGGTACTTCCTGAACTGACGGGCATGAGAAAGAATCAAGCTGGTATGAAACCCCGGAAAGTCCACTGCGTCATATACCCTCCTCTGTTGTCAGACGCAGCCCAATTAATAATAAAACACAGATAAAAAGTGTAGATTTACAGGTTGGTTCTTATGTGCGTCACTGACTTAAATGTGTAGGAAGGTGTTAATTGCTCTATAACTAATACTCTAGCCAAAAACAAGAGGGAACATCAGTCTCCCTGTACACACATTTAACAAGAACACAGAACACCTAGAAAGGATTGCATTCCATACTTCAAAGGCGTGATGCTGACAGGTCAACTTCCCAACGTTTGGGAATTGTCCCAAAACACAGTGTACCTGTCTGTACTGTGCAGTTCTCTTCCAGAATGCATTTAGTGCCAGTGGAAACTGGCCTACGTGCATTGATACAAAAATGGAAGCTGAGTGAGGTGAAACACTTTACGTGTAGAATTAGAACTGGTTTTTTTTTTTGTTAGTGGTGCCCTTGAAAATGAGAAGGGAGCTATTGAGATAGGGTCATGTAGAATGAACTATGCCCCATGATCAATTCAGAGGCTTTAGGAGGATTTGTTTTAGAGCAAGGCAAATCAAACCAAGAAAGATCAGCTTATTGGTATAGCTGTAGTGCCAGGAGTGCCAGTGTTTGGTATGGAGCACAATTCAATTCCATACCATTCCATTCAAACTACCTTTTTCATCCCCAGGAGGCAATTTAAGTTAAACAAGGATGTGTCATCCAGTACACATTCCCCACTTCCCACATTCTCTGGATGACTTTGATCACAGCAGCAGAGAGGCAGCTCATGAGCCCTGAATGCAGGTGATGGAGACAGGTTGCCTGGTGTTCATATCATCAGGGTTCGTCGTTACCTAATAAAAGCATGTCACCATGCTCCTGAAATCCAATAGCGCGTCACCTGTTTCTCTGATCACCTTGTAGGGTTGTGGATGCCCACTTCAACAACAGAAAAGACTGGGATCAAGAAAAGCATCTTGCCATCTGCATGACTTTTCTCTCTTGGGGGCCAATACAGTACAATGCAGCCCAACGTCTTCTCCTTCAGGTCATTCTTTATCTTCTGATCTCAGTTTCCCCTGCTAACCTTGTCCTGTCTTCTCATTGGCTTCTCTTTCTCTAGAGGCCATTTCGTTGCACAAGAGCACTGATCCACAACCATAGGCTCCTCTATTCCAGCAGATGAAAATGACTGTGCTGTGCCTGCAACCATGCTCAAGCCAATTGGATATTTGATATGCAAAATTTCAATGTAAAATGTACCAGGACATGCTACTCCAAGAGCTAATCACAGCCGGAATAATGATAGAATGTGAGGAAAGCAAAATGAATTAGTCTGTTCAACATGTTGATAAAATATATATTTTAAGTGATTGTTTTATCATCAGTTGTGGGACTATGACGAGATTGGCATATTGCTTCAATGATAACACCAAAGAACCTTTTCTACACGAGTTCTGTCCCTATCTAGACATGATTTCTAATTGCATGCTTCTCAGATTTTTCTCATACTGTATATTTTCACCATTAAAAATATGATTCAATATAGTTAGGGGACATATCAAGTGAATCCATCTCTAGCAAAGGACAGTTGCCATAATCACTGCATACACACATGGAAAGATTGGACACCTGCTAGAAAACGTCAGACTTTGTTTTACCCCATTGAAATAAAACAGCCGAGCTGCATCTTAATTTGCATCCAACACTATAATACCTATAACATCCAAAATTATAATGAATATAATTAATAAATAAAACTAGTTTGTGGTTTCTCGCCTATAGCTAACGTTTTGAGATACAGTAGCAAAATAAGTGCTAGGTCATCATCTGTGTGTTAAAAGCTGCTGTAAATGTTTTTATATTTGGCTGATGTGTGAAGAGCTCTTCACCTCATTTGCAACACCTCATAACCTCTTCTGATTTGCATCTTTGCATTTTTTTTCTCTTTAAAACTCAATATTCTCTCCAGTTTTTACTTTGTTAAAATAACAAACAGACCACATATTCACATAACCACTAGATTATGATTAAGGTGGCCCTACACCAGTTAGATTACAAAGTTACTCTCAGATAGAAACTGTAATGGGTCTGAAAAACTACTTGGTACTGACAAGGAGAGATATGCATAACAGGACTGTTGGGCCATACACTTTCTGTATAACAGGTTGAATTATTTGCTCGTGAAAGTTCAGAACATTTTAACACCCGCATATACATGTAGCTGCATTAAAAACACTGGACATTCCTTCTTCCAGAAGGAAGAGTATTTGCTTTCATTTTGAAAATTGCAGATATAAACACTAAGGATATTTTTCATAAATTGGTTTTCATTTTATTTCAGAGATTAAAACTATTTAAACGATCACATTTCTGTACCAATAGGTCAACACTCAGACAGAGTGGATGGTATTGTTCTTGAGACCGACCATGCATTGAGCTAGGCCTGTGAAAACATAACGTTTGTATGTGACATACTAAATTAGGCTTATGATAGACACAACTGCTTTATGTGCAACTTTTGAGCTTCAGAACTGGAATCAAACCACCTTCCCTTAAGTTCAGAAACAGAGGATGATAGCAGTCAGAAAAGTGACAACAATTAATGTATCTAAGGTGTTTGTACATTTACATACAATTTAAATACAGATGTTTCATGTCCAAAAAGCTTTACGTTTAAGCAAACTACAGAAAAAGAAACTAAAAGAAAAGAGCTTTTTTAGATACACACCCTGAAGACTTCCTAACCACCACGAGACATCAGTTTTAAATCAAACAAACCACTGATTGACACCCCATGTGAGAATGTACATTTTCAACCCTTATTATATAATGCAACCAGTGATTAATACACCTCCTGTGAAACCATTTACAAGAGTTAGTAGGCCCACTTTGGCAGACCCCCGCTCCATGCTCATGGTCATTCCAGCTCTGTAAATTGTGAGCTCTCAGTAACCCTCACTTGATACATACTTGTCCCTAAGGTGGTCACCTTAGAAAACCCAAAGGCTTTAGTACGAACCAAATTGGGAATTTGCTCTGTGACAGAATGCTTGGAACTTGCTGATAACAGCACTCATACACGCCAAACTACACTAACTAATGCACTCTATAGCCAGGCCGCCATTTTAGTATTCAAGTAATTCACACTCAATGCACCTCACTTTCTCTATTACTACTTTGAATCTAGTGATTTATTTCATGGTTGCACACATGTAAGTAATTACATGGTTGCACACACCCCTATGTGACAGTTAATCCCATGCATATCACAGATATACTTACACAACAAACAGTATCCACCATTTTGAGTTTCACCTCCTGGTTTAGGCCCCAAGGAAACAGAGCTTCTATCCTGGATTGTCTTTATAGATGCCTGTATAGAATCACTGATCCAGGGATGGGTAATACAACAGAACAGGGGCGCTTATTTCCCCACTACTGTATATTTTCACGAACCTGCACAGTTGAGTACTAAGTGTGTGATTTTCATCTGACAGAAATAATTCAGTTTCATATTCAGTATTTGTAGTGATTAACCCTTTGATGACTGTGTTTATCCTATTTTGTATTTTGCACATAACTTCTTTAAATAATTGGCTCCCATGGAATGGGGTTAGTGTAGCAAAGCGCCTGTTCTCTTGCCACAAAAGTAGAAATGTTTTACAAGTGAGTATGGGAGGGGACAGAATTGGTGAGGGGAATACATTAATTGAACATTATTTAAAATACAACTGAAGCTACTGGTTCATTTGTATTTTAATGTTTCTCAATTTATCTGAATTTTTCTTTCTAAAGCTTTTCTTTCCTTTTCCCTGTGCTCACATCTGTTATTAAATAAATACCCATCGTTTCTTTGAAATACCCATCTTTACTGTTAGAAATATCAAGTCAGAGGTCATTAAAGGTCAGCCAGAATAAACAAGCTATTTATTTGGAAATAAGCTGTTTCTCTTTTCTGGGAAATATTGTTGTGGGAAAATATCTTATCTTTTTACTTGTGGCATACATTACAATTTTTCCTTTAATGTCTTTGTGATCTTAGATGAGTTAACTACGGTGATAAACTGCTTTTAAGTATTTGCTGAGACTACTACAAAAAAGGCCTGTTTCTTGCTTTTTTAATCTCATACTGCTCATTTGTATTAGTTTCACATGTACTCTATAATACTACTTATAAAGTATAGCATACTGTATTGTAGAAGTTCAAGTAGGGAGCTGTGACAGCATGCATAGGCTGTAAAGGAACAGGTAAAGGTTTATTCCATGCTGAAAGGAAAAGAAAAGAGACAATATTTTGGCTGTAGAGCACACCTGAAGAGGACTCCACAGCTTAATCATTCTGTCTCTTTTTTCTTCCTTTCAGCATGGAATACACCTTTACCTCTTACTTCCCATACTGTATTATAACTTTCTCTGATTGCCTTTCTTATCACATGTTAATAACTTAATGCACCTTAATGATGAAGTATCTTGACATGATGTTGGCATTTGTAATTTCACTGCTGCTCATACAGTATTGACATTGGTCTCTTCCTTCGTCATTTGCCCGGTCACAGTGGAGTCACTATTTGCGGTACACAGTATCTACACCAGACAGGGCAGACTACATGAGGAAATGGGCCTACTTCTGCTTCTCAAGGTCGGGAGACAATGTTGGGGAGTCTGCCACCTAATCTGCATGTCGTGAATCCCCCCCCCCAAAAAAAAAAACATGTGACCCCAGGGAGAACACGCAAATGTCGCTCCGCCAAAGGCGTGAGGATAGAATCAAGCCCTGCAAGCCCTGGAAGTCACATGATCTACAAAACGTGCGGAAATCTAATTTTTCCTGTTAAGTTCTGTTTTATGTAATACGAGAGTTTTGTGTTGAATTTGATCTTTTTCTGCAATGAATCCTCGACAGTTTTACTTTTGTTAAGCAGAACTGAAAGAGTACTGAAATGTTGTTTTTTCTGCTATTGCTGTTTAAACCCCAAAGGGGAAATGCATACAGCTTCCTTCAGGCCGCTAAAAGAGAACTGTGCTGGTGCAATGAACTGTGTCTAAAGAAGCAACTCTGGGGAAAAAAAAACTGTTCCCACTTCAGTAGCTCTTCCTCTTGATTCTAATCAAAATGAAGATTTAAAAAGCAGATAGAAACAAGGTCAGTTTCATTGGTCCTCTGTAGTCCATCTGAAATCTTCCATTGTGACTATAGAGGGTGTGATATGCCAGCAGCCATATAACCCTCCAATTCACAACACACATCCCACTGAAGCTAAGCAAACGTCAGCCTGGCCAGTACCTGGACGGAAGACCTCCTGGGAAAATGCTCATCTAAAGCCATCCATTTTTCCCCACATTGTCTATGATCATGCATTAGCTTTCTTCATGACCATCAAACTGCTCAGCCCTGTGCAAAGCCACCACAGTACATCACAGAGCAAAATGTATAATTTTGTGTCTGGAGCTCTGATTCAGCTTCATTATCTGTACCAGAGAGCTGCTTATTTTAATGCAATAAGGCTCTCTCTGGTTGTGTGGTAATTATCATCAGTGGTCATGAGTGGTACCGAAGAGCACATAGAAACTGATTCTGAGCAAAAACAAAAAAGAAATTGAAAATACACAGGATGGTACGAGGTTTACTTTTGACTCTAGTGACTGTATCTTTAGAATCCAAAACAGAAGTGAATCTACATAGCGTCTTCAGCCAAGTGCAGCACTCTGACTTCCAAACTCTGATTGACGGATTTTCTATTCATACAGATCTAAGCCTGTTTCTGCCTTATCAAGCAAGGCAATCACAAGAATGCAGGGCTATCACAAGCATTGAGCCATCACAAGAAAACAGTGCTCCTGTAGTGCTATATTCAATAGTGTATTGAATGCTCATTCAGCCAGGTAAAGAGATATTGTCAGTTACTTCTGTTAGGAGAGTGCTTATACTGTTTGTACATACATTTTCTAACTCCTAACCCTGTATCATACAGAGTTTTCTTTAGTCTGGAGATTACTCATTGTCATAACTGTGAAGCAGTCACAATGGATTGGAGGGGTGATATCACTGACATCAACAGCGTCTGGAAGTTTTAAATAGCAGCTGTGGTTTTGTTTTGGTTATGGTTTGCTTTCTTTAATGTTGTACAACACTTGACAGCTCTGAAATGTAATAATATTACTTCAAAATAAACACAGAAGATAGAAAAGACACTTAACACGGGGCACCTTAATCGGTGAATCTGTGAAAGTCTTCAAAACCCAAAGACAGGGAGCTATATCTACAGTACAACCTTCTGACTAATTTTACTTGCAGAAATGGATCACAAAAAGGACCTTGAGAGAACTGTACAGCTTATGTGCTGCAATGTATAATGTAATAGTTATATTATTGGGTTGTAACAGAGATTATGCTGGTTGTACACTTCCCAAGAGGACTCTGCAGCTTTGGCTGCACTAGTTCACTAAATGCCACCGGATGGAAACTGCAGAACACCCTCAATAAGACAGAGACTGAATTACAGAGGAGTGCATGTCAAGAAATATACAGAAAGAGAAATAGCATGTGGTAGCAGCAAACTTAGGAATTATATGTGAAATTCATTCAGTGGGTCAACTGAAAATCCAAACTCTAAGTACATTAGGATCTCAAATCATTCAGAGTGACAACCATGTCAGATTTGGGATCTTGTACAATGTGAACGTTTAGGGAATTTTGTGCTGGATGAAACCTGAGTTACTAGTATATTTATTCATACAGTATATTCATTTGCAAAATGCTAAATAAGTTTTGATGGAGAAATAAATATACTAGGAAGGACTTTCAGCACCAACTTTTCATCAATTACTGTTTGTCTTTCTAAATGATGTACCTTTCGATGAGCTAGACAGCCCAAAAACAATACTAAGAGCCATACTGGTTACACACAGAGAATGCTTTTTTATAGAATACTGTACACTTGAATCTCTTTTTCTATAAGGGTGAGTGGATTAAACAGCAATCCAGGTACATAAATTACATTAATGGCTTGGAAGAAACCAAATAAAACCATTAAGACCGATTCATCACCATGTATGAATTATCTCATAAGTCAGAACCCAGACTTTACAAATGCTGGGAGATCCATTGTGTTGTGAAAATATTCACAACCGTTTGTGTTCAGGGGAGACCACTTTTCTTAATATTAATCCAACACAAATTTGCAGTTATCTAGTACATAATGAGAATGTATCATTAACCATTTCCTAAATGGCAACTGTAGGCAACTGTCCACCAACTTATATCCCAATACAAATTAATGATGAGAATCAACTGTCAAATGTAGTCATGTGAGCAGGAGATGTCTTGCGTCATATGAGAAAATATCATCTGTATTTCCTCATGACTGAATATGTGCGGTTTCTGTCCTTCATGGTATTAGATCAAATGTTCTTTCACTCATCCTGTCCCAATAATAGACCAACCCAGCAAGTAACACTGGCATGAACGGAGCTGGTGTGTATTCTTATAACTTATTTTTTTAAGACTCACAAAAGACACAGTGATTTTCTATTAAAATATTTTATCAAAGTTCTATAAAATTAAAGAAATTTCAAAATTACAGTGCTGATGCAAAGATCCCAGACAATTTGCAAGAAAGGTAAGGCACATTGTTTTCTATGGAACATTACATTGATTTTCCTGAATCAATTAATTCATTGTACTTTCTGTTAATAATCCCGTACTTCTTTAATGAGGTTCGTTTTAAGACTATGAAGAGAAGAGACAATACAGATAGCACTCATTGACACACAGACCATTTTCATTTTGTTTTCAAAGTGTTAAATTCACCTGTAAAACCAACAGCCAATAACTCAAATAATTCTACTCGGGCAGTTTCTTGAAAGAGAATAAAATGAAAATTATTTTCACATCAGGAAGTTATTCCTGGCTAGCCTTCAGAAAACATGCATGTGTCTTCTTGTGCAGCTCTATGATGGTTATTATAGCATTTATTCTGCTTTCCAGAGCAACAGGGTTCTATTTTTAACTAGATTATAACCCCAGGAGATACAAGACACACAGTTCAATCTGTTCTAGTAATTTAGTCGCATACAAGACAGCCAGATACATCCCATCTGTCTTTCTACAATACAATACTCAGAAAGAGTGATTATTGGTGAGAGCTTGTAATAGGCTTCACTCAGTTGTGCATCTTTGCATTTTACAGCCATCTATGCAACCACACAATTATTCACCTTTTAAGATGGGTCGGGTTGTGCTGTCAAGTGTGACCGGTTAAGGACCTATTGGAGAAGAATCCTTTGCTGACAGCATTGAGAGATTGCAGGCACCCAGGAAATCACAGGCTTTGCTCTTGCTCCAAGAAAGCCATGGTCCATGTCATCCAAAGGCTACACCTGGTGACCCTGGGGCCGTTGATTCAGTTGTGCTCCACTATTAGGGGAATAAGGGTCACGGTCAGCAAGCGACTTCTTATATCTCAAATGACAGAGATCAGCTTGTACTTAGGTCAGCACCTCTACTGTTGGAGCCATGAGGAAATTAGGAATTCTTTTATTCCTCAACTCCATAAAAATAAAATAGACCCAAATAGGCAACAGATACATGAGCATTCTGCATCCCACAAGCATCGCTGTTGCTAAAGATTCAAGAAAAAGTGAAGCTTGAAAGAAAGAGAAAATTAACTTCTAAGAAGTAAAAAGGACTTTAAAGAAGGGGACATGTTGCTATAGTAATTTGATTCTGCAATAAGTTAAATCAGTCTGTCACAGTGAATCAGCAGACCACTGCTAAGCAGGTTAACTGTTGCAAAAACAACAATTGCTTCCTGTGAGCCCTTTATTGAAACAAAACAAATTTCAAAGTCAACGAGAGAAGAGAAATCACTTAAAAAGTTAATGGAAACTAGGAATAATAAACATTGTGCCCGAAATTTCAAAATGTCTTTTCGCATTTATGCATTGTGGGCCTGTCTCCATATTTCTCTCTTATTCTGACACTATTCGGGTCACTTTTTTATTATTAACAGGCCTCAAGGTATGATTTAATGTTCTTTTCTGCCATGTAGTCAGTGCAGGCATTAGGAGTAATATGGGAAAAATAAGGAAAGAAAACCATCGGTCAGCCATAACATACTCTGTACATCTTAACATTGTCAGATACGGTTAACTCAACTAACTAGTCTACAGGATTCAGGTTGCAGTGCTAGAGGATTCACTGCTTTTATAAAAACATTATCAAAGGAGGCTAAAGAACCAGTGTTATCATTTGCATTTGCTGAATGTACATCCTGTAAATTTATCCAGCTCTGTCATTTTGAGTTTAGATATATGTCAGACATTTGTCTGTCTACATCTTGCGTTGTAGACTGTCCTGTTGATAAGAACATAAGAAAGTTTGCAAGTCAGAAAAGGCCATTGGGGGTTTAGTACACTGATCTCAGGATCTCCTCCATCCTTTCCTTGAGAGCAGTGAAAGTACTGACGACTCCCTACATTTTGTGAGACTTCAAAGATTGTGGGAGGATATTTTATATACTCGCTCTTTGGGTTTGCTCCCATACTTAATTCTTTCATCAGTTTAAATCAATCGAAAATCTCTATATTCCAGCATTGGGCAACCGGTCACAGAGTCAGTGGATCAAAAGGAAAGAGTTGTGATGACAGCAGGATTCTGTCCATAAAGTGTTCATAACTCGGCAACATCCAAACTGTTGTCTATGGAGTCCCTTTCTCTCTTAATGGATCTCCCCATTGTAGATGATTCTGAATCTTCGGCCAGGGCCCTGCGATAGACCGCCGAGAGGCTCTGGTTAAACCTTTTATTGCGGTCAAGGCCCATGCAAAAATAAAGAATGGGGTTGATGCAGCTGTTGAGGTAGGCCAGTCCCTTGAAGAGAGGCAGGCCTATCTTCACCGCCATGGACTTCTTGTTGACCATCTTGGCCAACAGGAAGAAGTGGTACGGAGCCCAGCAGAGGAAAAAGGCACAGACCAGCGCCATGATGAGCTTCAGCGATTTGCCTTTCTGGGACAGTCTCGTCTGCCACAGCTTGCAGCCAGCCAAGGTGTAGGAAATGGAGATGACCAAGAAGGGAAGGAGAAATCCGCAGAGGAAACGCACAATGTAGAGCGCCAGCTTGGTCTCGCTCCCACTGCTGCCTGGAACGTCGAAGGAGCACTTGGTGAGGTTACCGTTCTCGGGGTCGGGGGATGTCTGACGGAAAATGAAGTATGGCAGGCTGAAGCCGACGGCTAGCGCCCAGACAGCTACGCTCGTCAGCGTGGCCATCGGCAGGGTGCGGCGCTGCCGCGTCCGGACCGGCTTCAACACGGAAATGCAGCGGTCCAGGCTGATGACGGCCAGGAGGAAGACGCTGCAGAACATGTTGGCGTACTTGAAGAAGCCGTTGAACTTGCACAGGAAGGAGCCAAAGGGCCAGTAGCTGAAGAAGAGGTTCTTGATGAGGGAGGTGGTGCGGGTGAAACAGAAAATAAGGTCTGCCACCGCAAGGTTGCAGAGCCACACATTGGTGACAGCTCTCCTCATGCGGAAACCAGTTACCCAGATGACCATAGTGTTGCCACAGATCCCCAGGATGACGGTGAGGCTGTAGAGGAATATTAACACTTTTTCCATAATGGCATCAATATCCACCTCATTTTTTTCCTTAGATAGTCCCACTTTGGTGGAAATGGAGGTGTTTAGGTCCATTCTGGGGAAAAAAAATGACATCATTACCCACTGCTTCTTGAAGTTTCCCTCGGTTTCTGGACCCAGTTCTGAAGATCCGTTTAATACGTGTTATAGATTATACTCTGTCTGATTTTGCACAATAAATTGTTTGGACTACCTAAAACTTAAAGCCCTGAAACATTGCTTTTAGAAACTCTTCTTTTACACCCGCTGTAATTTTACATTGGAGAAGATATTCCATACATAGAAAACTGGCATAAGCCAGTGTTACAAACTGTTTCCCTCTTAAAGGAAACGTGTAACACACACAAGCAATTGGGTCACAACAAACAGAAAATATGAATAATCAGCTGCTGACCTCATCTTTTGCAATCGCCTCACTCTCCATTTTATTGTTGTAGAGCATAACCTCAGCCGTATCACAGATGAGGTTAAAGTTCTGCTACATCCATATGTTAATATCAGTCAATTCTAAATGCAGAAACCTCAGCAGTAACATCTGATTTCATTTGCAAGTAATATGTATTATGTGTGATGAGTGTTAAACAACATACAGGGGATAATACATTATTTAAAATACTAAAACACATACCTCTGTGACACACACTGAATATACAGTGTGGGATTTAAAGCAGACAATATTTATAAGACAGCTACTATTAGCAAAGCAGAAGCAGAACAGGAAAAGGAAGGTTCAAGTACAGTAAGTAGCTGCTTCAGCATGCGACCAGAAGTGGAGAGGAGGAGGGAGCAGGAGAGAAGCAGAGTGGGCACACAGGAGGTGTGAAGTTGAGAGAGGTGGAGAGAGGTGTGAGGTCAAAAATGCAAATGAATAGAGAGGATTGGAAACGAGCCAGTTGTTGAGAGAAAGGGGAAGGTGTGATCCTAGTGTCAGGATCATTTTGGTTTTGGATGTCCATCTACAACAGGAGTTCTGAAACCCCTCTTTGAGAACACAGACAGAGAAGGCAGTATGATCAAGGCTGGTAGAGGTGAAATGGGAAACTATGGGCTTGGAGAAATCCTTGATCCCCACAGCTCTGACATGTTCCCCGAAATTGTCTCCCAGTCTCCTTCCTGTTTCCCCAGTGTAGATAGCTGGACATTTTCAGCAAGAGATGCAGTAAATGAGGTTGCTGGAGGTACAAGATGTCATCTGAGTGATCTGGAATTGTCCAGAGGGGCCTTGAATGAGCCTGGTATTGGATATATATTTTACAGTGATGGACAGAGCCAGTGTAGGAAGTGAAGAAGCATTCAATTTAACTGAGGATAGCAGATCATTCACCAAAAGCTTTTAAGGTATATTGTTCAGAATAGAGTCTCCATTTTGTCTGAAACCACTTCCCTTTCACAGCAGTTTTTATGTTTATTACTTTTTATAGCAAATGGCTCATTTCATTTGTACAATTTAAGAACCTCAGACATGATTAAGGTAATATGTCTATCATTTCCTGACTATATTTAGTCTCTCTTTTAAAAGACCGGATATTACATTTAGAATGTCAGTTCTCACATCCCCTGTCCTGCAAATAACTTCCCTCCTTGGTTTGAGTACAAGTAGAAGCTAAATGTATCATCTTTTTCTTTATTTAAAATTGTGGTGCTTTCAACACCCAATCTTCAGAAATGATGAGTAAGACTGTTTATTAACCTATATTCCTATTAAAAGTAAAGCATTGCAATTAATAATTAATCCACCACTAACAAGAAATAATTACATTTTTTAATTGGAGTTCTCCGTCCTGTGCTATAATACTGTAGGTGCAGGGGTAAAGTGAGATAGAGCATAGCTCTATTTTTGACACATTTTCTTAATCTCATGTTTTGCATTCCTTTACGTATGCGGTCATTAAGATTATATCATATAATCTCAATCTTTGAATTGTACTGCATTTCTCATTTCAGCAGGCTGTGGTATATAAATAATATTTTGTACTTAACTGTCAATATTAAAACACTAAAATAAGAGAATGGAGAACACGTCTCAGTGGATGCTGACAATACACACAAGAGTGAAAAGTCGTCCACCAGAAGATGCTGACAATTTGTGGATACAAATTATGGTCACATGGGTCATTTTGCTGTGTCCTGCTGCCAGTCATAGGGGTATATTCTGTAGTTCCATGTGTATGTATACTAGATTTCATTGGTCCATGGCTGACAGCTTGCATAAGACAGTTTTTTGACTCAGTTTATGAAAGCCCCATAAGAAGAGAAAGCAACCTGGAGAAACTAGTGCAAAAGAGATAGCTAAAATCATGCCATACTGATGGAAATAAGGTGTAGCAGGAATTGCCTATAAAGCAGGGTTTGGCAACATATTACATCAAGAACATAAACCAGCCCTTGCAGTGGAGAATACAGATGAGGATGTAAAAGGATGTTTTTGTGCAATCTGTCCTTTCTTCTTTGTGTGGTGTGTTTTTTTTTTGTTTCGGAACGAAAGCAAAAAGGGGGCTACCTCCTCCTCAGGGAAAAAAAGCAACGAATCGCACAAATGAGACTCCTCTGCCCATCCCACCCCCATTCTTTGAAAGTGAAATGACAAACGTCCCCAGGGGGCCTTCCCCAGCATGCTTCACCCTTGAAAATAGCCTTTTTAGATTTCCGGTACGACTTGGCACGGTGTCGGTCCCGGCTGAAAACCACCAGGGGAGGCGACACTTGGCTGGAGCCCCTCTGACTCACACTGCCACCATGTTGACCGCACTCAAGTTTCAAAATGTCACATGTGAAAATCAGGAAGTGCTGGCCTGTCCTGTGAGGACTAGTGTGCTGGAAATAGTCACATAGACCCAGAAAGCCGTCTAGTCTGAAGATTCAGGCTCAGATGGTTAACGTCCCTTAACGCATGAAGTCTGTTATAAAAACATTACACCCTATGTAAAGATGAAGAAGTTGGGCTATGTACCGACAGAAAAAGACTCGATTCCCCTTTGGTATTCTGTGTGGGACTGTGCGTTTTCATTAAAAAGGTCATTATGAAGTTAGTTTTCATGATTAATTAGAATACTTTCATCCAAAGGATATTTGTACTCTGTCATGTTATGTTTTTACAAGAGCAATAAGAGAGAATTAGGATGCTTAAACAGTACAGTATCCAGCCCTGGATCTGACCACACAACTGTCAGGTCAAGAATGCTGACCGCGCTTGCTTTTGACAGTGTCCACCCGCACATCCATTTTCTAACTGCTTTGGTCATTTTAGGGTTGTGGGGGAGCCAAAGTCTACCCTGGCAAGCAACAGGACCGGAGCAGGATTTGTTGCTGACTTTTTGTTCCACACTGCTATAAATGTAAATAGTTGCATTCACTTACATTGCAATTCTGCGAATTCGGAGTTTTAGTTGCAGTCTGTTTTGTTCAGTTGATCACCACCTTTGATCAGTTCTGAAAACACGAATGCGGAGCGGTTCATTGCAAAGTTTAGCTTAGCTCCCAAAGGAGATGGGTTCATTCTGTCATTCGGCACTTGGAGGAATCCAATGCAAACTATTTCTGTTACTGTTTTAACTCTGAGATGCCACTGCATTTAATCAAAAACAGTTGTTCTACACTATGGTGAAAACGGAGAAAAATGCAGTAAAGCAGAGTTTCCTTAACGCACAGTTATAGCAAAGCATTACGGGGAAGAGAGAAAGTAAAGCAGTATAGAAATCACAAAAAAAGAAGGCAACGTAAATGCCAGGTAAAAGTATGGTACAATTGCAGAAATACCATGCGAATATACCATGGTACTAATTGCAAACGGGTTCACATTGTAGTGAAATAACAGTATTCATCCAAACATGGTCAGTATATTTTTCCTGAGCAGGGATGTGGCAACAAAGACATATTTTCTGCATATTCACTCATGCCTTTTGACCATGCAATTTCCTCTTCGACAAATATCTATTTGCCTCTACATTCATGGACTGGGGGGGGTTCTTGAAGCACATGAGGTGTGACTTAAGAGGCTGTAGTACTAACCAGGACAATAACTAGCTCAGACTTTTTGTCTACCTAGGAGATATTAATATATTCATAATTAATTATAGATTAATTAATAACTAATGACAATGGCTATAAGTTCCTTTACTCCTGTCTTTCTCTCAGAGACCATTTAGATTGAATAGCTGTATGTGATACTGAATGCTAAATCTTTAAAAGCATTGCCGTGATATTATCTCATACCACAATTCTATGTAAGTAGTATTTCCTGTGGGGGTTAGTAAACTTCCCATCATGTTATACTAATATAATATTAACATATACTATATATATTATCATTTATATATTTATATTCATTATAGAAATGATAAGTTAATATTACTATAAATTGTATATAAAACATTGTTTATTGAAAATCCACACAGGTGTAATACAATAAAGGAAGCTTAGAAAGCCCTTTCATGCAAAGTAAACTGCACATCAACAAAGCTATTTAAGAGAGCCTCGTTGCTTAACAACAATCTCCTTATGCACCTACAGTGCTGGGCACCAAGTAAGTTTCCATTATGCTCTGTGTATCAAAAGAGAACATTATCTCAAATACTGTATTTCCTTGTACAGTACATTTGTAAAATAATAGATAAAAATAAACCTGCAGGCTGTACAAGATAACACAGGCTGGCTTTTGCAACCTGTGTTGTTCAAATAATTTTTAAAATGTATTTTCCTCCTCCATAGGTAACTCAATGTGAGTATGAGGTGCACAGCTGCAGATATTGTAATGTTTTAAAATACTTCATTCTGGACAACATATTGCTGGAAAGACTGAGTGTTCCGTAAATGTAGAAGAGAGATCTCTTCTAATTCTGGGTAGTTCAACAGTACTGTAAATATTGATGACATTTGCTACATTAATGACAGACAGAAATTGTATCTATTAATACTTAGTTGTATTTTGTATGGTATTATCTTCTTGCACTCTGCCTTGAAATTTGTAAATTGTAACAAGAGAAACTGTTTGTGCAATTTTGTCTACACATATTGTCTATATCCATAGGCAGAGTACCACAATGTTATCCGTGTTGTGTAATTTAATAATGTAATTATAATATATATATTATAAAATATAATATATAAAAATATAAAATAATGTAATATACAATATAAAAATGCAAGAACAGTTTTCCAATTTTATAAAGAAGACTAAAGAAACGGAAGTGTTTAGCACTTCTGAAGATACCAAATATGGACAAATTTTAACTACAAAATATGAATCCCCAGAAGATTAAATGAATCAAATTATATTGCTTGGTTGTTTGATTAAGACGATAATAACACTTAGAGTACTATATTATGATTCAGTCAAGCAACCTGGACTTCTAATGAACCACTATTTATAAAACATGATCACTTACAGCCTCCGTTAAGAATTACTTCCAGAATTACTTCCTAAACTATTCAGTTCAGGGTTCAGGGCCTGAGTGCCAGCTTTAGGAATATGTCAATAATGTTAGCATTATGATTATTTGTAGTAATAGCAAGAGTACTTTCTACAGTAATAATAACCTCTCGACTTTTCAACAGATATATGTATAGGGTATGTATTTATACCTGCTGAGATTATGAAGAAATGCATTTTTACTCATGATCTCAGGAAAAACAAATTAATAATTCAAAGCATCAAAAGAATGTATGAATACATTACATGTTGGTGTGTGAAAAAAACATACACATGCCAATAATGGTAACTTACACAGTATAGTGTAAAAACGGCACTGGTTATTTGCTAATTATTTGTTGTAATGGAAAGAGTAATAGAAATTATTATAGAAAACAGTTTAGGATCTATCGGCATAAGTCTATATTATTGTTCATTAAAAATCAGGTAAATGCTTCTTGAATCTAAAAGGGAGTACCTACATTCAAACAACAACACAGTATGTAAATAAATCACGGTAGAACAGACCGATAAAATCAAACATTGATTACATGTCAAATTATTGGAATATTTTATTGAGTTCTTAAAAGGCTGTCTATAATCATTCTAATCACTCAAGACTTTAATAGTGCTAGGTCAAGTCTTGCTAATGAGCAAACTAATTGTTTTCTAGTTCTCCTTTAAAGTGTGTTTTTTTTTTACCTAGCTATGAAAGTTTATCTGAGAAGCTGAGTGAGCTTGTAGAAATGTAAGAAATGAAGAGCCTCTCGTTTTCCTCACCTGTGTCTTGCAAAGGTTTCAGTGCTAGATGAAGAGGTGCAGAGCAGTCCGGACTGGCATCGTCTCAGTGCACAGTAGATGAGTGCACTAATATAAGTTAACAGGGGAACAAGTGTCTTCAATGCTCTGTAATTCTCCGTGGGTTGAGCTCCTCCCAGCAGACTGAAGGTTGAAAACGCCTCTGTCTTGTATTGAGAAAAAATGACCTCCCTCCCCCTTTTCCCTTCATACCAATAGCTAATACTCCTCCTTGTCTCTTGATTGGTGAGCATTGTACAGTCTTTCAGCTGTGCAGTGCTCATCTTGAAACTACAGCCAACAGCCTGGCTGATTGAGGTCTTCTGTTGTCTAGTATTGCTTAAGTGGTGTCAAGGGAGTGTCAGCAAATAAATACTGTAAGAATCTCAAAGAAAATGTTCTGAGGCCTCTAATTTAGTTCTATTTTAGTCTTTTCTGGCTCGGGTCATCATACCATTGTTCAGGAATGCTAGATTAATGTTTCTCCAATGAAACTGCCATGGATTAAGATGAACATGTCATGCTCAGGTGATGAACAAGCCAAGATTGGCAGGTCATTTCACAGATCTGCAGTAACTATTTAACATTTACAAAAGATACTCTTTTAAGCCTCAATGTCAGTAAGTTGTAATAATAAATTGAGGAAGAGAAGGACATTGTCTCAATTTTAGAGTACAACATAATCTTTCAGTTAAGAAAAAGTATCCTTCATAAATAACTGCTGTTAAAAGACATCATATTTTATATACACTACCCATATAAAATCTACATGTTTATATTTCCTTTAAAGTGTTTGGCTGTAACACTGTGCAGTCTAGTGAAGGTTTGAAATTAGTATAATTGTGACAATTTCCCCAAGAACACTGAAGGAGACACACATAAGGTGGATCACCCACAGTTCCCCGAATTACGGCAGTTACAGAAAGTTTTGTACTTGGTTTTATAGTCCAAGTACCACCATGGTCACCTTATGTCATTACTATGAATGGTGTTTGAGTGACCCTTACCAAAATGCTTCTGCCTATTCATGATGTTACTCCACCTTTCAGTTATTTCCTAGATGTCAAGTACAACAGCAAGTATCCATTTAGAATTCCCTCTAGCCATGACAACAGTAATAACCCCCAGGCCATAGTCCGATCTCTACAGGTGTACTTTCTCTTAATCCATGATTAAGTGATCCATGATTTTTTGTAGGATGTACAAGCACTTGAAAGGCTCAGACTAGAGGTTTTATGCGATTGTCAAATAAAGGAAAATGAAGGTTCACAATCATATATCCAGCTTTGTTCAGTGAAGTGAGTGAGAGCTCTGCTAAACAAAATCAGATGACACTGAGGTCTCAAGGCCCTGTATTAAGATACTCCACCCTACTGTGGGTGAAGATGACCCTCATTCTGCCATTGCATTGCCAAGACATCCATTCAGATCTACAATCCACACTTAGAAATCATGATCCAGAAATCAAAGATTATTCAACTAACTCCTCAGATGCCTGGAATACATCAATGATAATTCAGATGTTTCATATTCTCTTCAGTTTTCTTGCGGTATAACTGCTAAATCAATCTGTGTAAACACAGTTTTTCATACTATATGGTACTAATATTACTTAGAAGAAGGTATTCCTACAACAGCAGTAAACCAACAATGAAAAACAGATTTTGACATGTAGTGCTCGTTTTATTCCAAGCATACCACCCATATAACTGTATGCCGATATCACCTGTTAGCTTTTTATCTTGCCCTGCACAAGGATTACCCCAGACAACATTTCTTTATTCTTAAAGCACTCCCAATTCAGACACTTCAGATAAATATTAGATGAAACAGGAAAACATTGAGGTAAAAAACAGATTGTACTTACTTCCCAAAACATTGCATTAGTTTAGAAAGTGAACGGAGAAGTATCGTGAGAAGTATCGGAACGAAAATTGCATCAAGAATCTGATGTGTGGCCTGGATAAGTCTGAAATTGACACATACTGTACTGTAGTAGACAAGTGTGAGACCTGCCGACTGTCAGTGTTCCAAACCACAGTGAGTTCTTTTTTTTTTTTATATCGAACCATTACTATTTAACAAGTCTCACATGATTACATTATATGATTATATCCTAGGTGCAGTGTGAATGCAGCTACATTTGTATTGGAAATGAGGGAGAAATTAAGATAGCTGCCTGCTGGAGATTGGAGTCAAAGGTAATTGGATCATACTTTTGTATCGGACTGAACAGTTATTGAAAATGAACTGATGGTATTAAACTTCATTGTTATTTGTGTGAGCCTTCCCCGCAATTATTCCATACAGCAAATATCAGTGCCTAGACCGCCAATCAGAACTATTGTAAACATTGTTATCATTAAACTGCAATAGCACCATCTAGTGGCACAGTGGAGACCTTCCCTCCTCATGCTCCCCAAACTGATCAGTTTCTTCTCAGTTACAGTTAATTAATATACATTAATTATATTTGGTCGGTGAATGACAAGAGCAAGGTACTCCAAGATGTACTTTGTTTCACGTATGTCATTGAAAACCACAACCTGATTGAAGAATTGGGTCCTCCAAGAGTCTACATACTGGTATCGCATCACCAATGGCCCGTGTAAGAAAGTGTATCACCAGGCTTGACTGGAGCTCAGATCTGAAACTCTTATTTTCATGATCTGTTTCACAGAGGCTCGGACGCCTATGTTGATGAAAGCGGTAATTGTCTGGGCTCCCACAATTTCTAGTAAATCAGGAATTCTCCCCGTTTTCATTTGGAAATACTGGGGTGCAACAGAGACACCTCTCTTCACACTCCCTGATTGATCACCGTCTGTCCCCTGCTCCGCTCCCCTCTCTCAGCTTCTGTTCTCCTGCTACATTACCTTTGCTTGCTGCCCCGTCTTTCTCACACCTGAAGAAGGTTCCACAGCCAAAACATTGTGTTTTCTTCCTTCTCTTTTCAGCATATAATTAATTTATTACTTGTTCATTATCACTTTCCTACTTTCCAAAACAAAACTGGTTTTAGGACACTCAAATGGCTGCTGATATTAGAGCACTCTCAACTCTCAACTCTCAACTCTCAACTCTCAACTCTCAACTCTCAACTCTCAACTCTCAACTCTCAACTCTCAACTCTCAACTCTCAACTCTCAACTCTCAACTCTCAACTCTCAACTCTCAACTCTCAACTCTCAACTCTCAACTCTCAACTCTCAACTCTCAACTCTCAACTCTCAACTCTCAACTCTCAACTCTCAACTCTCAACTCTCAACTCTCAACTCTCAACTCTCAACTCTCAACTCTCAACTCTCAACTCTCAACTCTCAACTCTCAACTCTCAACTCTCAACTCTCAACTCTCAACTCTCAACTCTCAACTCTCAACTCTCAACTCTCAACTCTCAACTCTCAACTCTCAACTCTCAACTCTCAACTCTCAACTCTCAACTCTCAACTCTCAACTCTCAACTCTCAACTCTCAACTCTCAACTCTCAACTCTCAACTCTCAACTCTCAACTCTCAACTCTCAACTCTCAACTCTCAACTCTCAACTCTCAACTCTCAACAATTCAGGAATCCCTCCCCCTCAACACTCTCCCTTCCTAAAAGCACAGGTTCCCCTTCCCCTGACTGCTATTATACTGACTTCTGCTTCTCCTCAGGAGTGTCTAATTAAGCACAGGGCCAATCAGCTGAAACCTTTCCTATCTGTTGAATTCCATTCCACAGGAGCCCAATCAGTCAATCCAGGCAGGTGTGTCCAATTTACCCCAGTGAAGGAAGAGGTTTAAACTAAGCCTTCCTCCAAAACAAGAATCATATGACTCAGGGAAACATCTGACATGCATTCATACATTAATATGAAACAGACCTCTCATTGGTAATCACAAACAGAAGGACTGTTTTACCACTCCTGCGTTGGGTCTTCTGCATTAGCTTGACCCACAGCACAGCATACAGGCAATTTGATTTGCTCCCCCAATATAATAAACATATTTCACATTTTTTTTTACACAATATGCATCAAATAGGCTTTCAATTGAAGTCACAGCAGTCCATAAGGGTGTGCCTATGGGTTTGAAATAAACCCATAAAGAACTACCTTATTACTTACTGGTGAAAAATCATTTGTGGACTTTTAGTATTCAGCAATATAATTGTGTGTTGAAACAGGATTGGTTGAGAGAAACATTGTGACCTTGGTTCTGGCTTGGAAGCAAAACAAAAGCCTAAACTTTTAACTCGATGCCCAAGACATTTTACTTTTGACTCAATAAACAGCCCCTTCGATCCAGGCCATTGCCCACCCAGTCTGCTCCACCCCAAACATTTGCTGCAACTAGTTTCTTGATTTAATTGATCATCAGCAATATCAACATAGGAATTAAGGAGCTGGCTGCATCAAACTTCAGAATTGGAGTCGATTATGAGGGTTTATTCCTCGTCTGTATACATCTTCAGCTCCTCTTTTAGCATAACTCTATCACTGTTAATTCTGTACACATCCCAAAGCCCTCTGATGCCACTGCACATCTCTTTTACAATTCATTTTAAATACGCAGCCCTCCCACACTGTCACCTCAATGCCCAGTTCCAGCATTTTCTAGCATTCCTAATTACTTCTTGCTGGCAATCGTTTAAACAATAACCTATACAAATCAGGGTTTTAATCATCAAGATAAAAAAAAGTCCTGACTGGTAAAATTGTGGATGAAATAATCTAAGAATAAAAGCGATTAGATGTTTGTCCTCCTACCTTCCATGTCCCGAGACCCACAATGGGAATTTTTGCTCCCGTGTTCAGCACCACCTCAGCTGCCATCGCAAAATCTAAACTAGGTGTGAGCGCCCAGTTCAGTAATATGAGCAGAACTTTACAAGCACGGTTTACATACTCCGGTCTCCCGAGAAATAAAAGAACTTACTTTGCAGGTGGAAAATCCTGATTGGTTCTTCTAACTAATCGGGAAAAGAAAGTCTACGCCTTCATCCATTATACTGCATCCCAGAAACAAATACCAAAGCTCAGCCTGCCTTAAACGATTGTGGAAAAGGTAAAATGAGCCCACTTCACAATTGTGATACTTAAATGGAGAATTAAAGAAAAAGGTAACTATGTATTAGGTGAAGTTATACCTCATTGCGCCGAATGCAGGTGGAACAGGTTCACGGAGATCTCTGGATGCACATTTTAAACTGATCTAACTGATTTAAACTGACATTTTCTGGTGTCGGACGGCATCCAAAGCTGTATTTTAACCCCGTGGAAATTCGAAATGGTGCGAGATTACGAGACATTTAGGCGCAAACACGCAAGTGAAATGAAAAAGAATTAAACAAGTGCAGCGAACATGCTGTTTCAGAGCTTAATAGCAATTCATTATTCATCCACTAGAGGGGGGTGTTACAATCTGGTTCATGTCCCTGGATAAGCAGGCTACCTGCCGTCTATTCTCATTGGCGAAGGCTGCCGCAGAAACGAGACATTATACCACGATTACAAACTTAAAAATGGACCGGTGGCTTACTGCTAAAGTTAACAACAGTGGTGAACGTGAAACTGTTAAAGCAAATTAATGAAAGGCGCTGACATGCATTTATGTATGCATAATGTCAATTATATTGCGTGAGTGGGTGTGACGAGGGTTTTCGCTTTGTTTTCTCAATGGGTTTTGGGTTGGGGGGGCGTTCATGTCAAAAAAGTTTGAAAACCCCTGCTCTAGAGGATAGTAAAGCACAGTACACACTTTGTCCTTTTGTATACATTAATAAGTTTTAATGCTCAAAGTTTAAACGGACTTTCCATGAATTGTCTTCTATTGAACTCTGATAAAACTATACTAATACAATTATATAACAATAATGCGATCTTCTCCATTAATAGCCATGCCAATATTGTTATTGTAAGTAAAAGTACATTGAAACATTCCACACCTTAAGAATATCTAGGCATCTAGTTGGATAGTGATTTAATTTTTAAAACACATTAATACAAAAACCTGGAAACTATAAGCTTAAGGCAAGTCTAAAAGTCAATTTCTTTATCACTACAGATCTTTTTGTGTGCTTTCCTCTAGGCCTGCACTAGTTTGTGTGTCTCCTTTCCCCATCTTGGACTTGTGAGGCCTCTAAAGTGCCCCTTCATTAATTTGTAATTTAATTCATGAATTCATTAATTTTCAGAGCTATCCCTAATGACCCCACACAATCACAATCACAGTCATCATGGTGATTGCATTATTTGGCGGATTAGGCCTTTCCGCATACAACACAAAATGATTTACTGTTTAAAATTAATGTTTAAAAGCACCTTCCTGTCATACCAATTTATTGCTGTTAATTAATCATAATTAATTAACAGCAATGATAATTGTTAATGTGGTAGTCAAATTAACTTCCCAAATGCAACTATCAGTTTTGTTCACAATTTAAATTTAAATTTGCAACTCCAAATGGCCAGAATAATCTGCAGAAGGGGAACAAAACCACTCAATTTTGTATCTGGAAATAATTACTCTTGGATGATTAAATCTTTTCTGCCTGACCCTTGCATGTGTTGACACTGCCACATCCTGTTATATTGTGACACTCTGTGTACGTTTAGTTCCTTTTTTCTTTTTCTTTCACAACAATGTGTTCTGTGCAGAAATGGCACATTACAAATACTTACTTGCGCAGGATTTGTTCTGTAGCTACGGGCTCACCTGTCCACAATGAGAAGGGAAAAGCTGTTCAGGCTGGGAACATGGCCACTTCTGCATCAAGCTTTGTGAGATATTTGTGTTTAAAAGAAGAAGACCTGATTTCCCTTTGTGAAGTAAAATGCTGTAATCTTTCTGTGCAGACCTTTGCTTCTGTGTGCATTGTTGTTGTTGTTTTTTTTGGTAATGATAAAACTAATGTACAGTATATGTGAAATCATTATGTTTCCATATTTGGCCCCCTGTCTTTGCTAGCACAATGACAATAGTTATAGAAATGCAATTGTTAACTAAAAAAAAAGATGCAAGAAAAAAGGCTAATCATTGCATGCATATTTTACATGTAAATTGTTTCATCAATAAACAAAATGTTTTTTTTCTAAAACAAATGAAGTGTCTAGTGTTACCTGATAGTCTAAGGCCAAGTTGTTATGTGCAAAGCAGCTCCTGGGTAAATTCTAAGAGATTACTCTACCAGCATGCTGTATTAGGTGTTGTTTTTTTCTTGCAGTTCTCGATACAAGCACTGACAAAGCTGACAAAACTATTTCCCAGATTCCTCCTCTAGATGAAGGAAACAGCATGGCTCTAGCAACAGTGTTGTTGAATGCTTAGAACTTACTTGTTTGCAGAACATTAAGAAAGAATTGCAAAAGTGGGTATTCTTTTTGCTTCATGTGAAGCTCTTACTGCAAATTTCAAGCCAATAGGTTTTTAAACAGTCTTGCTACATATGGTTTTTGTAAGTCTTTGCATTAGCACAGAACACCTGGAATTCATTAGAGATTAAATTATAAATACTGATGTTCACAGGTCCTGCAACTACAGTCACAAGAGTAGTACTACGTCAGCTAAATGGCTTATGTCACTTGTGAATATCTAACCACAGTCTAATAAAAACACAGGAAAGGCTGCAGTCATTTGCTAGTAACAGTAACTACGTGAAACTGAAATTTCATCCAGTTATTCCTGTCCAAATCAAGGATTTGGGCCTCAGCCATTTGACTGGGAAGCCTGTGCTATCCAAAACTTTGTCTAGAGAAGCCTTTCCTACTCTCCAACCTCAATGAATTCCCTTTCATTTTCTGAGTGTTACAGAGTTACAAAAATAAATTTTAAAAAATGAAGGGATAAAAAACCTTCTTTAAAAATACTTTATTTGACTATAACAAATAATAGCAATATACTGTATAGACAATCTCCTCTTAAATATATAAGCCAATATAGACTAAATTTAGACATTTTATTATTTTAATTACCCTGGTATCCCTCAGTTAACCTCAGTGGTCTGACAACACACTTTGCATAGAAAAGAATTAACAATGGATCTATACGTGACAGCAGTGGAACAAAGCTGAAAATAAAAACACTTTGCTATGAACTTTTCAGGGCTGAAATCTTGTGAAATGACTGAATTACTGAATGCAGAGTGGATAGCAATAACCTAAAAAACATGTATCTTGTATTATACTGTACCTGCTTTGCTACAAAATCACAAAAGTCTGTTTTGCCGTAACAGATGATCCTCTTGCTGTAATAACACAGGATTAACAGAAAAGAAACTGATTTGACACACAAATAAAGTATTGATTTTCCTCTCCTTCCCATGGTAGAAGACATGTAAAGAACATATTTAAGTGAGGATGGCACCATGAATTAATTACATACTGCATATACATAAGCCACAGGGAACAATGGAGTATTTTCTTAACTCACACATTCCACTTTAAAGTGGAAATGAAATTTAAATGTTACATTTAGCCCTGTCAGATCTTCCGACATGAGGTTGAGGCTCACTGCAAATGGTGTGCATTACACACAAATGACCTTCAATGTTAAATGCAAAGAAACATGCATTGCTTAGTTGAACACTGTGCTATCAAGGACCCCTCTTGCTCATTTGGTATTTTAGTACCTGTGTGAACCTAAAACTTTGTCCAGCAATTTTTCTTGAAGAGCCCAGAGCTTGTGCCTGTCTCTAATACATCCCTCATTGTACAATTTGAATTCCTCAATTGTTTTCTGTTTAGTGCTGTTCCTAAAAATGTAAGAGGCTGCATTTTAACATTTTATTGTGATTCTTAAGTAACTTAAAATCTCCAACCTTTCAGCCCCTTTAACCTGTATGTGACATTCCTTTCAGACTTTTAAGTTATTCTGATAGCACTTCCACAAACTCTTTATATTGTGGCAACTTCATTTGTGTATAGTATTTCAAAACGTCTCTAAATAGAGCATTGTATAAACCTAAACATAATTTGTTTTAATTGCTGCTCCTTTCACTATAGATCCTGGAATTTTCCACAGGAGGCTGCTATTAGGCACTGCCTTCCATCTACGTATTTGAAATTCATATAGGAGCATTTTGCTACAGATATTGTGCTTGTCCGCATGAAACCTTGCCTGCCTCATGTCTTCCCATCAGCTGGGTCATGTGCATTCAAGAACTTAAGTATATAATTAAGAGTGCAGTAAGCTGGGTGCAAGTAAGCAATGAACTGAAATACGACAGTGAAAAGAAGGAATTAAAAGTATATAGTTCTGGCATGCCTGTGTGTGTCATGTCCCTTAAATGCAAAGAAACATGCCCATCTCCCTGAAGCAAGCAAAACTGTGGGCACTGAAGAAAGACATATTGCCCCTCTGTACTAGAGGGTGAAATATAGTATAGCTTCCATGCAGGAAGGGTACTCAGTCTGTTTAGTTTGCAGAGGAGTTTGCTCTTCTGTGATAGAGCCACTCATCGCTGAGGCATCATCGTGCAGGGAGCATCCTAGCCCTGCCTGTCTCTGCAGTGCGTGGCAGGTCCTCACTCTGTGTACTCCGGAGGGTGGGATGGCTTGGCTTCTGCAGACTCCACTTGGTTTTCCAGAGTTTTGTAGGGGGTGTTACCTCTGTCCTGCACCTTGGGCTGAGCGTTGGTCATGTGCTGCACAACCACGATGGGCTGGAAGACAACGAGGGAAGAACATAAGAACCCCAGGGTTTGAGGAAACTGTCGATGTTGGGTCAGCGTGAGGTCAGGGTTGCTGTGTAAATTCTGAATGTTTCCATGAGTTTCAATGTCGGTGGTTGTGATAACCCATGAGAACTTTATTGGTCCAATAAACAATAAGATGTAGAAAGAGAAATAAGAAAACTTTAGAAGGACAACTGGCTCTTTATCTCATGACTCATGATTCTAATGACTCTCATTCTGCTTACAGAGCAGGTACTGTAGCTCTCTTCTGCTGTGAGTGAGAGGTACGGTACTCTATACAGTGACTCTCTGTCGCAAAGTTGCCCACTATCCTCTATAATGAATCGCTCATTCACAGAACTAACCACTCTCTTCTACATTTATGCAGATTCTCACAGTGCTGGCCAAACGTCCTTTAACTAAGAGTCTCTCTCACAAAGAGCTGGCCACTCTACAACCTTTGGTTCCCATCCCTACTCCGGGGGGAACCTCTGTGTCTTCTGGGTTTTGCTCCGACCAAGTCCTTAACCCCAGGCTAAACATTTCCTCTTTGAGGCATATCTTTTAAATGTCCTTTCTTCCCTTAAAAGCAAACAGGATTTTAAATTGGTATTGACCCCGTGCAAATAAGTGAGATTCAGTGTCACCTCCCAGTCAACTGTAATTGTAGAAAGTGATCGATTGAACTTAAGTAGAAGCAAGAAAATACTAAATTGCTGTGGTAGTGTTTGATATATTGTCATTCTGATCTGTATTTTGTTATCATACACTGGTCCTGTTAAGAGCTTTTCAGTCAGAGATAATTAAACAAGAAGCTGCCTGATAAGACCCTGGCACCAATAGCCTAAGGATAACCTAATCAGTAATAATGGCCTCTCATGCTGTGTTCATATGGAATATTTAATACCTTCTCCAACATGAACCAGTCTTTCTTACCACAGAGTTGTCGTAGCAAACAGCGTTGCAGGTGAAGGCCGAGGTGCTGATAGTGATAGCGAACTCTAGAATTGTGAAGACCAGCAGGATACCCTTGATAGCACTGTGCAGAACAGACTGGAAAGACATAACACAAGGAATGTGTTGAGCTTCTGAGTTCCAACATAGTCATAATAAAGGACAGAGATCCAGCAATACTGGGCGATTCAGATTGAATACCAAAACCACACATGTACTCACAAGGTTGTAATACTGGTAGAACAGACCCAAGTCTAAGGAGTAGATGATTATCCCAAAGCCTGCTGTGATCGTGCTGGTGATATTCGTAGAGAGGGAAGCCTTCAACTGCAAGAGAACAGAAGCAAATGCCTGTTTATTTCCTGAGATATCTCAAATGTGAGATTTCAACTTATATTCACCACAATCTTACTTCAAATTCATGGGCAAAGTAGACCTTTTGCTTCTCTCACACCGAGAGCCCAATAGCACTATCATTTGTGCATTACAGGGAGGGCAGAGGCACCTCTCATTGACAGAGCTGGAAGCCCAGTGCAGAATCATCAGTGTCCTTATTAACCCCAGTGTCCATGCCAGTATAGGCGAGAGAAAAACCTAAAGCTAAATTCAGATTTGTTTTCAACCAAGCTTTAACACACTGTGATTTTGATCATCTTACAACACTTGACATCTATCCTGCTTTCTTCTAAAAGAACAATGTGCTTTTTTTCCAATAAAAGCAGAAAACATGGCAAATAGCTTCATAGCTCAAATCTAGATGTATTATCCAACATCCATTTTTACCGTCGTGGAAATACCACAATGTCTAAAAAGCACTGAGACACAATCAGCAGTATAAGAGACTTTCCCATGTTTTTGAGGCAGTAGGGCCTGTAGGAATTGTGCTGAAATGCCTAAACACTGTCTGTGCAAGAAATAAAGCTAGAGCACCTTCAGGAGCTGTCTCTACTGGTCTAGTCTATGGGCTAAATCGAGACAGAAGATTTGGACCTGCCTTGCCTAACAGACCCTAGACTCTCAGTGTGTGGGATTCACAGCACCAGGGGAGACTAAAGACTTTGTGTCCAGTAGATTCCAGACCCTTTGTGGGAGAAACCAGTCCAGGTGGTTGAAAGGAGCTGTGTCTGATCATGTCAATGCTGACTTACCAGAGGGAAACTCAGCTTCTTTTCAGCTGCAACAGACAGAGCCCCAGAGGCGATGAACTGCCATAAGAAAGAAAAGGGTTTTATAAACAGATGGAATATCCTTCCAATATTAACGTTGAGTACAGGAGAGGCTGCCTGCACAATTTAGTCCAAGCAAGTACTGAATCTTGTGATTACTACAGATTGTGAATGCTAGAGTTAACAAACAGCAATAACTAGTTCTCCTCAATCGCCTTGATTGTAGTTCTCCACCTTTGTCAAATAGCGCTATTTCTCAACAGAATAATGAAGGAGGTGGCTGAAACATACTTCTGAAACGTCTGTGGATTGGATCAGCCACAGATAGAGTAGCCTTGCGTTAGCCACAGTGTGTGGCTCCTGCACTTTCATGCTGATTGTGCAAGAACAGGGACAGCAATGCCACTAACAGTGCCTAAGATGTTACTCTAACACACAGTAGTATTTAATGTGTTTATCTTTTTTATAATATTTTTATGTGCAACTCCTACCATTAGCCCTCCCCAGAAAGGGATTCCAGTAAGCATTGAGAAGAAGCCATACTCCTGCGTCATCACCACTCCAGAGAATATGGACAGCAGTCCTACTGTGATCTGAACAGCCTGGCCATGAAAAGAGACAAGACAGGGACATAAAACTCAGATCAGAATGTTGTATACTTAAGAGACCCCCTTACACTAGTTTACTACAGTGTTATTACACTGTGACACTGAGTTGTGTAGCAAGCCCAAGAAGTGCACTGCAAAGAAACTGTCTTTATTTGACCAACTTAAAGTACACCAGCAGAGGTTTAGGTCAGTTTGGTCCTGCAAGTGTTAGTATATGACCTCTGACTCCTAGAGTTTTGGATTAATAGTATTAGTAAAGCCCCAGAGCTTTGAGCTGCCTTACATACAGTGAGCTCTGAAATCCAGGGCTCTGGGCTATTACTACAGATGCTGATCTCTAACCCCGCTAGGCTGGGGGTGGCGAGAGTTATTACAGATGGTGAGCTCTTTACGCAAGACTCGCTGTGATTGTGAATGCAGAAGACGGATTCTCACCCCCAGGGTCTTAGGCTCGCCGTTGAGGAATTTCTGTAGAGGTGCAGACAGACTTGAGCTGTTTGGCACACCAGCAGGCAGAGAGCCCTGGCTCTGTGGACAGACCTGGGTGACTATTACCATCCCATTGTCTGTAGTCACAGAGCTGGCCATATTTAACTGTGTGCAGCTTCCTAAGAAGAGAGGCAGGAGAAAAGAAGAGAAGTTGCATTGATATTTACTGTTACACAGCGCCTTGAAAAAGTATTACGACCTTTCTCATAGTGTCCCATTTTGTGAAATTACAACATGATGCATGCCTGTTTTTAAACAAATGAGTGACGAGTGAAATAAAATTTCCTAGGCCAGCACGGTACAAGCGAATTGTAGTAACCGTGCTCACAAGCAACTTTCCAACATCCCTGGTACACATCCCTAGTAAACTAAAGAAAAATAGCTGTGTGTTTTGAACTATTATTTATTTATGTACTGCACTATTACACACGATATATTGTGACCGTGCATTCATTTTTAGGTGTTAAACGCACGGCTACAATTTTAAAAAGAAGATACAGTTAAAAAAAAAGAGGTTAGTTTTTTTTCCTGATATAAACATGAGTTACTTATGAGCAACATAGAAGTCGAATATAAATTCACGCATTCTTTAGAATAAACTTACCCCAAACTCAAGTTATACCGGTCTTGCGCAGTATCTCCACTGTACTCTAGAGTGTGCGGGTTTGAACTCCAGGTTCATGAATTCTGTTTTATATAGAGATCGGCCGGGAGGAGGGGAATTCCCGTTACAGGATCCTTGCTCAACTCGGGCTTCTGCTTAAGAAACGCAGGAGGTACTGCGTTGCTCGATAACGTCCCTTTGGCACTATACCAGCGAAGACATACAATTATCTCGTACATTTGAGCCTGCCTTGACATACTGAAATGAACTTTCTCTTGGTTCTAGTGATGTTATCTGCAGGAAGAGTAAGAGTAAAAGAAGTCGTGGTAGCTTTTTCCGGGTCCAACTGGATCCGTTTCGGACTATTACAGGAAGCTAGGCGCCTTTGGCGCTGTTGAGCTACAGTTTTTTATTATTTTTTTTATTTATGCTTAACAAAAGAAGAAAAATTACAAACCAAACAAGAGTACATATAACAATTCAAGACAAGGGGTACATATTACTACATAAATTCAAGTTATGAAAAAATATTAAACAAATTAAATAAAAATAATGTCCGCATTGCTTTCATATTTTTGCACATCGAAAAAGTCTGCAAATACCCCCTTACTCCCATTTTAAAATGCTCAAAGGGTACTTCCCATACCACTTCATTTTATGTTTATAATAACGTGCCATTATAATAATTAAATTTATTACAAACGAAATGATAATATTGTTTTCGATGGGGCTGAAACTTAACATCTTTTTCATCAAAAGCTGTTGAGCTACAGTTTGGTGCGGTGTGTTAAAACGTGACGCACGTGTAGTCGTTTTCCTCCCTGGTTTAACAAACGTAGCAGTTACAAAGCCCATCACTACTACCAAAGATCACTGTGTAACTTGAAGGTTTTGTCTCATGGTAGAGCCAGCTGCAGTTGCTATTGTAGTCTTTTCTCCACAAGTACATCTGTGACTTTTACCCCTGTCCTGTTACTGCTGCTGCTAATTCCATTACTACCTCAGCTGCTGTACTGCTGTTTCACCGCCGCCAATTCTAATACTGCCATTACAATTACCGCTACTTCTATAGCTATCACAATCACTGCGAATGTTTGTCTTAATAACGCATGTATCTGTTACTTGATGACTGGATTTCCTCTTTTTGAACGGGAAGGTGTTTTTACTCTAGACACGCTGTCCGGGCAGGCAGGCTGTGACTCAGCTGCGACGCACTTGAGGGAACACGCTGTACACCAGCTGCTGTCAAGACACCCCCTGAATGACTTCAAGCCGATTCTCCCTCGCTTCCTTTTTCTGGACGGGACCCTCAGTCCACAGGAAAAAAGCGCACGTACTGTTCATGAAATGGAATGATGTCAGAAATAATGATATTTACAATTCTGAAAAGGAGATGGGAATAGAATTGCAACCCCCAAACCTCTGATTCACGGTAGGTTTGTGCATTCCATGACAACCTCTGGATTACGATCAATCTACAGTACTGGAGTTACGCTGTTTGCATTTTTCATTTCTGAATATTTTATGTATAAAATCAAGCGGAGCTTGGTCAACAACTGGTCAACAAGATTCCAGTATGACCTGCAGCCCAGGACCAGCTATTGTAATTAAGCAGTTTTGACAGTTTTTGACAGTTTTTGCATTAGAAGCACAGTTGCGATGACATTATGAAGTAGTTATGACTGGCTGTGGAGTACACACCTGTTATTGTGCATTTCTGAAACTGAAGATTATTTAACATACTTAGCAAATTAGTAAACATCTCAACAAGTATATGGATATTTATACATTATATACTGTATACTTTATATCCATATGTAATAGGCTGGACAAAGTTATTCCAAATTCACTTATATTCTTACCAAAATCAAAACCCCTTTTTTTTTGTCTCTGCTTATTCTTTGAAATAGAATGATATGGAATTTGCTCATCTCGGGACTTGTTTTAACCGTAAGACTTTTTTTTTTTAATCAGTGTCTGAGATTGCTCCCACTATTGCAGTGTTGGGTACAGTGATGGTCCTTCAAGAATCTAGTCAGGCCAATCAGATATAAGTGCAGAGTATGATAGGATGGTAAAAAAAATAATAACGGTGTGTTTTGTTTTTTTTACCTTGCTCTCTCACCACCCAACACGCTGTCTGGGTTAAATGGGGTCTCTAGAGTGTCTCTGTGTTCTTGTGTTAGTGTGTGTGCACTCTGTGATAGGCTGGCATCCCATCATGCATCATGTGCTTTTTCAGCTTCTGCAACCTTTACTGTTTGTGAAATATCAGTGCCAGTAACTTGGATATGAGGACATTTGTGGCTGTGCTTAATTTCTTGCGTCCTAGATAATTACTTTAGCAATCAGCTGTGGCCAAGTGCTCCATTGTCTATCCGTCCCTGTCGGTATAATTTGGCATCCCATCATGCATCATGTGCTTTTTCAGCTTCTGCAACCTTTACTGTTTGTGAAATATCAGTGCCAGTAACTTGGTTATGAGGACATTTGTCGCTGTGCTTAATTTCTTGCGTCCTAGATAATTACTTTAGCAATCAGCTGTGGCCAAGTGCTCCATTGTCTATCCGTCCCTGTCGGTATAATTTAGTTCCCCTACTTTTATTCAGACATTGAACTTGCCTCACTATGAATCTGGCAGTCAGCTTTTCCAGGCTACCCAATCCATCCGAGTAGCTCACTGGCGGTACCTAGCACTTTTCTTTAAAGGAACTTTGCTAGCGTGCTCTACGCTTTTAAGGATATACTGTAAGCTCTAGTTTTTTCTCAAACGCAGAAACAAAACTTTTGAGTCACGTAAGACTTAATGCATTTTAATCGCACGCCAACAAAATCCACTTACGGAAAAAGTAAACCTGGCTTTAGGTTTATTACAGTGTACATAGACGTATTTCGGTTAGGCAAAAAAAAATAATGTTTCGCTCGTGAGAACGCCTGTATTTTACCCCACCCGTGCACTATTTTACAAGCTGTAACGCTACTGAAAGTATTATTCTGCCCTCTGTTGAACTAATAAGAGAGCAGCGCCTCCATGTTTCGGTAGGAGACCGCACCACACCGCCAAGAGGATGAAAAAGCGGATTTGCAAATAGTTATGAATACGTTTCCTTGTTTGTTGCAGCTCAAGTTCACCCACCTCAACTAAAGCCAAAACGATGCTTAGGCGCAGTCAAGATACAGCTCAGGAAACAGTAAACCACTCACCAGTCTGTTTCTTCAGCTCCCTCTGGTGGTCTAGCAGGGAATTGATTCTCCCACCCATTTATTCACGCGTGTAACCAAACGCCATGACATAGTACTGTAGTTAAGTTATTCACCGTAGTTAGAGCATCAGAAAAACGACGCCAAACCACTCTTTGCGTGGAAGGAAGGCTGAAGGGGAGGGCTTTTGCATAAAATCTCATTATAGTGAACCAAGACATTTCATGTCTGAATCAATGCAATAGAACCAACAAGTACGAAGGGATTTCAGATTCTTAGGTCTCTCAAATCTGAGCTCTCTGCACTAATCACGTGTGTGTCTTGGTTTGTCAGTCTAATGAGGAAATGGGATTATGTGATGATACATTTGGAAAAGATTTCAGGTTTGGACAAAGTTAGCAGTAATCAAGTTTAATTTTTAAATCAAGCACAGGCATTTTTTTAAACAAATGGTTTTATTCCAGAAGTGTGTATGAAAACAACTAAGCGGAATGTTCTTTAACATGTATGATATAAGAATTTCTTTTTTCAGTCTCTCATTGGAGATGTGCAGATGGACAGATTTGTCTTGAGTGTAAGACAGGAGTTAATATCTATGTCTGGAAGCATATCATGCCGATGAAAGAAAAAATACATTGAGTTATCAGAACATTCACGGACAGTACATTCTGTCGTTCTGCTAAATGACAGCAGCAGCACTGAATTCTTGTTCCTTATTGATTCTAACTGATGAGTTTCTCTCATTAACACATCAGCACCTCAGTTATGTCAGACTGCAGGCCTGATTTTCCCGGCAAATGGACTGTAGGCTAATTGCTCATCTAATGAGTGTGCTACAGAGTGAAAGGTTTGCACACCATATACCACAGTATAAAACAAGGACCACTGGGTTGAGTCTGAGGTCATTTCAGTTCTGAGGCTCAGCTTTTTTCTCTTTGCTCTTGGGATGACTCTGGAGTGCAGTGCTAGCTCTGTGTTCTCTATTGGGAGTGGTTATAAGGGAGGTGGGGATGGGATAGACCTTCTTGCTTGGCACAAACAGCTTCAGGGGCTCTGGTTAGAGCTCCGTTCCTGCGAGCCAGGTTTTATAAGAGCAGGCAGCTGCACTTGACAGATTTCTGGTGACTGGTCAAGCCTTCTTGGGCACCAGCCAGTTGCTGGATCAGCCCCCAGAACTCCTTGAAGGTGATTCCCTCACTGTCCTTGACATTCATAGTCTTCAGCAGCTCTGCCACAGCCTGGTCATCACCGGAGTTCTGCAGGAAAAAAAAAAGAGACTAGTTGACACAAATGACTGGACCCTTTTTGGCACAAGATTCTTATTAGCCAGCAAAAGACCGAGCAATGACTACAGAGAGTAATCTCTTTGCTCTTTTTTGGGGTGAGTTTTGATAACCTTTTTGTTTTGCGAAAAATGGATATTGCAAAGTACTATCACCTGCAGAGCACTGGTGTGGTTTAACTACTCACAGTACAGCAATGTTGCCAATCTAGCCTCTATACAAGCACCAGCAAGATGACTGAGGTATTTTCATTTTGAAAACCTTTCTTGTTTCTCCATTTGCAAAGGTAAGGAGAAATTCTCCCTTCAGAAAAGTTTATTTGATCTTACAGTGACAATCCGAATCTGATTAATCTGTATTCACCCCCCACTGGACTTAATGGGGATGCATTAACTTTTTTGGCATTCTTTCTAGAGGTCTTTGAACAACAGCAATTCTGAATACACAGTGCACGTGACATGATGTGTTTAGATTTGAAGGAAGGCTTTTGATTACATTTCTCACAGACAGAATCTCAGGAGTATTTAAATGACCGTACAGTAGGGTCTCGACATCAGAGAGCTAAACATTTGAACACAAAATTGCTTATTCGCGATTCTGTGTGGCTGACGGAGCTTGATTGGAAGAACAGCAGACTGGGATGAAGCATATGTTTCAAATTAGCAAAGCAACAGACCGGGGTCGTCACATGAATCTAACTAATGGAGCGAGCCTCTCCCCATGCCTCCCGCCCAAGTATTCGCCACCGGACCTTAGTGTGGGCTTGCTTTTATACTGTACTGAACCATGCCGATTCTGTGTCAGCAGCATGAGGAGTGACAGTCCTGCAGACGACTTTGCAGGCTCTGCGACACTTTCATGTCCCGTTTCACTACAGAGCGGCTTGATAATCACGGAGGCAGAGAAAGCAAGTGTAGGCTGGAGGCAGAGGGGGGATTCTCATTTATTATAGCTATTCACTGTACCCTTGTGATCAGCATTGTTTGTTTTAGTAGATGTTATTTTTTATAAATGTAAACCCAAGCGTTAGTACTTTATCATACAAGGGAGAATTACGTATGTCGTCTAACCATAAATACGATATTCTATAATACATTATGCAAGAGTATTAAGGTGGACTTGGTTGTTTTTTTTAATTTGGCTATTTGCAAAATCATTCTGCAGATCTCGAGACCCTACATATAGAATATAACAGAAATTCTGATGGTGGGCTGAGATAGTCATCGGGTAAAGAGTATTTGAAACGGTGCTCTGTCTCCCTCTAGTGGACGGATGTCTAAATGTTAGATATAGAGATTACCATAAGCATCGCACAAAAAGTGAATGGCCATTTTTAAGGAATAAAGGGAGATTATTTTTATACAGCTCACTATTTCTATGTACAATAAAATACTCTGCATCAGTACATAATCCCTGTCTTCTGTAAATTGCATGAGCATTTCCTGAAATTGATGGACATACAGTGTAGTTATGCTTTACTTGTGGGACAGGAGTTATGCTTATTTGCTATGCTTGATTTTTTTTTTTGATGTTCACTTCTATTCAGTGTATTAGGCGAGTGGTATTTTAAAGTGCTTTGACATTGCTGTCATTTGAAGTGTAACTCAGTTTAAGATTTTTCCATTGGAGGTTTGCACTGAAAACTCACAAGTATACTCTGTGTTTTTAGTACTAGTATGTTAGACGTTAGACTAGGATATGCACTGTAAACTTTTCTCCATTCACACCAGACAAAAGGTTTATTATACAGTACAATCCTCATTAAAATAGTGCAATATTGTTTGATGTTTTTGCTGTCATTTTTTTAAATGGAATAAAGGCAGAACAGCATGGATAATATTTGAATTTCACAAAGGAAAGGAGGACAGACGAGTGGCATTGCACTTTTGTAAAACTTCATTTCAAACAGTAAGTTTGTCCATGAAACAAGACTTTATTTATTTTCCACTGCTATCGATATTTGGACATTCAGTTCCCATGGACATTTTCATCCGTCTCACCCACTGAACTCCGTAGCTCTTTCACAGTCGTTGACCACAGGGCACATCCCTTGCCAGTGTCCTCTTGCTCAGCTTCTCAGTTTGGAGGGACACCCTGGTCTAGGACCTGTTTGGGTTCCACGTCTGAATAATCTACTTCATTATGGTCACAGAAATGTTAAGAGTCTCCTGTTGTTTCATGTTTCATGTAGTCTATGCTTTTGTGCAGCTTTATGCCTGCGTTTTGAAAACTCATCAGTCTTCATGGTTGAATCACTGCTTGCAATTCACAACCTGACTCACTGACTGTACAGAGACAGTAGTATTTATAGTATTCTGAAGTCAGGTGAACCAACATTATTGCACATTCAACTAATTGTGTGCCGTGTTAAAAGTCATTTTGTGCACCTAAATGTTTGAATTCTCATCCAATCATAACATTTCCGTTTTTTATATTATCTATTTATTCCTCCGTTTTTGTTTCTTGCTTTGAATGTGTGGAGTAGATAGGGTATATAACAAATACGGCTGCTTCAAAGAGTCCCGACTACAAAGCAACCACGTGTGAAAACTGTGCAAGAGTCTGAATACTTTTGCATGCTACTTTGCGTAAGATGCACTGTATGCATAACAGATTTTACAGAACACATTTTTTTAGTTATTGGATATTATAATAGTTTATGTAATAAAAATCAAACTACAAAGACTGTGACCACAGAAATAAGAAACGGGACAGGCATTCTATCCCCATTGACAGAGACCTTGTGACCCAACAGCAAGTTCAGTCCCCACGCTGCACAGGCGGTGAACTTCACAGCTCCTCAGACTGTCTTCCAGAGTACTTGCAGCTGCATGGTAACAATCTGTCCCCTAGGACAGAGCTCTCACAACCCCACAGTGTAACAGATTGTCCCCCGTGACAGAACCTTTCCTGTCCCACTCACACAGCCTGTCTGTCCCCAGTGACAGTCCTCACACCTCCATACTGCATAGGCCCCTCTCATGACATTCATCTGAATGATAAGTACTTTGCAATAAATGTTTTCCATGCATGCATGTATTGAGTTTGCATGCATTTGACTTTGGTGTTGTAATGCACTGTATCTCAGGACAATACAGACCCATCTGGAAATGATGATACAAGTTAAATGGTTGCTATGAAAATCTGTGAGGTTTCCAGTCATTTCATTTATAGGAACAAAAGGCATATTGGCATATTTCTACAGGACAGGCATACCCTATGGGAGTGCCTGTCCTATAGAAATGGATCTTGTAATTGATTAAATCATCTCATTGATCTACAGTAGGTCTTGAAATAGGGTACAAGAACAGGTTGTCATTCTTCAAGAACAATTTTTATTTTGGCCACACCCTTTGTGAACAACATCAGTGCTGTTTTCCTCTGCTAGTCTGAGTGCTGCCTCTGATCATCCAAAGAGTACTAATTCAGGATATGGAGGTACATGTTCTTCCCACACATTTTTGAGTAGCTCTGAAAGGCAGCCAGCTTTTCTAAATGACACACGGCTCACGGCTCTGTCTCCCTCTCTCTCTTCCACGCCCTCGCTCTCTCTCTCTCTCTCAGGCACCTGGCTGGGCCGCGCCTACAGGAAGAATGACTTGCAGCCACACCCTGAGCATGCACTCAGTACACACTCGCCCTCGCTTCTAGTCCTCTGCCTGCCTGTCTCACAAACCCTCTCACTCTGCTTGGTATTTGCTTTTCTCTGCCCATTCAAATGAAAGTGGACCCAGTATGAAAGCCGTTGTGAGAACACGCCACTGCGATGCGGTTTTCTTGTATATGTACGGCAGTGCTCGCGCACACCGGCGGGCACTCGGACACCCGGGCAAGCTCAGGCAGCTCACCTTCACCAGGTTGGGAAGCTGGCTGGACAGCAGGCTCTTGAACTCCTCAGTCTTCAGGGTTGTGCCATTGGAGCCCGCGGCGTTGTGGAACTCAGTCACCAGAGTGTTAATGGCATTCTCCAGGTCTGAGGGCTTCTGCTGGAGGAGGGAGGGGGGGGGAAGAGAGAGCAAGTCAGGGAACTCCGTCTTGGGTCAGACTCACAGGACCTACAGCTGGTCCTGCAGCAGTGCACTGGGAGCCAGCATGACAAAGGCACAGCCCGGTACAGCAGAGGGCCTTAATGACAGCGAAAACATGAACAGAAGTGCATCAGAGAACGGTGAAGCCACGGTGAAAGCACAGACGCAAACGAAATGAGAAACCATTTCAATGTAAACGACTAGCCTAGGCACAGTATAACCTGGGGAACCAGAAAACATTACACCGGAGTCTTTCTAAAGTAGTTTTGTGTAAGATTCCTGTAAAAACAACTGCCTCATTTTCCTGATGGCTTGAAGTAAAAGGCTCAGTTAAATAATAAGACTATCTTCTCATCCATCTCTGAGCCTGTGTTAATCAAGGCAGGTAAACAGACCTGGGTTCAGCACTGGGTGGAAGGGCTGTTTGCTCTGGGTTTGGACCCAGATCCGGAACAGCACTGCTGCACTGTGACTCAGAGGTATCACTCCTGCTTTTTACTAGTCAATTCAATTCAATGGGCGTTTTTTTGGCATGACCGAAGAATACCATTAACACAACAGTTACTGTACAAACATATCATTGCATATATACATATACACACACACACATCACATAAAACATTGTGGAGAGCCAGCCTGAGGTTTCTCAGGCTGTGACAGGAAATCACATACTAGGCTGCAGTTTTATTGGGTTTCCTTCCTCAGTAGGACTGGAAGCTACTCCATTTCTGCCAGCAGTGGGAATTCTGGGATTAGGGTTCTTATTTTAAGGAAGAATGTCAAATTCCAGGGGACTTCTTCAGTCAAGGAAGCTAGGCTGCTGCTGACTGTGTGAGTGACCTCAACCAAAAGTTACTGCTCTCTAAACAGAAAGCAATTAATAAAACAATTACGCATTGGAACCTAACATGATCAGGAGTTCACCAAAGAATTCATCTGAAGTAACAGAATCTCTTTAATCCCGGAGAGGACTGTGAAAGCAATCAATTCAAGTGCTGTCTTTTTGTCAGAGTCCACTCTCTGGAATCCTGGAATTCCAGGAAAGACTGGCTGTGTTTATGGGATCAATTAGCTACTAGGATCCAGAAAAGCAAAGGCTAAATGAACTACACAGGAAGCCCACAATTTTCTGCTCGAATGTCTGTGAACATGTTTGTAATTAAGACAGCCATGACAATAATGCGATATAGATGTCACATGTAGAAGGGTGTGTACATATTGGAATTCCCCGTTTTCTGAAGCTTGAGACCAAAATAAATTTAAGATTAATTGCTGATGTAAAGAGGACATTTGCTCAATCTAGTTGATTTGGTTTCTAGTAGGTAATTGATTGCATCTAACCATTTCTTGAAAGAAACCAAAAATAAGTATCTACAACAAGATAACATGGTACTCTGTATATTGTTCCTGATATCTATAACTCTTTGTGAAAAGAAATGACTCAGTCCAAAAGAAATTGCTTATACTGTACCATGTTGAAGAAAACAAAACAGTCACAGGAACTACTGGAAATCTGTCAAAACAGGCAGATTATTGACTGCCTAAATTTGCTGCTGTTTTTAATCAGCCACACAAGCATTTCATTACATCGGCTAAGAGAAAAGGAAAAACAGAGCTGCCAATGGTAAAATACCTAAAGCTTTTTCTAGGTGGTGTGTAAGATTCTCAACTCAATAAAAAAATGGAATCAAATTACCCGTTAGATTTTGGGAAAACGCGCAGACTCAGTAACATTAAAAATCCAGGCTCTCAAAGATGCCAAACGAGGCTGAAACTGAGAATTAGAGACTCTTGCAGAAAGGGCTGCATTTAATTTGCAAATTAGATGCATATAAGATCCCCGTAGCAATAACCGCCTCATTTTCCTGATGGCTTTAAGACGTTCTCAGGCACTGCATTTAAAATAGCAAGAGGAGAGGAGCACACAGCTGTCACATCTATTTCAGTAAAATACGTAGAGGCTGTTAACAGTTCACCTTCACACAACAGGTAGAATCACAGACCAGCATCAGCTACACAGTTTAGCCCATCAATTTTCCATAAGGACAGGGCATGAGACAGAATTTCACATAAAAGAAGATAATCCTAAAACCAGTTTGAAGAAACAAACTGGGTTTTAACTAAGACGGAGGTTTTTTTTGTAAGACAACTTTATAATAATTAATAACTAACGTTGGTAAAAAGGGAAGATTACAGCATGAATGAAGCCCATTATGAAGGATAATCTGCCTTTAATTTGTTCATAGACCCTGATCACAATATTGTATATGGCAGCCTGTAGTCTATCTCTGAATTCTTATAAGGAAAATTAAGGTTTTTGATTAGTTTTGTGCATCAGTGTGTCTATTTTTGTTATATTATTGTTCCTCTTCATCTCAAGTCTGTATCTTGTGTTTCAGGTCATTGAACTCTTAAAGCACAGTATGCATTTAGATATTTTTCACAAGCTCTTTTGTACCTTTTTGAGAGCCCCATGAGCTGTATCCTTTCATGCCAAATAAATGATCCTATAATACTGAGCACTACTTCTGATGTGATTCAATCTATTTCTTAGCACTGGCATATTTTGATTTGGAGACTTCCTCCAAATCAAAATTTCTCAGACATTTCTCAAAGTACATAGAAGCCTGAGACCTGTATATCTGTTCTCGGGTAGCTCATCATACCCCCATTCCTGCCCTGCAGTGCGAAAGATGCAGCAATGAGAAACAAAGTGATGAGCAAACCTTCATTTAGAGGTAGGCATCCCAGGGCCACTGTGCTGATGAGTAACACAGCCCTGAGGTTTCCTTAGGAACTGGGCTGGAACATCTAACCTCAGCACAAATATCTCGTAAATGGCAATTTCCTTTAATCCCCTTTGTCTGCCTTTCAAGAGCGATTTCTTCATTCCAGTTTTAGTTAACTCCCCAACGACTATGCCTGCTCACTCTGCATAACATTCTGCCTTCAACCTGATCTCCAGAAACCAAGCTCTGCCAGAATTATCCTCAGTATGTTTGGGGCTAATTTATTCTAGCTTATAATCATCTAATCGCATTACTCGAGTAGTCCAAATCAAGACTCATCAAGGGCTATGTGCATTTGTATCTGTTGACTGTATAAAAATATGTGTTTGATATCCATTAGAGATGTTCAGTAAGAAGGATTACCTAAGGAGAAGGGCTTTAATAGCATTTTTGTCCTGAAAGAATCCTGAACTCAATACTTCAGGACTGTATACTTATACTGTGATTGAAGGAACATGAACAAACGAGTCAATGACCTAAGAATTATTTGCAAGACAAGATTTTAGGATCATTTACCTGTTGCTAATTATCTTCTTATCACATGAGCAAAGTAAGCTCAATGACCTCCCTTTGTCTACACTTTGAACTGCACTTAAAGCAGTCAGAAATACTCAAACATACTTAAACTGGGTTTAGGATGCAGGACAATTAGGATGTATATTTACTGAAGGAAGACACCCCATTTCAGCTGGGGAAATCCTCACGTGATTCTGGATCTCAAGGATCTAATTATCCTGGGAAGAGGCCACGACACGCCTTTGTGTTCCCAAGGTTACCTTCAAAACTGTATGCAAAGCCCCACAGCTGGACAGAGAAGCTACGTTGATCACTGCCAAGTCATGCTGAGTAAATTCACCCTTTATGTCAAGCTAAGAACTTGATGAATTATCAGTGACTTTGGCAACAAGGTGGATCTCTCCAAATTCAAATTAAGGTTGTTGGAAAATGTTCAGGTCTACTGGCATGGCCATTTACATTGCAAAGTGGGTCTACCTTAATTTCTGAATTCTTTCATTAGTAGCAACTAGAGAGGGGAAGCAGACACTGTAGAGACGTTTCTGAATACTCATGCATGTAAACACTTTTAAACCTTTAGCTATTGATCAGCATGAGTGTACTTTGTTCAACTGGAATGTCAGAATTCAAAACCATCTTCAGTTTCAAAATGTATTTTATAGAATATAATATGTATTTTCATAAATGAAAAGGCTTATCATCAGTTTACTGGCATCGGCTATCAAGAGCAAAATGACCCATACCTGTATTATTGAGGAACATACGGTAGATGCACACAGCCCTGGTGTTGTGTCCAAAAATACTAAAAATCCTGTCCATCAGAAAGAACCATGCTATCTTTGTAAAAATAAAATTGAATCATGTTTCAATCAATCACAGTCAACTTGTTAGTACTTAAGCAAGGTTAGAAAAGGGAGAGAGCCCATTTGTCATTTCAAGCAAGATCTCAAACTAAGGATTCTGTCCTGCTATTTATTGACAGATTCCACAGAATCTTCTTCAACAACATGGCTTGTTCCAGACTCCCATACATATTGTGTAAAGCCACTCTTCTTGAATTCGGCTCTAAATAGGCTCTTTCCCCATTTCCATTTGTAGACTTTGTTCTATCTGGTCTTACTCTTAAACTAAAGAGGTACTTCAACTTTCTTGGACTAACTCAGTTTGTCTATTCAGGATTCTTTTAGTCACCGTTGTCCAAAAACTGAAGCAGATCAATCCCCATCCGTGTAATTTGTTTGAGACCAGAAGTTAGCTTTGTTGCCCCTTTTTTTTTGCACTGAATCCAGAGCAGCAATGACAAAGCTCCAATTCCAGACAGTGGTGCCTAGACTTGCAAGGCTTGCTAAGCACTTACCAAGCCCTGCTGCGAATAAAAAAAAAAAAAATTAAGATCGGGCGAGTCCAAATGAAGCCGAGAAATGACGAGTGGACAATGAGGACAAGAAGATTTAAAGGAGAGTCTCTCCAGCTCAGCACAAACCCCTGAAAGGAAACATTAAAGGCTGTATGAATGCAGCTGCTTCAGCAGACACTGTGCTAAAAGACGGGGGTTTGAGAGGAGAGGATATAAATGAGAGAATCTGAGGAATTCAGCCTGGGATTTCAAAATAAGAGCATTGCTGTTGCAACAAGATCAGGATCCAAAAAACTAAACTTACATTTCTGTTTGTGGCAGAAAACACAACACAGCATATTTATTATTAGGCTCTAGTAAATGCATCTGGCACAAACCCTGTTAAAACTACATTGCAGAAAGCTCTTTTTTTTTCTAATCATATCCTTAAACCAACTGCTTAAGCACGGTCTTTTTCAAATGTTTCTCCTCTTTCACGTACTGCAATTTGCTTAACACACCTATTTCATCCTACTGGTTCTTTTATTACCATGCTTTGCATGATTATTTAAATGTTTTTGGTTGTGTAGTGCTTCAAGTTATAGACTGACGCTGTGAAAATAACTGTACAAAACAAAGCCGCCGAAGAACAATTATCAACGAAAATTAGACCCTTTTCACAGAAGCGGAGAGCATTTATCTCGGAACCTCATCTGCTTGTCTGTTGAGGGATCCAGGCAGATTGCGGAGAGAGGAGAGTAATAAGACAGAGCTCTGTTTGTTAGAGTCTGTGAGGTGTTTGTCTTCAGGGTGTAGCAGCAGCTCCAGAATCCAGTTGGGCAACTCAGTGGGGCAAGTCAGGAACTAGCAGGAGTAATGATGACATTCTGACTAACTCCCTGGAGCTCCATTTGTGACACACAAGACGAGCAAACAGTTCTTGCAACATTCTCAAGAGCACCTGGTGGAATCTGAGCTGTATTGTGTCGGCACTCAAGAGGATCTGAACGGGACAAACTCCCTGCTGAACACCGAGACTTTACTAATGAGAAAGGGAATAGAATATACAGCATTTTATTTCTGTATACCACATTTTACCAGGGTATAGAAGTGTTCATTATAACAAACAATTCATCACACTGTATTATGGTGTATTACAGTATACCATATTGTCATGATTACCATAAAGTAAAACGGTTTTATAGCAACCGTCGTGGGAGTTCACCAGCATCTGTTTAATTTTGTAAACGCATACCAGGTTTTCCCAAAATAAATTATACAATGTCACTGTTTCCTGTGATGAATTACAGTTAAAACAGAATACTACAGTTAACCTTATCATGGCATACCACTGTTATATATATGCTATATTAGAGTTTATAGCACACAGTATAGCGGTTCACCCTGGTGTTTTATAATTTATCATAGTATACCTTATTTTACTATGGTGCTTTGTAGTTCACTATAACTATAATATACCATAGCTTGTGGTAGTGCATTACACTACTTTCAATGTTATTCCAGCAGTTTTCCACCTAGGAACTGACTGGGCAGGGCAGGGCAGGGCGGATCCATCCTGTGGGAGAGTCCCCTCAAAGTTTATCTCCCGATAATAGAAGGAGTCTGTTTTGACTGATATTTATCTCGCTTTAAATATATAAAAAGCGAACGACAGAACTTCGAGATACTGGACTATCCCCCACCCCACTACGGTCGATCATTTATTACATACGGTATTTCTAACCAGAAGAGCTCAGGGGGAGGTTTAAAAACGAGCAATTCTAGCATGTCACAGCATTATTTCCCTGGGGGAACATTTTAATAATTAAAGCCCAGGTCTCGCATGGACTGATTAAACCGTAAAAAGTAAAAAAGGGGGGGTCTACTTAAGTTACAGCACAAAAAAAAGCCAAGCGCTGTCTTTTCCATCAACGTGGAAACAAAGCTGGCGAGCGGGCGAATTTTTTTTTTTTCTGCACAGCAGAGCACGAAGTCCAACTCCCTTTCCTCTTTGCTGGACAAGAGCATATTATCCCTGACAAGCGTCTGTCTGCGAAAGCAAAGCGCTGATTGAGTTCCCGTGATTGCAGTTTAAGTCTAAGGACAACACAGTGGATCAAGAGAAAGGCGCAGAAATTCATCCGGACTAAATCCATTTAACGTCCTAGCCCCTGATCTCGCTGATCGACTCGAGTTTCGGGGTACTGTTGATTCCGAAATATTTTAAAATCCAACAGCGCCTCAAACTTTGACCATCGGCGTACAAGGGACAGCGTTAGGATATGTATTAAAAATAAGACCTACAGAACAATAAATCAAATACCACCTAGTTTTCGATGTTTCTTGCTGCAGCAAAAAAGTTTATTATTAAAAAGGAGTTAAGAGTGTCATTTGTAAATTTTACCTTCCAAAATTACATTTCCCATTTTCAAGACGATCAACGCCCTTCTGTAACTTGAAAGGTGTTTCCACGCGTTTCGAGTGTCTCGGCTCAGTGATCACAACACTGCAACGCTAACTGCGTTATAGCAATAGCTTACTTAATTGGTAAAATACACACACAATAAGTAAAATAACTGCGTCTAGATCTACAGCTTTACTCAGTTATGCAGATTTACTTTTTTTCCCTTTACGGTTATCCTTTTTACCTACACGACCGCTCCTACTGGCTTTACAAACTGTAGATACTTTGCAAAACCAGACAAAACCTTTCGAAAACCGGCAACATGTGGATCGTATTATCCCCTACCTGATCCGCCATTTGGAGTTTTCTTTCCCTTGATTTCAATATCTGCCGAAGTTGCCCTGCAAAGTTTAACAGTTAAAACTTTTCTCTCTCCCTCTCTTTCCTTCTCTCTCTCTCTCCCCCTCCCTCTCTCTCTCTCTCAACGTGCCATAGCTCTCCCAAGCACAGCCTGGCTCCGCTCCCAAGTCCACCCACTCCCTGGAAACGCGCAGGGCGACGCGAGATTCCACCTCCAGTGTCAGAGAGCCGGAGGAGAGAGGCGATGTGGCAGAAGAGCTACAGCCGAAACACAATTCACTGGGGTGGGGTTCTGGAGGAGGTGGGGGGGAGATGAACAAAGCCAGGCGAGGAAGGAAGGGCAACTATTATACTGGGCTGTGATACATTGTTCACGTTTTTTTTTCCCATTCAATTAATTAGGCCGCTCAAGTTACAGAGTTACAGTGCACCCCCCCCGAAAGGATCTGGGCACATCTGGATCTTTTTAGGAACAGTTGGAACACGCCTCGGATCAACGAGGGCTTCCCTTCAAGTTTAGACTGGTTGACCGACCATTCTTTTCATTCAGGGCGTAGTATTTAAAGACGAAGTTGCGAAATCAGTCGCGATCCCGTAGTTGGTGGAATAAATTGCACGAGATTGAAAACTCATTCCCCATTCCAAGACGACGTTTGGAAGTGCCGGGGCCATCTGGGAAGGCTCACATCCTGCGTGGAATGCGCTGGTTGACGGCGCAGCGCTCCTGCGTAACACAGGTGTGGCCGAGCGCTCGAGTTATCAATACTCATCGCTTTAACACAGTCACGGACGTGGGAAAAAAAAAGCCGCAGAGGCAAAACGGGTCTTGCCACATTCTGGAGATTGCTCCCGGTTTTTAACCGCGCACTTCTGAAAACGCAGTGACTATTGCTTTCTCTTTGAGTTCATTTGTTGTCTTGAAGCGTGCCGGGGATTTTGATACCGTTCAAATATAGATCACAACACATGATCTATTTCAATCAATCAGTATTGGACGGCTGCCCTGCCTGCAGGTCTCTTTATATTTGCTGGGGTTTTCTCGGCTACTGTCCCCACACTCTCCTGCTTCAACAGGTCCCTGCATTAACTGAACTGAGGGTGTAGTGCTGCCTCTGAACAAATAGGCACCTTTTTGATGTAGCATTCTTGTTTCTGTCTGTAAAGTGCTTAACACGTTATTAGCGTTACGTCCACGCATGTGGGAGCTATATTATCTCAAACACAGTATCAACACTTTTAGCTGAGCATGGGCCCAGCAGCATCTGGGCTGGTTTGAAAGGAATTACAAGTTACATATGGGATTTAATGCAAGTTTCTAACCTTGACCCAGCCCTATAGACCTACAACGAGTCCTGTGACATTTTGGCAAGTATGTTTCAATAAGCAAATATCTTTGGCAAATATCTTTCAATTAGCATCAGTTTAGAATAAATACTTTGCAATTTGCAAAGCACTGTGAGAAAATTACCCAAATTCTGGTTGTGCAGGACTCCTGTGTTCTCTAGTTGCCCTTCCTTTATCAGATAGTGGAGCTTTATTAAACCTTTTTCAACCCATTTCTGCATTCAGTTCTTGCCACGCCACAGGTGTGAAGAGAAATAACAAATATCCAGTCTCTGTTCAGTCTCTCTTTAGCTTGCTTACTAAGTAGCTCCTTCCTTATTTGGATCCAAACAACTCTCAATAGGCAGCCAGTTGGTGACGTTCAGACAAAGGAGGGTATGACACTGTGTCAGACCTCCCATAATTAACACTTTGACTCTGGTTGTGCCCTGTAGTTTAAGTTGCCAATGTTGTGCAGGGCTAATACTAATTATTAGCCCAGTCTATGTTTTTAAGAACTGAAAACAGTTTTCAAAAGGGGCCATCTTTTACAGAAAGCAATTCAGTTAAATTAAATGAATCATTTGACCTCATTAATTAAGAACACAGTTAGAGAGGAAACCAGGAGACCCCCAAGACAAGTGCTGGGAGACCATGGGTGGCCCAACCCCCAGAATTGCTCCTTGGGACACCAACGTCTGGCTTCATTGTGACTGAACTATCAGTCTCCAGGTCTGAATCTTTAACTACAGTAGGCATCAGCTGTGCAAGACCCTTTGAATGCTGTTTGAAGTATTTAACTAAGGCTGCAGATATCACTTGTATTGTACTGGGCAAGCAAGGGTGATGTCTCTGAGTACACAGGGTGCCATTGTGAGTAAGTTCATACAATGTACAAACATTTCTCTAAACTAGTGGGTCTAAACTTGGGGTGCAGGCAGCCCCTGGGGGTATGAGAAACCCTACCTGGGGGGGGTACGAGACAGACCAGAATTTTTTAGAAATTAAATCATAAAAAAAAAACACAAATTAAGCAGGAACGCAAGTACAACCACTTTGTTTCATCAAACCTAGGCATTTTAAGATATACTTAAAAAAGTGTGTATTTTTCATGTTCTTCATTTTTCTGCAAAATTGAAAATAAATATATAATTCTTTCTCTTTCAGTCTGTGGTGATATATCTCAGGTTTAAAAAACTGACCTGCTTTATCAATTTTTGTAAGGGGTGTGAGAACATATTTTCAAATCCAAAGGGGTGTAGGGCTGCAGTAAAACCACTTTAAAAACTCCTGCTCTTAATAATTAATCTTCTCACCAGTGATCTCCTGCAGAAGCTGCTCGGGCTATACTGTATAGACAAATGAGAAATCAGAGATCTATACAGTTGGCACTGTCATTTACAAATTTATTTTTGAAGGAGCTGGTAAAAGGGATTTAAATTATCACTGCCTGCTTTTGAGATTGAAACAGTGCTGTGGGATGATCACTTTGGGAGAATATAAAAAGAGAATACTGGACACCGTTAGTCATTATTGAAAAGACTTGACAGTTTCTGTTAATGCTAGTGAAGTTAGTAATGTTCCATGTGAATCTCCAGCTCTCATGCTGGGCAGTGTTTAAGGACCAGTGTCCAACAGTGGCTCAGGGCTGTCCAGCAAGCTTCCCTGAGTCCCAGCCAGCTCCTGTACTGGCTGTGACGTGGTGCTCAGTGCTGGTGCTACAGGGTTAAGGGCAGTGACCTTCTGCAGATGACCATCCTGGCTGTCCTCACTGTCCCCAGTGGACCTGTCGGTCAGGTCCCACAGGCTGACCTGGTCTTGGCTCTGGCAGTGCTCCAGGAAGGCCTGGGGGTTAGGGGTACTGGTGTCAGAGCTGTTCCACTCTTCCCTCTCTTGATAGCTGAGGTCCAGGTCACTGTGAATGAGCAGCAGTTATTATTGCATGTGAGCCAGCTGGGCTCAAATGGAAACTGCAGGTTTCTTTTTATTAAATAACATGATCATTGACATGTATGGCATGCAGAGCACATCATTTTGGGGTAATAATTGACACATGAATGGAAAACAACACAACTTCATCCTGGTTGCAGTAATCACTCAGACATAAGAATTTTTGCGACTGTAAAAATACAAAACTGTTTTGCCTCTTGTGTCATTATGGATTCTCAATAAAGAAAAAAGCTGAAAAAGGATGGTTTTAGGTTTGCTCTTTCCAGGAGTGTAAAACGTGTGAGGAATTATGACGTGTGACCGATGGAGGGATGTCAAGGGACTCTCACTCTTCAGGAGTGAAGCTCCTCAGGTGATGCTCTAGAAAGAGCTGGGAGACTTCAGCTGAGAGCTGAACCGCACTGACACAGTTCAGCTGACTCTACTTGTCTGACCTGTGATGGTGGCTTTCCTGGCTGCTGATGTTACTGCTGGTGTCACTCTCACTCTGCTGCTGTCCCAGGCAGGATGGCTCTCCTGCAATAGGCTGGCCCTCCTTCTCAGACTCCACTCTCCTCTTCCTCAGGGCCTGCTTTATCCTCTGTTTCAGAAGCTTCCTCAGGCGGCCCCTGTGCTGCAGCTCTGAGTGCCTCAGGCTCTTCAGGGCAGAAGTCCACAGCCCTACTGTCTCCTCGTCGCTGGAGTCCCTGCAGAACAAGCCCAGTGTTACTGAGAAACAGAGAAAACAGAGATGATAGAACCGTGCCTGATACACCTTGAAACTGTACATATAGGCTCCAAATCTGAAGATTACAATTTCAGGGAAAGCAGACAATGAAGGAAGGAATGAGACAGAGCTAAAAGAGGGACACAGTAGAATGGAACAGGAAGGATGTGGAATCGTACAGAAAGGATGGCGGCATTTTAAAGAGCTTCTGCTTGATGATCTATAAATTCTGTCCACTGCTCAACAGACAGCTTCAGGATCATGGCTAAGGAGTTGATTTCAAACTCCTCTGTGAAAAAAAAATAGCTCCCGTTTTCTGTCTTAAATTCTCATTTAAAATTAGAACCTCACATTTTTTGAAATTCAAGTGAATCAGCAATGGTATTTAATATTATACTAATAGGTGTAGATATTAGCTTACAAACCTATAGAATAGTCAATGATTACAGTTCTGGAAAATGCTCAGATGGAATCTCTACAATCTTAAGACAATATGGCTTTGAAGGTCCAGGACTGGACACCCTTGCCCTTCAGTGAACTGGACAGGCTTGGTTCCCACCTGGAACTGCATACTCACAGCTCTTCTTCATGGTTTTCTGGGAAGGTTAGGAGCCTCATACACAAGGAGCAGATGTTGTCCAGACTGCTGAAGCACTGCCTGCAGTACAGACCTGAGACACACAACACACCCAGTGCCAAAGATCATTACCCCTTGTTTTACCAACACCTGGAGGAATATCGATCTGGGATGTCTACCCCTCTGCACATCTGCCCAGGTTAGACCCCCGAAACAATTAATTAGTTTTGCCAACTGCTAAAACCTAAAAGCACTTTTATTACAACGGGAAAATAAGTGACTTAAATTAAATAGCAGAGCAGAAAGACTAAAATAAAATAAAATAACCTGTATCCCTCTTAGTTTCACTGAGTCAAGAGGAATGAGTCTGTGGTAGTTTTAGGATTGAAAAGTCTACATTTAGTTAAAAAGCAGCTAATAATTTTTTTTTTTCACTTAACATTCAGTAAATGTATTCATAGATAAATCAAATCTATTTGTAATCTTTCAAGGAATCTGCTAAGGGCAGCTCAGAGGTACTGTAACTGCTACCTTAGATTTATAACCATAGAAGGAAAGTGCCAGTTTTTTTTCTTGATCATACTGGAAGCCACAGGTCCTTTTTTATTATACGTATGGTGTTTTCACCATTTAGGAACACGAGACAACACCTTTTTTCAATGGGAAGAGCTGTGAATGCACTCTGGCCCCAAGCACAGAAATGAATGAATGCAGTGAATGAAAGTGGAGCCTCTGGAAGTGATAAATAACCACTAACACACTGTATGTAGTAGTAATAATACAGTGTGGAGGTGATGGATTCTGAATTGAAGGGGGCAGAGCTGGGAAGTCAGAACTGGTAGCGCAAGTCCTCTTTGTATTGTACGTCTGTTTGATCATCTTTGCAATTGAAAGGCTTTACCTTTGCACTGAGGAGTGACACAGGGGACAAACTCCATGGGTAGCATCCCTTCTGCAATCTTCCCACAAGCCAGACAGCACCTCTGTGTCGCCCCCAAGAGCCCTGCTATCCTAGAGAATCCTGGGATACTGTGTAGGAATGAGCATGAGAGGACTGCTCAGTGATGGCCCTTTGCCTCTGTAACCCACAATACTGAACAGTTCTAAGAGGCCTCACCCAGTAGTCTACAGAGGATAAGTGCCTGCTTTTTTACTAAGCAAATTTAAAACGTGCTGTTTCTTTAGAACTGGGAACAATAGATGTAGATGTTGATATCGATGATGGTGATGATACTAATATGAAGAAGATGTAGAGCGTTCACACACCTATTCAGCATTTTTTGACTCAGCGCCCCTGTTCTTCCTGGACTTACACTCCAGCTGAGCTCTCAGTTATAGAACTGAGCCTCTTTAAAGAGAAACAAGTTCATTCTAAGCCTTCAAGGAATGTCTTCAAAAGGTTATAGGAACCAAGTCTCTCGGACGAATCAAACTGTGGGGGAATTTGTTGCGAGTTTTTTAAAGGCAGTAAGATACTAAGAAACTACTTCAGGATTAATGGTGAGACCTCATTACACCAGAGGAAATTTAGAGAAAGGCTTATATAACCAAGGAAAGACTTTTCAGAATGGGTTGTGAGATTCTACAACTAAGTGCCCAGTAATGTTGTTGAATCTGATTCTTTGGGTTCCTTCAAGAAAAGGCTGGATTGTGAGATTAAGCAGTTACTAGCAATGAAACAAGCAAGCTTGGCTAAATGGTCACCTGTCTTTTCTTATCTTCTTGCATTCTGATAATTTCCATTGTCCTTTTGCAGTTGTTTCTTGTTTCTTAAACAAGTAAAGGATTTGAGATTCATTGAAAGACATTTTAAACTACAAAACGTTTCCAGCTGAAGAAAATAAACTCAGATTCATTGAGGTCTCAACAATGTAATTACAAAGTGCTTTAGAAAAAAGATCAGGAGTCACTTTCATACTAATCTACAAAACCTTTAAAGGAAAACACATATGCTGAGAACCTTATCTACAAAAAAATAATAAAACAATCTTTTTTATAGTTCAGAATAGCCAGTTATTTTTGTTCTACAGTACCTAGCAGATATACTGTAATTAGAATAGCCAATTGTATGTTTTGCCATGTCTCAGCTTGCAGCTACTAAACGGAACCACACACAAGGGAGAACAAGACAGTCTAGTCAGAATACTCTGCCCCCTCCACCTTTGAGCCACTAGGCTTCTAACAAGTCCAAGACAGCCAGTCCTGTACAGCAGGCTCAGAGCCACATGGAAGAGAGCCAGATCTCTTATCAGCTCTCACAGTGCCACATGTCAGCAAGCACCCAGGAAGACACAAGGAGAGCTGAGAGAGCCCTTAACAACTAATCCCACCTTGCTCTCTGCAAACCTCTGCCAGCTGTGCACCTCTGCTACCTATTGACATGACCCAGCATCAAATCTCTGATCGCAGATAGCTCAACCTGTGTTCTGCAGGCATCTGTATCAGCTAAGCCACTCAAGAGGCCCTGCAAAAAATGAAGCTTTTAAGCTTGCTCCTTCTCCTGCAGAGCCACAGAGTCTTCTAGGAGTTATTCTATCTGAGATCTTACTGACTGGACCAGTTTGTGTCTTGACTGGTCTTTATTATTACTGCTTATAAGGGTTTAGTGTCTGAGGAGTCTGATTGCCCTCTAAAGTCTTCAGGGCATTGGTTCTTTAGTGACCTGGCTGAAGAGCAACAGTATATTTCTGTTGTGACTTAACCAGAGTGACCAATGTCCACTACACAGGGCATAAACACTGGACTGTTCCCCCTTTTAAAATACAATGCATCTCATTACCAGATGACTTTATTCTAGCATGTTTTATTCTGTGGTAAGACTTGACTCATCAGTTTATTAAGCCATGAGCTTTTATTTTTATAGCAGTGTCTGTTGGGTGTTGACAGTCTCTGCACTTATCTGACCTGCCATCAGGTAAGTGCTTTGCCACATGCTAGTTAATATATACTAGTTAAGAGCACATCTGAATAATAAAGTGAAATCAGTACACAGTGACACAGAGTGAAAAGTCATTTTACGTTGTAAGAGTGTGACCATGGATAAATGGGTAGATGCTGTGGATCTTACTGGGCAGCCAGTATGAGCAGGAGGCTGGAGTGACCTTTGTCCACTGACTTCCTCTGGACTGATCGCAGGAGAGCTGTGCCCAGGGACACACGCTGACATAGGATCCGGTTGTACAGGAAACATGTCCTCTCCTGTCCATGCACAAGGCAAGCAGACCAAAATGTAGAAATTCAGAGCAACGTCAAACATAGGGCAAGCACACCATACCCGACAGCTCCTCTGAGCAGTGTCAAACACAGGGGAGAACGTTGAAGGACAGCAAATCACACAGGCGCATTGTGACTGCACCCTCCTGAGCATATGCAAAACCTCATTGTTGCCGAAGCAGTGCAATGGGCATGGAAACTTAAAAAGTCCTGCCAAAGCAAACATCACAGAGTTGCTCAGCTATGAGTCACAAGAAGAGCAGGAAATTAAAGAGTAGGAAAATGGAGATGATTTGTTTCCTTTGGAGGGTCACTGCCTGCTAAGATTGCCACCAGGCTCTGTAATTCCAGAATAATTCATTGGATCTGTTCAGATCTTTGAAAGAAACTGAAAGGAATTAATAAATGCTTTGAGCTTTCAATCTAAAGTGATACTACTGTAATTCTACACGACAAGGAAGTAATGACTCACACACTCCTTTAATGGAATTTCTACTTATTATTCTGCATGTCAGATACTGTACCAGTTAAAACAATGAAGAACCTTTAAAATGCTTGCAGTTTGCAAGATAACCTGCACACATTGTTCCAGTATCACCGGTGATATAAAGATTGGCAGTCTGAACCCGTTGGCTAGTTTAAGTTCATCTCTTTGCTTACATTTTTTTAACACGTCATAGTTTATATCAACGAAAACTAAGGAAACTATGGAAAGTGAATTCTAAAAAGAAAAAAAAAGAAAGATATTGAAGAAGAAAGTTTTGGTTTTATACTATTTAAACAGGCAGTTCCTACACTAAAAACATCGAGATTAAATGAGAAGTTTTTACCAATAGCATAGCCTGTGATTCTGATTGTTAGCAGGCATTTTTTCCCCTTTATCAGTGAGCCTGTGCTCCAGCATACAGGCTATCATTGTTAACAGATGTTATGACAACACTGCAGGACTTTTCATGACATTGGACATTAAGCGAGTAATTATGGATTACTCACTCCGACCAGCAGCAGGAGCATAGATTCAGATTATATTTAATTGTTTGCATTTCTTAAAAGGAGAGTTCCTTGGTGTACTTCAGGCTCCCAAATGTCGAAGAAATGTACAATACTTGTGAATCTTGGTGGTGAATGATTTCACAGATCAAAACCTTTCAGATCAGGGACATATTTAAAACATTGCCTGGTTTATCCAGGAGATACTGAAGGTTAAACTCATTCCAAAGACAGATTGGGGCCAGGATTCCCAGAATATTTTAAGTTCCCTAGCACAGACTTCCCTCTTTTTAGAATACATGATCTACCAGGATAAAAGTGAAGTGAGACTGGAGTAAAAGCAGACTGGCGTTGTGCAGTAAAGCACAGTGCAGCGGTAAAGTCTAGTGGTAATCACAGTAAAGCACAGAGAGGCATGGTATAAGACTGTGGAATGGAAGACTGTACTGTATATAGTGGTGAGGTACTCTAAGGTTTGTCCTCTTACAGTGCCCGTCTGCTTACCCGTTCTCGATCTGGGTAGTAACTGGCGCAGATGAATCTCCGTAGGCGGGTGACATAGCTCCCGGCAATGACAATGAAGAAGGACAGGCCGTAGAGAAGCCCTCCAAGAGAGAGATAAGACTCAGTCACTCACTAACCCCGCCCCCACAGTCTACTACACTGTGCTAGGGGAGGGGTCAAGCCTCAGTCACTCACTAAGCCCCGCCCCCACAGTCTACTGCACTGTGCTAGGGGAGGGGTCAAGCCTCAGTCACTCACTGAGCCCCGCCCTCACAGTCTACTGCACTGTGCTAGGGGAGGGGTCAAGCCTCAGTCACTCACTGAGCCCCGCCCTCACAGTCTACTACACTGTGCTAGGGGAGGGGTCAAGCCTTAGTCACTCAAAGGGTCTTGATTTCAGAACCATGACTGCTCTTTGAAAGGCCAGGTCAGCAATTACCACTTAAAGCAGAACAAAACACAGAAGTCTGCTACAGAAACAGTCAAGATGTGGGTAACAGGAAAAAGCACAAGGTGAAGGAATTATGGAACCATAAGCAAACTATAGTTAAGTCCCCTGAGACTACTTTCTAACCTTCCAATTACCGATATGACTGTCGTTGTTCAACATTTATGTATGAATATGTAAATAAATTCATAATGAAAAATTACAACAAATTCTCACAGTTATTATATGAAAATACAAATATATATACAGTATATTGTATGAGATACACTGAAGTCATTGAGCAGACTTGAAATAGGTAGATTTATCATGCTGATTAACATTTGTTCAACAAAGATGATCAACAGTGAGTTTACTGTGGACATCCCAGGCTAGTAGTGTGACTGTGTGTTGCTTGACACATGCTTTGCATCAGGTCACAGACGCTGTCTTTTGGGATTTTGTCTCACAGGGCCTGTAGTAACATGTGCCTTCTTGCTGTTTACTCTGAGCATGAAATACCACACACCATCCCAACTCATCCTAGAAACATTCGGTGGGGCTCGAGTCTGGAAACAGGGGATCAACAGCATAACTGTTATAATCTCATTTCCCGCCCAAGCTTGTGCTGTTACGCAAGAGGCATGAGGATGTGTGTTGTGCTGCTGGAATGTCGTCATGCCAGGATGAGTCGATGGGAAAGGTAACAAGTAAAGCTTCAGGACTTGATCGGTACGACCTGGTTGTACGTGTTAAAATGACTGGTGCAGGCAGATTGCTACCAATCACCTACTGTGTCCTGATGGCTGTGGTGCACTGGAACCGGCAGTGTGAGAATAAGCATGACGATAAACGTGATGAGGTCTTGCGATTCATGATCATCTGATCTAGATCATGGCCTTTAATAGGCAGACTGTATTTGACTTCACCTTTTTGTCAGATTAGATGTTGCTGGCTATAAAACTGCCTGACAGTGAGTGAAAGTGCACCAATCCAGTCCAGCTTCCAACATTCTGGGACAGCTTTTGCTGATGTCCATCAGGGTAATCAAAACAAAGCTTGAGGCATTGCTCTGACATACTGATGGGACAATGGCATTGTTCTCTTAATAAAAGGGGAGAGCATTTGTTCATTCCTCTGTTTAACTTCCTTTTTTTTTGTTACTTGGCTTGACATTCAACAGGTGAAATCACCACATCACCTACGTCTGATCAATCCCACAAGTTCCACCTTGTAGTCGAGTGCCGAGTATAAGGCAGGAGGAGAGATATCTTAGAGTGAAAACAAATTATATTATACTTACACAGTGCAGTTTTTTTAACATTAAAACACCACAGAGGCCCAGAGAATAACAACTGACAACTTTAGACAGTCGTTTAGATAACTGCTGTTTTTCATAAGTAGCTAAAGGCATTAAAGGAAGCTCAAGTGTGATGCTTTTTTCACCAGGAGACCGGCTGGTCCAGTGGATTACAGGTACAAAGCTCAAATCTTGTCATATCTGGTCCAGTGACAAAGGTGCATGTCTTGTTGTACCAGGAGGCCAGCTGGTAAAAAATCAGTGCTGGGGGCTGAAGAGATTGGCCTGAAGTCAGGTGTCTTACCTATGAACAGGTAACCCATGTAGTCAGGCTTGGAAGGCTGAATCAGGCACTTCTTGCTGAGGACACTGATGTTGGTCTTCTGTAGGATGTCAAAGGAGGCCACAATGTCCTTGAAGATGTCAGAGGCGTAGCCAGAGCCATTCACTTCCATGGCAATCAGCATTGGGGCTGCAAGGGAAAACAGACATGATGAGGCTTCTGGGAAGAGCCATTCTTCTTTGTGGTGAAACAGGCAGGATCGGTATGGAGAGTCCATTCAGTGTAAAGGACTGATCACACACTGGTGTTTATGTGCTGCTTTTTGTGTGGTTGTGTTTCCTCTGCAATGTATCTGCTTAATAAAGATGCAAGTTTAGAGTGCATACCGGACCCTGTAATCTATGCTTATGAATCACAGTAACAGCCTTTCAGAACATGATCCACAGTAAAAACGTCTCTCATCACACAGCACAGTAACGGTTTAATTCCATCTGAAGCATAGTAATCAACACTCTCATAACAAAACACATTTACAGGCTTGAAACTCACTCGTGACCAACACCTCGACCCCAAGCCACATCCACCCACCCAGAACCACGACCTTGCCCCCCGTCAAGTTCACTCACCCCTGGCGACCACCTCGCCCTGGGCCAGGTGTCGTACCATGTCCAGCACCCAGAAGGTGAGAAAGTCCATCACTACCACCAGGAAGCCTATCAACATGTGTCTGAAGATGCTGACAATGTCCAGAGCATAGGCTTGTCTCTCTTTCTTGGTCAGATGGAGGGAATCTGTGGGGACAGAGATTCATTCAACTGATCTTTCTATGCAGATGTGTAAAGGCACCAGGAAATCAATCTCATTACAGCTGAAAAGAGGTATCGACAAATCAACCAGAGATTAAACTCAACAATAAAGCAAGTACTCAGTCACAAGGAGAGTTTAAGATGACTGACAACAGGAGGCACCTCATTTCAAATAGAATGGCTCTCTAACTCACTAAGCTACAAATCTAACAAATGAACAACGTACTGTAAATCTTCTTTCCCAGAATGACTCTGCTCCTCCTCTACCTCTCTATTTCCCTCAACTTCTTCAGTTGCTCTTCTGCTTTATCTCTCTCCATCTATTTCCCCATCTTTCACTTTCACTACATTACTCTGTAGTTCCACATCTCCCACTCACACTTTTTCTCTTTCAGCTTTACCCTGTGTCTCCCTGACTCACTCTCTTTCGCATTCACTCACAGGGTGTGATGTAGCTCCCGACTTCCTCACGGCTGAGAGGAAGCAGTGTAGTCTTGCCCTGACGCGCCCTCATCATGTCTATCTCCACAAACTGCCTGGTGATGTACACATTGTCAAAGTCATCCTGGAAGAGGTACCTATTCTTGTACAAGAGTGCCCTGCAGGAAACAGCACATAGAGACAGAAGTACAGATGTACAGATAAACATACAGACAGTCCCACATATAGGTTCCCCCTTGATAACCCCATTATAAAACAATATTTTATCAATTCAACTGAGAGTTTGAGCCTATTAGAAACAGGAGCAATATCTGCCTGTACCTTTATTCTCGCTATTCAGTACCAGTCAGTGATGATGGAAAAAGTATCTCCTGGTAATCTGAGCTATAGAAACCTCTCCACACTTTGTAAAGTATAGAGAGTTGCTAAGTGCTCTCAATTTGTAATCTAGAAAAAAATGATCCAGGCAGTGTTTTCTTACATTTTCTGTAGCTCTCATTCTTGCAGTAGTTGCTTAGTTTGCAGACATGTGCAGGAAACAGTTTTTGAATGGAAGGAGTGGCCAAATGGGTAATTCTTAGTTATTAACAAAAAAGAAACAGAGATTAAACCAGCAGATTGCCCAACCGATGAGGAAATCATCTATTGTGAACAGTGTGCTTTGGTGATGTGGAACCCCAATCACTCACTGCAAGTACATGAGCAGCAGCAGGACAACACCCACATAGCCAAAAAGGCCCACAAACTCCTGGAAGCGGTACAGTTCCACTGTCACATCTCCCATGATGCTGTGGGCCAGTTGCTGAATGGACTGGCTGCTGTTAAGGTGAGTGGCCAAATGGGTCGAGGCTGAGATGTTGAACTCAAACTCTTGCTGCATCTTCTTGAAGGCGCTGATGGTGGCTGGGAAGCAGAGACAGAGAGGGGAAGGACTCCCATCAGCCTGTGCTACTGTGCCTGTTCTCCAGGACTCTCATGGAAAGAGTAAGACAATAATGGGCAAATGTACTGGGTTGTTTTCTGTGCAACAGGATCAATGTAAACCAGCCGGCTCAGAAAGGACTGTGCCTCATATTTCAAAATGCAAAGTTCAAACATACCTTTGCCTAAGTTATGGGGGTACTTACGAGAAGAGATTCTGGCTTTGACGCAGCTCATGACATAGGAGGGGATGACACAGAACCACCGGACAACTATCAGAAAGAGAGAGTGGCAAATGAATAGAAGCGAATCAAAATCAACAACTCGGACCAAAAATATTTCAAGGAAGAGTTTCCTGAGAGGCTCAACTAGTGAAGACGTCCACTTGAAGAGCGCAGATGAAGAAGGAAAAAGAGGCCATGAAGGTGAGGCAGTTGCTCTGAGTGAAGGTGTTGGGGACAGGAGAGAATCAGGGAAGACAGCTGATTTCAGATACGTGCACAGAGGGTGAGTGACCAGGGTGTACAGATGCTGTAAGTGGGAAGGCAAAGGGACGTTTGTGTGTGTTGTTTCAATGTTTTTTTATTCTGATGTGGTAAATGGTTTCCATTTATGAGTCTGAGCACATTATCTTTGACCTGTACAGTTTTTAAAAAGCAAACAAAGAGCTGTCACCCAAGTAAAGCCTACTGAAATTTGAAGCTGGAGAGTCAATGAAGAGAGGAAAAGGAGAAACACAGGAAAGAGAGGTATCGAGAGAGGGAGAGACTCTGAGTAACAAGAGAGGAAGAAGTGAGAGCACTAACTGTGTGCTAGCCCACAGAGGGGTCTGAAGATGTCCAAGATGTAGCACAGGAAGGAGAAGATGGACAGCAGCTCCATGCAGTTATTCTGAGCATCATCAAATATCTTGATGCACTTCCTGTAGGGTGTGCCCAGCTCCTCATTGCACACCTCGCCGATATTGACCAGGAAGTGAAAGGTATTCCTCAGGACACGGGCTACAGCAGGACAGACAGGGACAGACACAGAGATCAAGAGATCAAAAGCTCTAACCATTTCCCATCTTAAAATGTTTTCGGTTCACCTATTCATTAAATTAATCTCTACACATATCTTTAAATCAGCATTCATATACTGTACTTTGAAACCCCATATTTAATCGCATGTCTACATATCATACATCAGTCTGTAATACTGTACTGGAATTCTACCAGTGTTCTGCTTTTTATCAACACCCTAAACACTTAAACTGCATCAAACTTCAAAGAGCAGAGCATAGTCCAGGGTTGGGGTCAGTGTCTGTGCTTTCCTAGCAATCCTGCTGCAGGTACAGAAAATGAGGCAGCTTAGTGGGGACTGACCAGTAAATGAGACAATGCAGAAATATTGTACATGTGTTAGGTTTCTACATTTGAGGGTTCCAGATAAAAAACCTCTGGCAGCCACTGCAGGCTGGGAGGCTTATGGTTCTCACTGGATTCCAGGCCTATCACAAGCCATGATAGTTTGATAGTTGTGACTCTTGTGAAGCTTGTCAGAACCAAAGTTTCACACGTCAATGATTTATAGGGGAATTATGGGTGGTTACATAGCAGACTGAACTTGGTATTCTTGTTCCCGGGACATGTACATCACACCTCATCTCAACTGGTGTAATATGTACCAGAGGAAATACAAAAATGGACTAATCACCACCCAACATCCACCAAGGATGACAAGACTACTCAAAGATCTTGATCTTGAAGAGTGCTGCACCTCGAAAGAACAAATGCAGGAGCAGACAGCAACCTTCTGTCCAGTTGCTCCAGAACCTCCTCTTGGTTTTTCCATTTGCTGGATTCATCTCTCACATATCTGAGATAGGAAAAATGACAAGGACTCTTAATCCTCCACCAGCAGGAGTTAAATAAATGGAAACAGGAGCCACTCACCCACATGCCTGACAGAGTCTATGAGGGTCCGGATGAACCTGCTCACCCTATCAGCCACGTGCCTGGCATTCCTCATTATGGCTTTCACCTTGTTCAACACAGCTGGGGAAAGAAACACACAGTGGTTGAAAGACACTGCGAACATCAGGTCCTGGAGGAGCACAGACCGTGGACATCAGACATTGGGGAAGATCCTGTCATGGCCATCACACACTGTGGCCACCCATGGGAAGATCCCACAAAGTGGCATGCAGGTATGTCTTCAGTGTGGCTGCATGTCTCTCAGAGAGAAGGCGCCCGTGTTAAGATTAGATTAGATAAGACTTTATTGATCCCGAAGGGAAATTGAGGTGTAACAGCAGCCCAGCCCAAGACAAGCAAAAACAGACATCAATATAGACGAAAAAATTAAAATATGTATAGTAATATACAATAAATACGTAGTAAGGTGTGTGCAAAATATGCTCATAGTCACTGTAAAACAATAAAATATGTGCAAAATCTGCATAGGTATATACAGATTGAGGGTCAAAAAAGTTCAACAGTGCTACATGCTGTCCATAGACGAGCTAGCAGTCCTAGCCTAGGGCAGTGTTAACACTCACACAGCAGGGGTGTGGTGGCTCTCTGTACCAGCTCCCTGGTCTGGTTCATCGCCAGCTCTGCCCCACAGGCCACACTGTCCGCTGCCCGGTCGAAGTTCTGCAGGGTGTTGGACAGTGGCCCCTGGACAGCCAGGGAAAAAACCATGAACAGCAGGAAGTTCTTTCCCTCTCCTGGCAGGGATAGAAAGGAGAGAGTGGTTTGACCACCTGAGTCCTGTAATAGCAGGACTGTGCAGCTGGGACTTCAAAACTGCCCTTAACTGGGCATTTAACTGACTATGAGATGGTGAACCCCATAAATGGTGGTAACAAGCAGCCCTGTTTCCTAGCTCCCAATCAAATATCCTGCTGCAGCAGTTTGATCCATATCATCAAGACTATCCCTTCTCTCAGGCTGCTCAGAGCCAAACTAATACCTCAGAGGATCTCCCAGTCGGTCCTGTGGGTGTTGCCTGAAGCTTGTGAATCTGAAAACAATAACACGTATAAAAAGCGAAGTCCGTGCCAGAGTGCAGCTGCTTATCAGACCAGTGTTAAGTGAAATGAGAGCAGGACTCCCCCCTGTGGATCGGACAGCCCACTGCAGTTAATATGCCCACCAATGCTGGTTCACACACACCCAAACGTGGTGGGCTGGAGCAATTGTAGTAAAATACAGTGTGCATTGTAAATATTTTAACATAACATCCTTTGATTTAACTGTATGTTTTTAACTATACAGCTTAACATTTCCCTTAATGCTCAACATAAACACCAATGTCTTTTTCATAAGTAGTCTTTTCTATCTCTGTTTCCCGTTTTGCATAGTTTTGTGTTTGTTCTACCTGCATGCAAAATCAAGTATTTGTCACCTGCCCAATGTTGTATTTCATCTAAATCATTTTGAATTTCATTTGCGGCTTCTAAATTGTGTGCTAATACTCCTATTTTGATATAATCAGCTTAATCAACTTTACTACTATTTTGCTAACGACTGTATATCTTATTCTTGATCACTGACAAATAAAGAAGAATAGTGTTACTCGTATAGGTTACATCACCCAAATATGAGCATCCCATCCTTATCTGTTTGTAAAAAGCTCTTACTTTCTTATTTTGATGGATTTATCTTTTGCTTGCTGGAATAGGCTTCAATTCCCCCTGGACTCAATTGGATAAAACTGTTAGAAAATGGATGGATGGATGGATGGATGGATGAAGGACAACTGCAAGCTGGTGGCATGGCCCCCACTACTTTTTTTTTAGAGATCCGACTCCACTCTGAGAGCAGAGAGAGCGCCACCTACTGGAGCACAACATGGGCAGCATCAGCATGACGCAGGAGCGGATGCGCACAGAGAGGCCCATGCCGAACGAGGCGAACGCCGCCACGGTGATGGTGGAGAGCAGGCAGTACCACAGGCTGGCGCTCTGCACGAAGAGCACCGAGCCTCCGTACAGCGAGGCCAGCAGCAGCCCGAACACGAAGCCTCCCAGGCTACGCACGGCCTGCCTCAGGGGGGAGTCGTAGTCCCGGCGCCGCCTTTGGCGACGGCCACTTCTCCTCCCGCTGCCGCATCGGGAACTTGCTGTCCTGGCTTTCATGGCCGGGATCCTGCAGCGGTCGGAGGGCTGGCAGCAGACACAACCGGCCCCTGTTTCCTGCTCCACATCCATTCCTCCTTCACTGCTTATCCCTGGGAGAGAGGAACGAAAGTGAGAACGGGTCTCATGCCCGCACACTTGGAAAGGAGTCACAGAGTGGGATTGGCTGAAAAAGAGATGCCCAAGTGTCTCATCGATATAAAATCTAGCTTTACTATTTTAAAACGTCTTGATGTTTTACCGAAACCGGTCACCCGTGTATCCCTTTACCAGTAAATGTTCAAGTTCAAAGATTATCTGACATTTGTAACCAGTAGTTTGGAATTGACCAAGCTGTCTTCAGATTTCAAGAGCACATTTTCTTCACGGGATTTCTCAGTACGAATTTGGACCCCCTCATTTCACTTAGCCCGGTGGATGATGCGAATGAACACAAATATTGATGAAAATCTCAGCCTACATATAATGAAGTTATATTATATATTTCAGATTCTCTTGAGCCGCTTAGCCGTTGAATCTCCTTCCCCACTTCAGAACACCCTACAGTCACGACGGAGCAGAAGCGCAGCCTACTCGATATCTATGGAATAAAAGTAGCGCCAGGATATCCATGTGAATAGGAAATTCAGAAAGAGGGTTAATGATTTGAAAGTCTACCTTGCATACTCGCATTCGACAAAAACTGGCGGTTCTGATCCTCGCCCCTTTCAAAGCTTTTTGTCGTCTGTCGGGACTCAACGACGATGGGTGTCACTTACTGACCTCTATTTCTTTAAAACAGGCCCGCCAAAAAAACCTTCTTTTGCCGTGTGCTAGTTTTTGTTGTTGTTGAAAGCGAACGCAGCAGCTTTTTTTAAAAGGAAACGGAATTCCGTCGCAAACGGCAACCTGTTAAACCTGGTCGCGCGGCAGGCGGTTATGGGCTTAAATCTGAGGTTTTAACTAATAAAACCCCCCAATGTCTTGCGTTGGAAATGTGTGCTATTTCAGCATCCCGCCCAGACATGTGCCACACAGGCCTTGTTTTACAATGCCTCTAAAAAGTAAAATAGTTACTTTCATAGTTTTTTAGATTTACCTAAACACTTTAAATGTATACCCAAGAACACGACCGGTTTTGTTTTCCAATAAACGAGTGCATCAACACGTGGTGGGGCTTTTCCAGGACAACCCCACTCAGCTCTGGAAGATCGTGACGTGACATGAAGGGTCCTTAATCAAGGGCTGAAAACTGCGAGTGTGCTTCGTGATTTCTTGGACGCTGGAGCGAATGATAAAAAAAGATCGGGGATGATTGACGCTCTAATTCCAATCGTGCGACGCATATTGGCTAAATGACAGCAATTCTCCCCATCTGCAGAGCGCAAAGGGGCGCCTCTTTCTCCAGGTGTAGTCGTGGCCGAGAGGTTAAGGCGATGGACTCGAAATCCATTGGGGTTTCCCCGCGCAGGTTCGAATCCTGCCGACTACGAGGAGAGGAGGGCTGTGGGCTTGTTGCTGGTTTTCCAGCACACTCCTTGAGTTTTGTGCCTTGCTGGTTTCGTTGGCGTGTGGCGCTGCCTTCCTTTTTCTCCGTTCCCTTTTCCACTCTGACATTCAGTGTTTCCTAGTCGTGTCACCCACCGAGCTGTCCCCTGGACTTGGCTGAAAGCACACGAAGATCAGAGTAAGAGCGAAGATGTTCCTCGCCGGGCGCGGTGGCGCACGCCTGTAATCCCAGCTGCCGGGAGGCTGAGGCCGCAGGACCGCTTGCGCTCGGGAGCTCTGCGCGGCGGTGGGCTGTGTTGAGCGGGGGTCCGCAGCGTCATCGGCATCAATATGGTGAGCCCGAGGGAGCTTGGACTCACCAGGTTGCCTAAAGAGGGGTGAACCAACCCAGGTCGGAAACGGAGCAGGCGAAAGCCCCCGTGCTGATGCGTGCTGGGACAGCTCCTGTGAGCAGCTGCTGTGGTGCAGCCCGGGTGACAGAGTGGGACGCGGTCTTTTGCAGACCCGTCTTTTCGCCAAAAGCCGCTCCAGTTTATTCTAACACCGTGGCGAATTTCTGGGCACAAAGCTCCAAGTCGAAACAACCTCCGATCTCTGTGTTTCGCTGGCTCCTCTCTAGGACAGCGCAATCAGGTGACTCGAAGCAAGGGGCCTGAACCAGGTGCTGGAAACAGCGGGTGTCGTGTCTTTTTAAAAAAAATATTTTCAGCTCAAGTGATGTAAAAGCAAGGAGGGACGGGTGTCATTCATGCGTTCCAGAAAGTCGACGTCTGCTGGCTGAATTCAAGTGATTCTCCCAAAGACCCGAGCAGAAAACCTGATCAGCGCGTAGTCGTGGCCGAGAGGTTAAGGCGATGGACTCGAAATCCATTGGGGTTTCCCCGCGCAGGTTCGAATCCTGCCGACTACGAGGAGCTGGGGCTTGGCGCCAGTCCTTCAGCGCACTCTGCAGTTTTGAGCCTGGCTGGAAACAGCGACAATGCCAAATGCGGGGAGAAGCGCGCTGTCGTCAAGTCAGGGTTATTGAAACTGATGTCTGAGCATGGTGATGATCAACCGAACTGCGTTTTTGTCTCCTTCTTGTCGTCTTTACAAGTCTGGTGAAACGGAAAACGAAAGAGAGGAGGAGAGGTTTGCTTTTCCTGCTGTCCAGAGCATACGGACGTCGAGAGGAAAGGAAGAAAACCACTCACCGAATATCGGTCTCCCCACTGTTTAAAGGAGAAACATGTTGCGGAGAAACTGTATAATTAACTGTTTATGGCAACACAAGGGCAGACTACGCTATTCTCTTGTTTATTACTCATTTCTACATCATTGCTTCCTTGAAGAACGCGGAAAGTAGAACTGATTGAGTACTCCCAGTGCACAAGCCTTTTCGTGGACATGCGATGGAAGTCTCGACAAACTCTTGCGGAAGCGTTCATTCAAATCACCTTCAGACAACGCGGCTAATCTTTCCCCTCTTATCAATGTATTTCTTTTTAACAAGGTTTCGTCTGCTCCCGTATAAATCGTGAGTCGGAACATTTCGTGAATAGAATTCAATACACATATAGCTTACATTATGACACAGACTTCCTAAAACCATTTTGTTCCTTGTGATATAGAAATGAGTGTGGACTGACAATGAAATGGTGATGTTTCATTGTAAAAAAAAAAAAAAAAAGATTTTAGGTCAACTGCTTGGACAATGATGTCACCTGAACAATCTTCAGTGTGATTATTATACAATCAATAGCAGGAACAATAATGTTGCTGGGGGCTGGTTAAATTCGGGATCTGGAGTGCGATCTGTGTGGAGTTTGTATGCTCTCCCCTGTCCTGTCCAGTTTCCACCCACAGTCCAAAGACATACAATACTGGTAGGTTAATTGATTTATGTCCCTGGTGTGTAGTCTGTGTCCTGCAATGGACTGGTGTCCCGTCCAGGGAGTACTCTTACACCTATTGCTTGTTGGGTTAGGCGGTTTGCTGAATTGATGAGGTGGTTAGAAAATTAATAGACGGATGTCCTTTCCAATAAGTACTGAAGACATTCCACCTCATAAAGATTTTGATTGTGGTATTCACAATCTGTGTCTGTGAGGAGAAGTCAAAAACTCACAGACTCAAAGACGTAGCAGTCAAGCAAACTGAGATTTCAAAGTGTGACTATACAGTAGCTAACAGAAGCCTACAGTACTTATGTTGTTTCTTTCCTATCAATGTGGTGTCTTCTTCACACTCATTTCCCTTACGTTTTGATAAAACATTGAGAGCTTCTTTATGTTTCTCCTGTTAATGTTTATTAAATACTGTACAGGATGTGTACATCTGATTGAAATTTTCCCCTGATGTGTCATAGTTATAAATACATTGCCATTATGCGTTTTCACATAACCTTACAAGTGTGTGGGCTACTTTAAATCTGTGAATAACAACACTGAACCCATGTCTAAGAATACTACTGCAGGTCATTAAAACAGCAATTGTGGAGACTTAAGCTGCACCGTATCTAAAAATAAAGGGCAAGATAGAGTCTGGGTAACCACAGCACCTTAGCTGCAGTGCACACTGTGAGCTGCAGAACACAGACCTTAACATTGCGGCCACGCTCTGCTCTTCTGCACCGGAAGGTATCAGCTACCACAGTGGCAAGAGGTTTTAGGTGACCAATCAGGGCTGACAGCTTGCTTTGTTGAAATGATCATTTCAATTTGGAACTTAAAAACCTGACTTACTCGACAAAACACCCTTTAAAATGCCATAAAGTGTGCTGGGGGTAAGAATTGAAAATGATACCACCTAAAGGAGTAGGAGCTACAAGGCTGTTAGCACAATCTGTCTGTCAACACATAAGCAAGTCAATCACATGCAAAGATAACAAGGGAACATTGATTACTCAGTGACCAAACCCTCTTAACAGTGACGAAACCCTCTTTAACCCTCTTTTTGACACCTGAAGAAGGCTCCACGGCCGAAACGTGTTCTCTTTCTTCTTTTTTTCAGCATGGAATAAACCTATTACTTGTTCCTTTTAAACCCTCTTTATGCTCAGTGTGCTACAGTATGTGCTAAAGGGCATTATTCAAGCAAAAACAACGATGGCTATTCATAGCTGGCTTCAACAGCTTCAGTATTAAAAATTGCAGTGAAAAATTCACTCAAAAGTGAAATCCTTAGATTGAATCTCTGAGAAACAGGGAATTCTCACTTGTCTCTGGTGTTTGTATATCCACTGCAATAAGAGACAGTGTGGTGTTCCAAAACAACATAGTATGTGATAAAGCCAGCACAAATTATGAAAGCTTTGTACTGTGCTATACATTCATTTTTAATCTGCAACAGAACAGTGCCACCAGCCTGAACACATATCTTGATAGCTTGATGGTTGAATTATGTATTGACTGACTCGTCGATAGGTTCATCTATTTAGCCTGTTCATTAGCTAAATATCATTTCATAACGTGAGCTTGATTCCCGTAGTATTCAATGTCTGCAATAAACTCTCAATCAACCAATCAAGCAATGTGTGAACCACTGGGACTCAATTATTATTTCTTAATCTCACCGCCAAAGCGCAGATAAAAGCCTTACACAGAATACAGCCCTCGTCTAAAAAAGGAAAGGGAGTTTTTGAAAGGGGTGATTGTGTGGTTCGCCTGCCTGTACACTCAGCGATCACTCAGAGTGTCCTGTACAGCACTTGAATTCTGTCGCAGGTGACAACATGCGAGCCCCAACTCTACTCCTGTCGTTCTGGCTATACGGTAAGCGCCGCTTTAGAGCTACAGGAAAATTCGGTTGACTTCTGATTAAGTGAATTTCGGGTGAATTCAGGTCCTCGGTACATAAAGCACACGATTGTGAATTATTGGCTAATGTTGTTTTCGGGGTTACTGTTCGTAGATAATCCTAAATCATCTACAACATGCTAGGAAATTATATATACTAATATTGGTTGTTGTTCGTCATTAATTCCATTAATACTTTTTAATGAAGAAAATGTTAAGTTTAGCAAATTGTCCGCCTTTTAGGTGTATTGTTTTCAAAAAGATCAGTTATTTTAATACACATTACTGTAACGATTATGGATACAGCGACTCCATAGCTAAAGAATTCACGTCTATACGTACACTGATACCAAACGTATTTCTGCTACAATACAAAGAAAATGGTAAAAAAATACATTCAGACTAATTTTAAGACGACTTGATCAATTATATAATTCAATATATAATTAAATGTATTATGTTAATTATTTTTATTAACCGTATGCCTCTTAGAATGTGCATTACTTGTAGGTATTTTAATATTGTTGTCAATTGTTGTTGTTTTTTGTTTTAAGCTTTTTGAGACGTTTTTACATGCTATAGAAAAGGAAGATTGTATTAATTGTTTATTATTGATAGTATTCTTATTAACATTGCAGTGGCAGAAATGACAATGATTATACTAAGCTGTATGTCGTGAGTCAGTACCGTTTCTGATAGTTGTCCCCGATGGCGCTTTTCCTATAGGCACTGGTAGACATTTGTAAGGCACTGTTGTCGACGAATTTAATTACCCTAATATTTAAATACTGCTTATTGCAACTAGTATGAATTCGAATTAATATTTAGTAATTCCAACGTATTTAACGTGATATCGTTCCTTCCCTTTTTTCAAATGTATGAAGCTAAAATACAAGATGGGGATAGCACTGGCTAAAGAAAATAAATAAATGAAGTATCCATGATAATCAAATTGTAAATCCGAGAAATGCTGACATTTTCATTCACGAGACAGTGTTTTAATTCGATCGGAATTCGATCGGAATTTTAAGGTGCTGTGTTATCACGACTTTGATCCCAATGCTTTATACAACTGTCGAAAATAAAGAAGGATTAAAGCTTGTTTTGCTTCGGGGAACAGTAAATATGAATCGTTAGCAGATTGAATTAAACCAACCTTTTAGCATTTTCGAAGTGATTTCAGCTCATACCAGACCCTCGCACTCCAGGTACATAAGGGAAGTTAAAAAGTTAAGGTTTATAATGGACCTCCATCGCGCAATGCAACATTGCGACTTTGTAATTTAGTAACGGAAGCAATATTATTAAAGACCTAAAAAAAGAAAATCATAAATAAACCCAAGCCAGTTCATACTGCCTTTTCAGTTAACCTTCGGTTTCTGTAAAACGACAGCTGGATTACAAGTGATGTTTGAAATTGTTTTAAAACCATTAAAATATAAGAAAGATTACTTTTGTGATCTTTTAGATTGCAAAAGATACTGTAGCTCGGCCCGTCCGTCACTTTCGGCTAGAAGTGGCTATCTGATCCCAGCATCTCATTTAACCATTTCATCATGAAATACTGAAATCCGCATTATTAATTTGATGTTACAGCTTTTTCTAAATTAACCAAAATAGAGCGCAACCCGTCGGTGTTCAATCGCCAAATTAATTATTTGGTTTAACTACCCTTTAAATTTCTTTACGAAACTCGATCTTCTTCCCGTGTTTATTTTGAACCCTAGTCCACACTTTTGAAATGGATTTACACTCTTAAGTTTTATAGAGCCTAAGGTAGGATGACATTTCCAAAGAACTTGAAAAGTTGTTGAGATGACTCGAATTGCTCGTCTTCGTCCAGACTGCGCGCTAACGCGTTTCTCTTTCTGCAGCAGAGACAGCGGTATCTACGGCTCGGACGTCTGTGCTGACAGCTCACCCTGGCGGGGAGATCACTTTAGTCTGCAGCTTAAACAAATCGTGTTTTAGGGTGAGCTGGTGGAAAGTTCAACCCAACGGGATCAGACCTCTTGCTCCTGTACTGGCCAGTAGCAGAATCGCCCCCAAAACCACCCTGGATAAAAAGTGTGCCCTCTGGATTAGCGCAGTACAGGAGTATGACGCCGCGACTTACTACTGCGCAGAAAACTGGAATCCCGGACAACTGGGGAATGGGTTCACGGTAGCAATCGGAGAACAGGAACAGTCGACAGGTAATCACCCGTTGTAGGTAATCAAGTTAGCAAAACTGTGTTCACCAAAAAAAAAAATGTTTAAAACATGGATACCAAAACAGAATCACAGAAAATGGTAGCTAACTGAATTCTGAATCAAGGTAAAATATCACGCATTCAAATGACTTTTCCCTTACCCACTTCTGATAGCAGAGAAAAATAGAGACGGAACATTCAGCAAAAATGAATGAAGTTGGCTGGGATATCTGTTAGACCTTGTTAGAATATTGCACGGCACTTATCTGGCTGTCAATTCGCTCTGCGGCTTGTCAATGCTTGTTTTCATTAAAAATCTAACCGTCCCGGTCTATGGTCAAACTGTAAAACCGTATACTTACAATCAACTTACAAGAATAATAACAATCACACAGTTCTTAAGAAAAACAGGACAAAACGTAAACGCCGCATATGTATTTTATAGCGTTAAATAATAAATTATAGGATCAATGGATTTTCCCGTGAATTCCATTTTGAATGAAAAAATCGAATTATTCAGAAATAAACAACAACTGTCTGCTTTAGACCTGCAGTTTTCTCCACTATAAACAAGTGGCAAGCCATCGGGGTCTAAGAACTCGAGGGAAAAGGTGAAAGGCTTGACCTTTGTATTCTTACAGTGAGTTTCTGAGGCTGCTTTGTTACATGTTTTATTCTTTCAGATGTATTATCATATTTTAAAACTGTATATATCTCATTGGACGAAAATGTCATCTTCATCTTAAGCACAGATTGTAAACGTGCCTTAAAGAGCAAGGGGACTCGGGAGCATTTTTTTAAATTCCTCTCGAAAGCTTTTTTCCTTCTGATGCTTAAAGCAATCAGACAAATTGCATCCTATTTTTTCCTGAAAACTCGCAGTAGTTGCTTTTGGGCGTGTGCATAATGGAACTAACAAGCTTGCTGTAAATGGCGTCTTTCTGTAACTAACAAACACCTTTTCTGTTGCGTTTTTATCACAGTAGAGGAACAACTAACGAGGCCGAAAAGCGACAAGGGATACAAACAAAACACAACCAGTTCAGCTGAGAGAAATGTGCCATGGTCATAGTAAAACGTGTAGAAAGAGCGATCAACAAAATGTAAACGACTTAAAAAATTTAAACTTTGCCTCCCTTTTTATTTTCCTTTTTTATTGTGCCTTGAGTGATTACGCGCATCTCCCGCTGAAGATTTACACGGTCCATTAACACCAGCGCCTGTGCTGCGGAGAGGTCCGAAATATTCGCTTTTACATTAACACCTCTTCAAATACGGAATGCAGTTGACCTTTCCCACTCCTCGACAATTAAAAACCTGCAATTCGTTAGTCAACCATCCGTCCAATTTCTAAGCGCTTCTTCAAAATTCAGGGTCGTGGGGGATCGGCAGGACACCAGTCCATCGCAGTGGAGACAGACACTAACGCACTCACACCAGTAAACCCTCTAGTCTATCTAGGGACTGTGGGAAGAAACATATGCGAACACACAAACTGAACGCAGATAGACAGCATCCTAGAAATTGATACAGAGTCTCCGTTTCCTGTTTCCCATGGCCCGACATTCATTTCACCCTGCAGTGCACAGACGCGCTTGGGAGAATCCTCATTATACTGCAAAGGCATAGCCATCACTACAATACAAAAAAAAACGTAATTAGCTCCTTCTGTGACAGATATCCCTTTGGGTGAACTGAGAGTCCAGTGCAAAGCCCGAGCCAATCGGAAACTAACCTATCCAGGACTAGGCAGACAAGAGACAAATGTCGCTAAATAAATTGTTTTTTTTTTAATCTTTTCTCCGCAATCATTAAATGTGCGGCTTCTTCTGTTTTCTGAGAATGTTTACTCAACACCATCTCCTGTCTTATTGCTGTGCTTACGAACGCTTGGTGACGGGTGCAGTTAGTATGCCTTGTCATGCTCATTTTATCGTTTTTTTAGTGTGTATATATAATCAGTATATATTGAGATAATGTTTAAATGATCAGATCACGGAAAGGAGGTTCCTCTTTGGTTGCAAGAAATCAAACAGCAATGATGTAGCAGGAAGAATAAGGAAAATAAATAAAAAATTGACTAAAAGAAGAAACAAAAGGGCCATGAAAAAATTAAGAGTAAAAACACAGTGAAGAATTTATTAGTCATTTAGAAAATACTTCATACACACTACTTCCTCTGACAAGGCTGATGAAGTGACATTATCAATCACTCCAAAAGCCGTCTGATTAAACAGACTGAAATGAAACATCTGCAATGTCATTATCAGGTCTTCACTGTCTCCTCTCTCTCTGTCCTAGAACAGTGTCCAGTGTGCAATACGATTGCGGTTCTCAGTGGGGCAGGGGCAGTGATCTCTTTTTTGGTGCTGGTCATTATAATGCTGGTAATCGCACTGTGCCTGTCTTACAAGAAAACAAAAGCAGGTAAATATCTGTTGTACCATTCCAATACTATCAATACTGTACATTAATTAAGATTCAGACTTTCTGCATCAGCACACCCGTATGAGGATTTAGAGGTCTTCAATGAGAAAAATGCTAATGATTTTGTATGTCTTGCCTATAAAAAATGAAAATCACTTGCTAAACAATGGAATAAGAGATGAATAATAAGAAAATAAGTACACACAAACAGCAGTTGCATAAAAAATAAACAGCCCTCCATTCGTATTGGGAAAGTGGAGTCAAAATGGTTGTTTCTGCTGCTGTATACTCAAGCAATTCGGACTTGAGGTGAAAAGATGAAAATGAGGAAAGGGTAAAGAATATCACCTTTCATTTATGGGTATTTCTGTGCATACTCTATGAGTTATCATTTTATAACTACTTTTTGTAGTCAATCTTTCCCTCTTGCTGTCCAAGTACTTATGGAGGGCACTGTATTTCTCTGCACCTCAATCTTAAGAACATAACACTTAAGGCTACAAGCAAGAGGAAGCCATTCGGCCCAAGTTGCTTGTTTGGTGGCTAGTACCTTCAGAATTTATCCCTTTCTTAAGAATGACATGGAGTCAGCTTTGATTGCATTGCGTGATTGGAATTGGTTTCACACTCCCAAAGTCCTGCATGAAAAGATGTCACCCATTTGACACTTTGAATGGTCTTAAGCTTAATTTCAGCTTGAATCCTTGCCCAGCTGCTGAACAGCCCCTTCCCTTCATTGATCAATGGATTTTAGGATTTTGAGAACCTGAGTCAAGAATCTAAAATAATCTTTTTTTTTGTTACATGCCTAATATCTGAAGATAATATTGTTGAAGACAACCATGACCAGGGTTGCAAATAACTGAACTACATTAGTTAGGGGCTCTTTAACAACCTCAAGGAGCAGATTAGCTGCTACTGTAGTCAAGTCATAGGCCAACATGTCTGGCTTTCATTGGTATCAAGGTCAATTCAGATTGAACCTTCAGGATCCCGAAGTAGAACCATCCTTTTCAGAGTTGAGTGTGTCCTCAATCACATCTTGAGAAGACTTTTTTTCCCACTTTAAAAAAGAGCTTTAAACTCAGCCTTCTTCCACAGGACAGGAAAAGGCTTCAGTCAGTGTTGAAGACAAACATTCCAAGAGAAGGAATACAGAATCACAGGTAGGACAAGCGTGTCAACTTGAAATTGAGTGCTGGTGGAATTAGTCCACATCCTTAAATCTGTAATCTTGGTGATGTCTTTCATTTGAAGATTTGAAGCTTGCCTTCTCGATGTTCTGAACATGTATTTAATTATCTTTTTTGGAACATTACTCATATCCATTCATGTTTCTCCAGGAATACAGAGAATTGCATACAGACATTTGTTTCTTCCAAGCTTTTTGTTGCAATGCAGAGCTTTATTATTAGTAGTAGTATCATCATCATCATCTGTAGTTATAGTAGTAGTATTGCTTTCTTATATGCCCTAAAGGATTTACCTCATCTTTCTGTTTCATATAAAGTGATTTTCTTCTGTTTTTTCTCTGTTTTTGTTTCAAATGCTTTTGCGTTTTCTTAAACATGAATATTTCCTCGCCACTTGACTTGGACAAGTGGCTGGACAGTAAAACAGAGAGTGTGGAATACGCAAGGGTGAAATTCTCCCAGCCCAAGAGACAGAAGTAAGGACTGGGTGGAAGCATGAGTTCCCGGAAATTCCCAAGTTCCTGGAGACTATGGGTGTGGAGCAGATCTGCTCAACTCAACTGCAGTTACTATCCTCATTACAGGCAAAAAGCTGTAAATACTTTAATCAACTCCACATTAAGTAAATTAATACATTTTTACTAAAGAGGTCAATACCCTAATTAAAGGAAAATTATTCATTATTAAAATTGCAGTCCTCAACTTAATCAAAGAAAAAATAATCACCTGAGAACATAAACTAAACACCTGAGTTTAAGGATATTTGATATGTAAGAAGAAGATAAAGGGAAGATAAAGGTGTTTTTTGCTGCCTGCCTCCAGTATCTGATTGATCAATAACACTTTAAAATAATGGCGATTTAATTAATAAAATAATTCAATGTGGAATATCCCAAGATTAACCCCACAGTGTTTACAGTGTCTGCAAAAACAGCCACTGAATCATTAACCCTAATCCTACTCCTAGTCTTAAATCTAAATCTAAGAAATAGATATATTTAAATTATAATTACTTAACAGTTTTATTTCTTCTATGACCGTTTAGCACTTGTTCCTTCTAAGAGATGATAGTTAATTTCTTATGTCCTTGTGCATTCATTATTTTCTGCCTCATTGTATAAATACTTCTGTTTTGTTTTCTGTAAATGTCTTTGAAATTGTTATTGTGTTAAGAGGCTCTGTTGTAAAATTGACCAAACGTATTAATTGTGTACATAATATATTCAGTAAACTAATGAATATCCCTTTTGGAAGTGTGACTGTATATCTTACAGTTTTTAATTTTGTGAAAACTGAGTTTATACATAATGCTACTGTGATTACAGTGCTGAATTACAAGTTCCTTTTCTTTTTCCCCAGTCTCATAAAACAATGTGGTCTTACACATTTCCACACATCGAGGCCACCTGGCAGAATATAGGAGTTGCTATATGTAGCTGCCCGATGTTTCAATAATAAACGTCAATGAAAATTGTAAGTGTATGCTTGAATTGTATGTATAAAAACAAAAATGCATGTGCACAGTATCTTAGAAAATAGTTGTCCACAAAGGTATTAAAACATATTCGTATTCGTACAAATATATTTGTATATATCGTGAGCAAATTATTTTCAAATTATTTCTCTTCTGGTTGCTTGTGTTGATTTCTTCTGCACAGCCACACCCGATAAAAACCACACCGTTTTAAAAAACAGCTGTTAACAGTTTATCTTAATCCATTTCTCATTTCGTCACAGTTCCGAGTATCTGAAATGCTAATCAAACTACTGACACATTTTATTATTTTTAAATCATGGCCTTTGAACAATATATATATATATGTTGCGTTTTTACAATTAATGTTTATTCTGTATTAACTGTTCAAGCCTTTATTATATGCATGATCAACCTGCTAGGAACGCTGAACAGAACGAGGCCGGAACTCACCCTACGAGAGTTGATTCAGCAAACAGCAGTTCGTTTTTACCATAATATCCAAACAATAACCTTAGGTATAGATAAAACACATTTTATAACAGTTAACCTAAAGACTCCTGCTATCTTGGGTGATCTTCAATTAACCCTACAGCCTTAACCGCCATTGCAGATAGAGCGAACGTTATGAAATATGTGCAATTAAAGCAAACATACCGTAAATGCTTGGGTTTATACACATCTACAGCGAATGCAGCGAGATATTACTTTACACATCAAATAGACATGAAGTGAAGAAGAGTTACCTCGTGCTTTTCTAAGAGGTGTGGTCCCACTAGCTCACCACCACTCGAGTTCGGTAGGGTTGGACAGCTCTTTCAAGCGGGTTCACAGCTGTCTTCACTTGCTCCTCGGCCATACACAGCCTCGAACAGCCTCAACGAAGGCTGATTTCTCAGCTAACATCGCCTCCTGCTGTACCTTTTGTCATATTGCTCGGTATTCACTCAATAGGATCATCCAATTAAAAAAAAACAACAACTATTTTTAACGCATTTCGTTAATGGTTAAGTATTATAGGATCCATTTTTTGCAATCTGCATATTTAATGAACGCACTAGTGGATATTGAATAATAACTTAATAAGGAACTAAAAATCTTTTTGCACAATAGGAGAGGTGGATGCGGGGCTAGCGGTTGAGCAACAGATTTATAAACCGAAACCTTGTAGGAATTCAGTTTCCAATCCGGGTTGAGTAAATACCGATACGACGTTTTTTTCTGAAAGGTGCGTTGGGTGTTTCAACAGAGTTTCAACTCTTAGCCGAAGGTTTGTGAGGTCAAATGGCAGGCGAGAGGCCGTACCGTCGAGCTAATCAGTTTGGTCCGTTTTTCAAAGAGTCAGGTCACGTGAGAAACAGCTGTAGTTTTGCTGCATGGCCACAGGGGGGAAGCGGAGACCACATTATTTAATAAAAGCGATATAACAGGCCGTCTTGCGTATTTTTTCTTTCTGGAATTAAGTACATTTTTGCCTGTAGTCTAAGAGTTATTTGATTAATACACTTTTATATATGGTATGTGTGCGACTGTCGCATATAAGTGTATTTCTGAGAAAGCAAAGCGACTTTCATTTTAATGGCAGAGTTGTATTTGAAGATTAAATTAAATTATAAATCCTAATTTTTATTTATATCCACATACAAACAGATTTTCTTGTACTTGAATCATAGTTTGAAAATCCAAAAATTCCTGCACAGGATCTCTCTCTGAAATATGAGTTTTCATAGCCTCTGCGCTCTGTAACGCATTCACATGTTGTGGGTGTACTGGATATAGAGAATTGTAATGTAATTCTATTATGTTTAAGGATATGTAGGATGTACAGTGTACAGATGTACACTGTAGCTGACCAACAGTCTTGCTTTTCCAGATGCAACAACTGATCTCCTTCCTAGGACTAAGATTCACAAACGTACCATAACCAAATTGGCTTCATCACTCTGCTCTCCTCCCCACTATTAGCTGATGTGTGGGGAGCGTTCAGGTGCACTATGGCTGCTGTCGCATCATCCAGGTGGGGGCTACACATTGGTGGTGGTGGAGGGGAGTCCCCATTACCTGTAAAGCACTTTGAGTGGAGTGTCCAGAAAAGCGCTATATAAGTGTAAGCTATTACTATTATTACTATTATTATTATTATTATTATTATTATTATTATTATAACACAGGACAAATAAATCAACTTCTGTCACATATCAAAGGACAGGGCGAACACCGACAAACATATCATGTGTACATCCTTGTGTCCATCCCTCACAGAGCTCAGTTACTTTATCTTGGGAAAATGAAGAGCTTATTCTGGAATCAAATCTCCAAAAGAGATATTTCAAACAATACTAGAATCAGTGGACAAAACTGGAAATTAAGTCCTGGAGTATTGCAGACTGATCTTCTGCTTCTGACAGATATTTGTACACCTAATAAGTCATGAGTATGAAGCTAATTATTTTGCAGGACACTATGAGGTCATCCTTGTTTGCAATATTTGTGACAGACAGCAGTAGAAATCTGTGACTCACTTCCTTTAACAGGAAAGGTGTCATCTATACACAGTACAACACTGGCAGGAGAGAGGCAGGTTGCTTTGCACAGAGCAGTGACTATCCAATCAGTATGACATCCTCAGTTTTCATTATTCTGTTGGTTGTATCGGGTAAGGACTTCCTAAACATGCCACTCCATTATCTCCAGTAATCAATGTTTTGAGAAGAATGTACCTTTATTAACTGAATTCATTTGCATAGAAATCTAAAGCTTTTATATTTTATTTTTATAGTCCTGCTAATATAAATGTCAGATGTTACATATCGATCAATTATGTGATAACCTGTTGTGTTTCTCTCTGTTCCCAGGTTTGTGTGGAGGTGACAGAGTTGATCAGCTGTCTGATGCCCTGACTGTGCTGGAGGAAGGAGCTGTGATCATACACTGCAACTTTTCTACCATGAGCAACAATCCAGATTTATTCTGGTACCAACAGCATCCACGGCAACCACCACAGAATATACTTCACATTGACACTTATAATTCACTAGCTTTCTCTAAAGAACATTTCTCAGCCTTTCTATCCAAAGCAGACATGAGAGTCTCTCTAAACATCTCCACGGTAAAGCTGAGAGACTCTGCAGTGTATTACTGTGCTCTGCGGCCCACAGTGACTGAAACTCCTCATTTCCTGCAGCAAAGAACACATTTTAAACTCTTTGTGAAACACATATATATATATAGATGCAATTCCTCCAGGCATTGCATAAGGATTTATTTTATTATAGATATCAGATTGTCAATATTGTTTATCTTTGTTTAGTTTTTTCTTGTTTTAATGAAGACAGAAGAGCTATCCCAAACAAATGAGAGTGTGAAACTGTAGAAAAAAACACTCTTTTTAGGGAATGAGACCTCTCTTAATTATACTGTGCTTTCTTTCCAGAGCTATGAGGTATGCCTTGTCAACACACAGTGGCAAATGCTTGACGTTTTTTAGAACGGGCAAAAAAGAATTCGGGTGGATCCGCGTAAGTGCGTTGGTGGTATAGTGGTGAGCATAGCTGCCTTCCAAGCAGTTGACCCGGGTTCGATTCCCGGCCAACGCATCGTACAGACTTTTTCAAACCGTTTAAAAGGCTCCTTCAAGCGCCCTGTACCATTTTCCACAAAGTAGCGAAGGAGAATGATACATTAAATGTGTTTTATTCCTCTTTACACTGAAATATGGCTTCAAAGATTTGCACTGAATTTGTGGCTTTAGAAACATATTCGTTAATACACAACAGAGCCACTTTTGAGCTGAAGTTCTCTCTCTTCAAGGTCATAACTGTGCGTACCGTAAAATCTGTGATTGACAATTTCCATTAGTGTTCTCTGCCAGTTTCCAATAAATACATCTGTGATTCGGTTACACACTACTTGAAACTAGCAAATGAAGCAGGAAACGTCTTTTGAAGAACGGCAAAACTGAATATGGAAGCAGACGTTGTATTAACGTCTCCCTGTACACAAGCGTTGGTGGTATAGTGGTGAGCATAGCTGCCTTCCAAGCAGTTGACCCGGGTTCGATTCCCGGCCAACGCAACGGTGTCACTTTTCAAACTAATCCGCGTCCCGTTTAAAGAGCTCTTGAAGCTCGATTCAACATTTTTTACAAAGACATATGAAGTGCGTTACAAGTATAAATGCTGTTTTCAAACATTAAGGAAGTGTCCCATCATGACGAATCATCACGGCCCGTGGTCTTCTGTTCGATATTTAAAAGGTTTAGGTGCTTAAGAGTAAGATTTATCTGGGAGTGGCAACGCACCTAAAGCCATTAGTAACGTATACATAATTTCATACACAGTTTATGGTGAAAGAAATGTCGTAGGCGCGGTGGCCAAGTGGTAAGGCGTCGGTCTCGTAAACCGAAGAGCACGGGTTCGAACCCCGTCCGTGCCTCTTTAAGTCTGAATGTTACTTGTTCATTCCCATAAATTCACTCTCTGAATAAAGGAAGCCCAAAAGCGGGTGTAGCGTTTGCTGCCCTTTTCGATTGTATTGCTTGTGTGCAAGAAAGCCTCATGATACAGTCAGTTTTCAGTGCATTCACATGGTACATCCTACCTAGACTGCTCGCTTCAACAGCTTCTTGACTATATTTACATCTATATTTACCCTTATCTGTATCAATGTTTGAAAGGAACAATTTCGCTTCGTTTCTATTTCACTTTTCAATGTTGCAGAGAACACCGATAGAAATTATGATTCACACCTTAGATGGCCCGAAGGGAGAAAGTCTTCAGCTGGGAGGTGCACTTTTAGTAAGTCCTAGTTATTGTCAGGATGATCTCAGAAGTGCCAGTATTTTCTTCCCACTTGAGAGGTTCCTTAATCGCTAATTGTTGCGGAACGGATAAAAGACTGGCAACATCGAGCGCATTGAGGCACGGACGGGGTTCGAACCCGTGATCTTCGGTTTACGAGACCGACGCCTTACCACTTGGCCACCGCGCCCACGAATTAATAATGGCGTTAAGTGCCTTCCTCCGCCCAGGTAAATCTTACTCTTAAGCACCTAAACCGTTTTCCTATCGAACAGAAGACCACAGGCCGTGAGGATTCAACAATTCAACATTCTCAAATGTATTGTTTAAACTATCCTTTAGGACAACAACAGCTAAACGCTATCTACGTTTTTCGTTTCGTAAACCAAGAATTATTTTAGTCCATAAAGAAACCATCCACTCACGTCGTCAGGTTGTTGTTTTTTTTCCATTCAAATTGCGGTTAGGTATGATTTTGGGATCGACTCTCAGCTAAATTATTCTGATAATTTAGCTAAGCGTCTCGCAGACAGATACGAAATATTATTATTATTATTATTATTATTATTATCATCAATAATAATAATAATAATAATAATTGCTTACACTTATATAGCGCTTTTCTGGACACTCCACTCAAAGCGCTTTATAGGTAATGGGGATCCCCTCCACCACCACCAGTGTGCAGCATCCACCTGGATATTGTCTTGGTACGTTCACTGAGCCTCCGTTGGAATCAACGCAGGTATTACCCTGATATTTGACCTGCGCCTCTTGCAGACAGAGAACAGTTCCTGTTCTGATACTCCTGGAGGACTTTGTTACCGTTTGCTGTTACACAGACACGTTTCTGAACGATCTTCACATTCACTCTTCTGTCCGGTGAATGTACCCAAAAATATTCTTTCACTGATAATTATGTTGTAACCCCTGAATCAACAGAATCATGATCAAATATATTTATCTTTCCATGAAAAACCAAAATCTATCAAGGATTGATGATCATTCCACTCTGACTTTCTCGCCTTCTCTGGCGTATTTCCAAACAACCTGCGGAATGGGGGACATACTGCGCCCCCTGCTGACAGAGAAAAGTTACTACTCTTGTACTTAACACGAGTCTCCTGTATAGGCAAACACTGGATTCCTCACCAACCCGACCAACACCGTGAATATGGCCAGCTAGAACCAATCTTGACGATCTTCCGCACAGAAGTGGCAGCCTAGGCAATAGTCAAGTTGGATTTAGCAAAGATCAAGCATTGTTTTATTGTAAACATTTAATGCAAAGTGCAGAGTGTGTACTGGTGGATACGATACAAATGATATAAAAAAGTGAAGCTGATCTTGCTGAAACAATTAACGGGAAAGACATGGAGGCAGCTGTAAATGAGACTATGCGATGTTAGGAGAGATGTTATATTTCATGAGCGTGGACGAGTATTAACTGTATAAGTGGGAGATTTCATTTTGACCTCAGGCTCTGCGTCCGCTTAACACCTCTAGGTCAGTACTACAGTCAAATTCAAATTATAATGATACGACAATATTATAATATTTTATATTTTCAGTGTTTGACATTAACCCGCTTACCAGAGAATGTTTTCCAGCGTAAGAATAGAAAAGAAGAATCGCTCTTTAAATTACGTTCACTAGATGACAGATTACCACAAATTTGCGTTTCGATTAAAAAAATGTCATACGCAAGACCGAATCGATCACGGGGCTTGTTCTTTTGTCTGATAGTGAGTTAAAGTCTAAATATCTAAATTAATCTTCCATAATTCTCAGATTAGAGGAGTGTTACAGGAAACAAAAGGAGCCCGAATGAATACTTACAGTATATAATGAATTGCATTTTCAGACGTCAGTGATGCTACAAATTCACAGTGAAGTACTAAGTACATACAAGATGTATTTTGCGTCGTTTCTGTTACCAAAACTTCAGAGGTCAATATATATACACCTGAACAATTATAAGAATTTTGATCACTACAAATCAAAATCAATAAAATTATCAGGATGCTTTAACTAAATGGACTGTCAAACACTTTTACACATTAGTTATATAGCTACAGTGACTGTAAAGTGAGTAGTCAGTACTTATGATGTAAAGAAAAAATGTGCCCAATTAAACTTTTATTTGTTTCATAATATATCTTACATGCTTTTTGTTTTTCTACTTTTTAGAAAATGTAATATTTTATAATCATTTAAAAATATAGCCCCCCCACTGTTTATCAATGTATGGGTTTTTAAAGTATTTTTTTCTTGTTAACCATAATTAGCGGTAGGGAATTGATTGAAGTTCTATTTGACACAGTTCAGAAATCATATAAGAGCTCGTGGCTAAGAGCTGTGTTGGCGCTGAATTGATGATGATTGCTCATCCTGTGACCTCAAGCCATGCCAGTCTGTGCTGATGTCGTCCAGGGAAAGAGGCTTGTCTACTCAGTCAGTAAGGCACTGTCACACAGTGTTACATCATTCTCTCCGGTGATGCTGTACTCTATATCATATTTTTCAAGACTGAAGAGAAACAATGATTCTTTGCTTCTTGGTTGTTTTCTGCTTTGGTAAATATTTGTTTTTCTATTTTTGTTTCTATGAATATTTATTAAGATTATCATCTGCCTTTTTATTATGCTCTCCTACGTCTATTGATCATTCATTGATCGATTCCTAATGACTGATTTTCTTTCCCCCAGGGATGAGTTATGGAGATAAGGTTGATCCATGGAAGGATACTGAAATAACTGAGGAGACAAAAGAGTCCAGGATCTACTGCAATTACTCTGTGACTAACAGTGCTGGTTATGAGTACCTCTTCTGGTACCAGCAGAGACCAGGGAGGTATCCCAGTTATGTTCTCCACTGTTCTAAAACAGGCAGTGGAACTGCAGATTTCAAATGTGAAGAATTTGAGAGCAGGTTTACAGGACACTTGAATCTCACAGCAAAGTTCACCTACTTGTCAATCTCAAACACACAGCTGTCTGACTCCGCTCTCTACTACTGTGCTCTGAGGCCCACAGTGAGACTGATCAAGGAGCAGCTGCTCACAAAACCCTCTGTAGAAAATGCTTGAGATAAAGTATCACTTAAACATTGTGTGGTGCCAATACCTTCCTGTCAGGGAGTCTCTTAGCGTAGAGGATAGGGCTCAGTTCTGAGAGACATTTATTCAGTGCAGAAGAGGGTGGATAACTCTATAAGAGAACAATCCAGTGCAGAGAAAAGTGGTCTTAATGGCTTGCTCTTCTCATACATCTGTATCTTATGAAACTGACAGTTTTGCTTCTAACGTATTATCATCTTTGATCATGCTTGCAGGAAAAATAAAACATGCATCACTGAGAAAAAACGGCAAATGCATTAACTCTTACAGTTGAAATTCAGTTTCCGTTTATGTTTTCTGGCATTTCACTTTATACATCTGTTTTTTTTTTTGTGGTCAGTCTTTTACAATACTCCTGAACACGACCAACCACCTATTTCATATGCAGCCCTGACAGCAGCATTGTCACTCTGCCCCATATAGACCTGTGAACTAGATCTATCTGTGGAGATATTTTTATCTCAACTCCGGATGCTTTAACCCACCAAGCACACAGCTCAACCTGAGAACATTTTTTTAAGGTGACAATTTAAATGTCACAGGCAGTACACTTGCTCTGCCTTTGCTAAGATCGTGCTGCAGGTACTGTAGCCAAACCGCAGTCACATTCACCAGCAAAACCAAAAGAAAAAAAGCTGAACCTTGTTCCATTTTTGAAAGGTAAGACCCTCAACACACATTCATTAATACATCTGACACGCTTTGATTATAAAAAACTTTAAACTGCAAACGCGGTAATTTACCTGTAACCAGGTAAATTATTTGTTGTCAAATAATACCTTTAATAGTCAACCTAAAATAGTAAAAGGAAAAATTAACTTTTGCGTGATAAAACACGTGAGTGGTTTTAAGTATTTGGGGTTTCTGATTCATCTATTTTCTCACCACTTCTTTCCAATTGAGGGCTTTAGGGTCCCAGCAAGTAACAGGTGCAAGAGAGGGCACACACAGGCACAACCACTCATACCAGGGCTAGTTTCCTTCAGAAGGCAAACAATCTACCAGCACATTTGTTTACAGTGTGGGAGGTAACCCACATGAACACAGTGAGAACATACAAACTCCACACAAACAGCACCTCATATCCAGACTTGAACCCCAAACCCCGGCAGTGCAAAATATCAATGCTAACGACCCACTGCCCCATCATGCCCCATCAGGCTTACTGCTCTGCACACATTTTAGTCTTCTGTACAGTAGAAAGCTCCACAGCCAAAATGTCGTGTTTCCTTTCTTCTCTTTTCAGCACGGAATAAACCTTTACTTGTTCATTTATCATCTATGTTTTATTTTACTGTGATAATAATCAGCTTTGGAATTTTTTCATTTTGAAATATGTTTTTTAATTAAATGATACTTTTACTCTTAGCAAAGCTTCAAGGCAGAGATGTGAATCAGGCCCAGCCCTGTAGAACGATTTGTGCATGTTTCTATTGCCCAATCAAAATAATTAATAGTTTTAAAAACCATTAAAGCATAAAATACTGACACAGTTTTAAAACTGTCCTGATAGGTTCATGCAAACCAAAAACTACTGTTCACACTGCATCTATGAATCAAACTTTCATTTAGCAGATTTGGGGAGTATGTTGTGCATTTTCAGTTGTTTGTGCTGTCACATCATCACTATACAGTGGGACTTTTTTTTACAGTGGGATATTTGCTCCACAAACCAGATATTACTGTATAACAGAAATAAAAAAGGCTGTAGTGTTGACGTGATTGAACATTTTTTTTCGTTAACCTATCCCTTTATCATTTGTCTCCAGATAACCAATCCTCACACGTTGACTTGTTTTAAACCAGAAAAGAAAAGTCTGATCATCACACACTTTAGGTCAACAATCAATTTACTACTCTTTGAAAACCATATAGGCTTGAGAGACAAGACAAAATAAGTGTTTTTTTACACCCCTTTTCTTATACTGCTGCCAAATGTCTTTAAAAAAATACATTCAGAACTCCAAGTGCTGCAGAACAGTTAGCCTTCAATGTGAAGCTGCTGATCTACAAAACAGACAGCACTTATAAGCTGCCCACAGAAACCAAAAACTGACAGACCACCAACATGCTGACTTTTCCATTCACTGACATGAGAGCTGCCAAGCCATTGAGTGTCCCCAGCAAAAGAGCTTCAACTGCCAAGATGTTGGGGCTGCTGCTTCTGTTCTCTGGTATCCAAAAAGGTAACTCGTGTTCAACAGACGCCATTCCTTATGGAATTCAAAATTAGTATTTATACTGATGGATTCCTCTGTTGGTTTGACGTGATTCATTTTTCTTTGTTAGCTTTAACTAACAAGCAATTTTTTTATCATCTCCGTTATTCTCACATTAACAGGGAGAGATTTGAAAATGATGTGTTTTGCTTTCCATAACAAAACGCGTCTTGCATGGAGTTTTGTGTTCAATATGATTTCCGAGTATAAAATATATCTGATAGGTGGGTGTGGATTACATGTCTTGCTCAGGTAGAAATCCAAATCTAAGAAAAAACACAATCTCTAATTGTGAAATGACATTTAAATCAAATTAGAAATGTTCTGTAATGTAATGCACACATCCTTAAAGGACGCAGCAGTAAAATAGAGCATGTTTTTTTCTGTAAAGTTGTTACTTCTGATATGAAGAATCTTATCTGTGTAGTGAATAAGAATAAGAATGTTAATCTTATCATGTTAGTGACTTATTTTTGGCAGAAAATTTACCCAAAATGCAAGAGTAATCATTTTCAATCATTCTTCCCCAGATTTCCTCATTTCACTCCCCTAAACCCTAGGCTTAGGTTTTCTACCTCAAATTCAGATTTTTGTAATAGTTTCTATCCAATATGGACATTGCCGTAACAGAGAAAACTTTTTTTTCTGTAACAGACGTGTAAGTGTGGATCTGGTTTTCCTCTCGTCCTGCTCCTCCTTTTCTCCTCCAGGAGCAGCAAGTTCAACTGTGGTTCAATACCCCCGGAGTCTCAAAGCCCAGGCTGGTGCTGGTGCCACTGTGAACCTGACCTGCACCATAAACGACGTAACGGCCCGCTGCAACTCCACAGCTTGGGTCCGAGTGGCGCTGAGCGGAGCTATGAGAATGGACCTCTATGCCAGCAGCTCAAAAAACCATGAAGAAACAGGCTTCAGCAAAACCCAGAGAAAGTGTCTTCTTACCATCAATAACCTCCAAGCCAAGGACTCGGGAGTCTATTACTGTGTTTACATGCGTGGTAAAACTCCCTATTTTGGGAACAGCTCCAGAGTGGAAGTGATAGGTGAGTTAACATGGAATTATCTTTCGTGCAGTGAGTAACAGCAAACTCCACAGGATTTTGCCAAAATCATAACCTGACCGGCTAGAATCTCTGCCTAGGTCTCTGAAGTAAGCTTACATGTTATACAGCAAAATACCAAAATTGTTAATACTAGCCACATCCAAAACATGTATGATGAATATTATTTTACAGATTTATAGATTTTACTATACCAATGAGCATGTGCAAATTGTTTGTTCAATTGCAGTTTTTTGCAATGAAAATAATGTAAAATACAGTTGAAAGTACTGTCTTGATAATACCCATATAACCATATTAAGCATTTTAAATCCACAGGTATTAGGCAAATATTTGTCTGGTGCTCACTAGTTATTTAAAGAAAAATTCCATGAAAGCTATAAAAAATTAATCTAATCAATTATATTAATAAAATAAAAAATAATACAATTAATTAAACATCTGTTTGCATTTTTCATAGCCAACGGTCCAATTGAAAATCAGTATTCCAACTATAAAAGGAAATATAAGTTAACACTTTATCATTAATTGTTTCGATTCATCTATTATTATACATGGATATTTTCATTGAAATGATTGATTAGGCGTTTGTTTTTTTTAAACTAACATTAGGACATCACATCGATTTCTAAAGATGTTTTTTTTCCCATGGACAGTCTGAACATGTTTGTTACCTTTTTATTGTGTTGCTTGTAGCGATTCCACATTTATATGCAGTGTTGTATTTGTCTGCGATATTATAATATGAAAGCTGATGTACACATGAATGTGATTTTACATAGGCATTGAATTTAGAATTCGAAAGGTAAACACAGTTTCCATCTCAAGATGCGTTGTGAATATATGTGATTTTTAAGCACAACTAATAATTTCTGTGCGATCATTACTTAGGTCATAGTGCCAGAAAAAGTTCAGGCTGAGAAACCGCTGTTACAATGTTGCAAACCAAAAGAAACATGGTGAAAAAAAAGTATTTTTTTTTTTGGAGATATCGATAATGGTTGTAAAAATTTCTGTGGAGTGATACCAGTTTTGCCCTCTTCTGTTGTAAGTACTTATTTAGTACCTGGTTTAGTAAATTGGGACAAAAGCTGTTGATAAACACAGTGTGTTTATCAAGTTCCATTCCATTCAGAAACTTTTACATTTCAGAGTTGCAGGAATCCTTACTATAAGCATGTCTCAAATTATCGCATTTACAAAAGAACTTGAAGCTGAGAATAAAAAAAGGGTAAACAAAGACAATTTGGAAAAAAAACAATCTTTCTCAGATACAGACTTAGAACATGCTAATATACTGTTACAGTACAAATGAGGTTTTGTTCAGTTTCTTAAGTATAGGCTTAAGGCTTATAGGCTTTTAGTCTTCAAACATGCTTTCACATGCAGTACATTGTGGTAAAGAATGAAAGGTTATGTTGTCTACAAGTCACTTTGTTCAACTGACTAGCCAAAGAAATCAATTAAAAAAATGTATAATGCATTTTCTCTCCAAAAAAAAAGTTAAAATACAGGAACACTATTAAAATTAATCACATGCCCTAGGGGGTTTAAAAGTAACTATTTTTACAAATCTTATTTAATTAGCGATCAGCAATCTTTAAGTGTGTTTAACAAATGAAAGGCAGCATACCTTACCACAGACTGAATTTACAACTGAATTTAATTAGTTTATTAACCCAGGTTCTACCAATGTACATCTTTATTTGCATGTGCAGTAGGTCAACCCTCAATTGTAATCAACCACTTAATTTATTAGTTCAAATTAATCAATTAAAATTACTCAGATTTAAGCCTGACTTAATCTGCCCATTTGTTATCAAACAATTAATTTACAAGCTTTGCTTTCCTTTGCCTACAGTTTCTATGTCAGGTCTAAAACTGAAAAATAAGAAGCTTTTGAGCAGTTTTGCAAGAATAATTAGCTACATAAAAATGCACACATACATATCTCTTTTGCAATGTTTCATTCTTCTGTAATACTACTGTACCACTATAACACTTAATCAGATATTGACTGAATTATTGACAAAACTAGTAACAAATCTATATATATCAAAACAACATCGGTAACAATAACTAATCATTTCAAATTGTAGGTCTTACCAACACAGTTCAAAAAAGGTTCAATGTGTTTTAAAGTTGTTTTTAAAGTACTAAACAGGTTAAATTATACAATGAACTAAATTAAATTAAAACATTTTGCCGTGACCTGAATCAGCTGACAATGCTTTATGTTTTAAATACTCTAAACTATTTTATAGCCTATGTTTTCTTTTGTGATCCAGAATCAGTCGTACATTTTTGAAATTTCAGAAAATTGAATACTAAGAAATCCAGTTACAGGTCTAGACTGCGTAGTGTTTGTTTTCGACAAAGCAGGGAAATATCTAGTATTCCAAGACACGGGAGTGCATTTTATCATTATTCCTAAGCGTCAATACTATAAAATTATTACAATTTACTGATAAGAAAAGACACAGTGACTTCTAGGCTGCTCAACACTGCTCTCCTTCGAACAGAGCCTCCGAAGACGTCCCCGTCCATAGAGATCCTTCACCCAACATCTGATGCGGTTCAGTTTGCTGGCGCGGTGTCCCTGTTGTGTCTAGTGCGGGGAGTCTCACTACTGGAGGGGCGGGTTTTTTGGAGGATATCTGGGAAAGAGGAGACTGGGGTCACTGACTCTGGGGGCTCAGATCCCAGGAAATCTGGCCAGGATTTCATCAGGAACCAGCTCTTCATTCCAGCACACACTTGGGCCAGTGGGGTCCCCTGTACCTGCGTGGTGCAAACAGACAGCGGCCTGGATATGAGCAAGACCGTCTCTCTCGGGGGTGAGGAAAATGCCGTTTCTTGGGTGTTGAAGTTACACTGTTTTTCTTGGTATTGTGATTTTTATCTCGAGCAAGCACTTTCTGACAACCCTTTCAAAATCAATTTATGACAATTCAATACAAAGACCTTTTCCTTCTAGAGTAATGTAGAAAAGGGATAGAGACAAAGTATAAAAGAAACAAGAGCAAACTGATTCTACGCTGTTATGAGGCTAGGATCCATATATTTAATAATACATCTGCCAGTGTTTTTAGTTTAATTCTTTATTACTTCCATTAGATTTGGAAACACAAATACCAACTTTCTCATTGGAGTTAAATGTTATTTTTTTCCTGCCTTATACCAGACTTCACAACAAAACACAGAGTACAATATAGTCTTCGATGTTAATTACTTGGGTCTGAATAGGCTCCACTGATTCATATGTCATGAAAGTCATTTGTTAAAATATTTTATTTAAAAAAATACAAAACTAGAAAATTAATTTTGTGTATAGTGATAATGTTAGACTCTTTGAAATACATTAGATTCTAAATTGCAATTAAGACTTTGAGTGCTGTAGAATGATGTACTGTAAGAGTGTAGAATACAGCAATAACAATTAGAAATTCTAAAAGATATTACAATTAGAAACATCAATACAGTAGTTCTTTACTTTATTTTATTCACAGTGGTAAACTGTAAATATAGAGACTTCACAACGGTCTTAACTAATGACGCATATATAGTTTAATAATAATAATAATAAATAATAATAGTTTAATTAAATTTAAATGTTTATTTAATATGTATTTAATCAAATACATATTTTACTTTTGATGTTATTGTAGTTGTCTTCGTTATTCAGATATATTAAGATTTGCTTGCTTTAGCTAATCTGTAAAAAGTGTCCTGTGCTTTGACAATTCCTTGACTGATTTAGCATATATTTATTAGTTGAGCACCATATTTTATGCATTCAATATTCCAAACTCTTTATTTTCAATTAGAGCCTTTTTGTTTCTAGAAATGTTTTCACCTTTGTCACTGGTTTGACGCTGCTGTATACTGTAATTTCATGAAAAAAATACTAAGAACACAGACTCTAATGGATGGATGGAAAATCTTCCAACGTCAGGTGTTTTTGTACCATTCGTGTTTCAGTGCTAACAGATTCCAAATAAGTTGTTTTTAAAAGCAGAAACGTGATCTCTGTGAACAGACGTTTTCATCACAATTCTCGTGTTCCAGCAGATCCCTTAGCCTGCTCTTCTCTTTTCTATGGGATTGGAGCAGCAGCCTCTATCTCAATCATGGCTCTGCTCTTCCTTCTTGTCTACAAAGTCAGGAGTGGTTCCGGTGAGTGTACTGAATGAGGAATTAAATGAAAACTTTCTCAGCCCCAAAACATAAACATTTTGTAAATATTGGTTTTTCATACAGATTACATATCAGATTTCCTGACCACTGAGTTGCGAGTATTGTGTTGTATTTTATTGAAGAAGTTTTCAACCTTTCCTGCTGTTATATGTACACGTTTGTATGCCAAATATTATGTGCATTTGTTTTCAAAAGTAATCTTATTACAAATTATACAACATATTTAGTACATCTCATAAATATACTACAATACATTGTAGTTCATTTTTAACATCCATATTAATAAATATATATTTTAAAATGTAAAATGTTTAAAATGTTGCTCCTAACATCATCAGGTACTGTATATTAGCCACCCCATGTAAATGCTCCAACCATAATTGGAGTGCAGATGTGGCTCCTTGGACTTGAAGTTTATTATTGCTGGTATGGGGCACTTTTTCCAAATGCTTCATTGTGGCATAATAAACATAGCCTTGATGCTACACGTTATAATACAAAGTTATTGGTTTTATTCATCTGTGTATTAGAAATAGTAATGTGGTTAATTAGAATATACACATTTTCTAATACAATTATTTTTGAAGCAGGGAGAAGAGAGAACACACCTGTCCGCTCCGGAAATACCAGTCACCCAAAACCCAGAGATATGGTACATGACAGTTCTACTCACTGTTCTCTTACACAAATTAAAAATTAAATTAAAATTAAAGTTAACAGAGTATTTAACTAATGAAGATACAGAGGACCAGTACTTAACCTCTCTTTGTACTAACTCCTCATCTGTTTTTCTGTCCCTTTCTCACAACCTCTATGGACATGTTCCTTACCTGAATTTCTCAGATAAAGTGCTGTGAGGCAGTGTTATTGATTTCTTTCTTTCTGGATTCGTGGATTGGTCCACTGTACTATCATGTATATCAGAAAAGCTCTGTCCCTAACCTGGGCAGCTTTTTTCTGACGTGACTATCCCAACATTTCCTTTTGCTGATTTTTCCCTCTTTTTTTGCCTTGTTCCTAACCTCTCTCCTGTTTTGTCCCTAAACGGTCTCTCCCTCTTGCCTGCTGTCTGACTTGCAGGTTAGAGAAGATGTGCAGTATGCGGCTCTGAAGTTTGAGCACAGGAAGCAGAGACAGCGACAAGAGGAAACGCTCACATAAGTCTAGTCTTTTCATACAATCAAGACAGAGCGAGGAAAACAGAGGTAAAAGAACAGTGATTGTAGCATGCTGTGTTGTGAGGATATTTTGAAATTGTACACAGGCTGAATAAAAAGCAAAGGTTTGAAAGCTTGAGACAGTGCAAGTGAAACGGGATACAGAAATCGCAGAGAACAGATGGTAACAGTCTAATTAGATCACCTGAAGCACAGAACAAATTTCAGTGAGCACAGCCAAAAGCTAAAAACCAGTATCCCAAATGGCTCAATAAATCAACTAATAAAATAATAAAGAACATTATAAAATGATTTAAAAAGATCAGGGTACATTTAAAGACAAGGAATTCCATGAATTGCAAAAAGAGGTAAAAAAGATTTTAGTAAGATCAATAGAGAAATTACAAAAGGGAAAATCAAGACAATAACATGAAAATGGTTGATGTACTATAGTATCTTACCCATTATACTCAAGGAAATAAGAGATGTGATTCAGCCATTGACACAACTCTTAAAAGATTCGCTTAAGACAGAGGTAGTACTCATAGACTGGAAATTTCCCAAGAGTGTACAACAGTGTTCTTGAAATTCAGTTTTGCGATATCTTCCATTCCACTTCCTGTTTTTGGACATTAGTAGCTCTATTAACCTCGTGGCTCTATAAACCTCTGTATATTTAAAATCCACTGATTCACACACCTACCTCCTTTACAGCTCATGTCATCCCCAACTGACTGTAGACTGTAGGACTGTAGACCTTTCTCACAGGCTCTTGGACTTTGTTGGTTATGCAGTGATGACACGGACTTCCAAAACCAAGCATTTTAAATTGATTCTTCTTTCGTTTACAGGGCTTGTCCTTCACTCAATATTGACAATGACCTCCGTGAGCCAACACAGCCCTCAAAATTTCAACATGATGAGGAATTCCCATACTGTGAACTGTATTCCACTGGTGGTTTCTTTCCACAACACCATGCTGTCTATACCACGTATCCTCAGAAAACATCTTCAATATACAGGATGGCTACTCAAGTGGAAAGACACCTAATCAGACCTACCATATTATCCCATTTAGCTAGCCACCTAATCTTTGCAACATCTTTCCACAGTTTGCTGAATGCCATTTACAGGGATACTTAAGGGTTTGAATAAATGTGATCTTGTTTTCTGGAATTTTCATTCAATGTCATTCATTCATGTCAATATTGCTCTGTGTGATACTAGCATCATTACAGTATAACACACTATCCCATCTGTTACTCATTCAAATAGATGTTTTTTTGTTCTTTATTTAATCAGTGTTATGAATAAATCTGAGCTTTTCGGTTTGCTCTTTTTAAAAGAAAGTCTGCTCGAACTCAGGCTCCGGGTTCAATCCTGGAGTTTATGTGAGCCTATGTGGAGTTTGTATGTTCTCTGTGCTCCCTGTGATTCCATGGTTTTTTTTCCCGGGTGTCCTGGTTTCCTCTCTAGTCCAAAGGCACATTGGTAGGTTAATTGGTTTCTAGGAAAACTGGCTCTGGTGTGTGTGCGTGAGTGTGTCTGCGTGTGCCCCATGATGGAATGGTATCACGTACAAGGTTCATTCTTCATGCACTCATTGCTTGCTGGCTCCCCCACAACCCTGTATTGGATAAAGCAGTTAGAAAATTGATAGATGGACAGTTTTAAGTTGGGCATTAACAGACAACAGTTCAAAAGCAAGCACACACTTTGTGTCCGTGTCTCTACTTGATAAGATGATAAGAATCCTGGTGAGCACCATGTCAGTATGACGAAAGACCAAACAGTGCTTCTAGGAAATATAGTGGAGTATGGATACTTTATTTTGTAAACAAAGGTAATTGAGTTAAAGTAACAGTACCCAAAAATGAAGTGGTTAAGTAAAGTACAGATGCTAAAAAAATAGTGTAACAAAGTATTTCTGTGTTGTTTCTTTCCACCCCTTTCACCGTCATTAAGAGCACCTGTACAAACCTTAGTTTCTTAACAGACTGCAAGTTAAGTACATTTGTCAAATCTTAAGGATTTGAGAATCCTGATGCAATCCTCTATTGGAACTATACGTGCAGTATTACAAAATGTCTATGAACAAGGTAGCATTGTGTATTAACTTCACCTGTAAAAGAAGTCAGACTTATTGGTCTGTAATTACTGCATCAGTTTTGTCACCTTTCTGGATGAAACACTACATTGGCAATTCATCTAATTAAGGCAATTAGTCTGTAGGTGCTACCCCTGGCTGAGCGAGCGTTAGAAGAGTTGCCTTAATAATGTCTCCAATTATGAACTGTTGTTTACTGGGCTTTTGTCGCCCCCTGGTGGGTAAAGTTGACCTAGCCCTTCTTTCTTTCAGTCTACTTGCCTCAATATAATATACATAAATGGCACAGTAATTAATACATCATATGATTGTTCCCACAGATTTTGTTTATATAAGCACCAGTATGCACATATATTTTTCTAACAATATGGACATCAAAAGCCAAAAAACAGAACTATAATTCATGGTCAGTCTGTGTTTAGACAATTTCTTAATTTAGAACTAAAACTGGCTTAAATTAGTATATTGTCTTCAAGCTATAAACAATGCAAGTGTATTTGCTCTAGTCATTTAAGCATTTTGCTGCTAGGTTTATTTATTCCAATATACTCCATTTTGTTCCATCTGCTTTGCTTTCGGAAAGAGTCAGAGTCTGACAAGACATGATGTGATGCAGATAGGAGGAGCACGTGATAGGAGGTGTAAAACTGAAACAGAGCTCCTCACACACATTCCCTCTCCAGTCCCCAGCACTTTCAACATGCACAAACACAGAGCTCTGCTATGTCTACTGATACACACACTCATTCTCTGGACCGGTGAGTTTTCAGCATTAAGGATTACATTTGAAAAAAGTTGTGAAGCTGTTTTGTGGATCTCAGGTTAAACAAAATACTACATTATAGGAAATATCCTTTCACTTGATCCCATTTTATTGATACTGAATGTATGCTTGTACATACTAAACTAAATCAAATAACTGTCAAGAAATATGGTGGAGAAAACAGTTTTGCAATTCAAGTGTTTTTGTGCCAAGAAAATTCTTTGTGTACTGAAATTGTTTTTGTGTATTGGGTAGATGTTGATGTAATTCTAGTTAGGTTTATGGGTTTCCTGCTCAAATTACGTCAATTTTACTGATGTATCCAGAACCCTTGAGGATGTTATTTTAGGATGATGACTTTCTCGGTGTTTCCCTCTGTGTGACAGGTGTGAGCTCTCAAGAACAAGTATCGCAGACTCCCTTTGTGACCCAGACTGAAGGACAACCAGTAACCATCCACTGTACCTTCACCATCTCTAATGTCTTCTACATGCACTGGTACAGACAGCAGCCCAACACCAGCCCACAAAATGTTCTGGTCATAGCAGGAGACAAGAGCACAGAGAACCAGTTCAGTGGTGCACTGGATAAGAGCAGCAGCTCTGGGGTTTTGAACATCAGCAGCTCTCAGCTGGAAGATTCAGGGACCTATTTCTGCGCTGTGAAGGCACAGTGTTTTAGTCCGGGGGAATAACCTGACAAAAAGCACCCTGAGGTGCTCTGGGATGAAGAGCACTATATGAAACTCAATTGGACTTTGCCAATTATTGTTTTAGCAGAAACCTACTTTTGCTCTTCAGACTTAGTGAAAATTATTTTTATTTTTGCTATTTGTGTTTTATAAGTCTATAATGTATCTTACTAGATTAGAGGGCATTATCTAGTTTAAGGTTAATTCAACCTCTTTCAATTACTTTGAGTCTACATATCATGTGTGGTATTTATGTGATTCTTTGTTTCCATTCCCTGTGCAGGCCACTACTGTACTAGTCCTCTGTGCCAGTTAAAGTGATTGATGTGGTACTTGATATACTGACTGCAATAGTTTCTTTAAGCTACACTTCTTTCATTACCCCCTGACCACCATGGCTATTGTGATTCAATTCACTGCCTAAGTTCATCTTCCATTAACCCACAAATGTCTACATGAAATGAGAAGGCTTACAGCCTTCGTTTAAACCCAGCATAAGAGAAAGGCTGAAAACCCCTTGACATGGACCAGATGATGGACCTCTATGTTTGCTCTCTGAGTAAGATTATAAGAAAGGTTATAAATGAGAGGAGCTCATTCAGACCATCAAGCCCATTTGGATGTCTGTCCTGTTTGAAATCTAGAATAAATGCTGCTTAATGGTAACAAACATATTTGTTACATAAGTTTCTATGTGAATGCTATGTCATCTTTTATTCTTTAATCTTTTACTTTGCTTACACAAGTAAGCATTTCAATGTACTCAGGTATGACAATAAAGTCACACTGTTTACAGACACTAACAAATTCACCGCCTTCTAACAGGAACAGAAATGGAGGAGGAGTTACAGCACTTTGACGAATATGCAGAACATGAAGCTCTTCAGCAGCTGTTCCTTCCACACTTGGTCTCTCTGATCACAGCAACAGCCTCAACCATGAGCCCAGAATCAGGACTACTGCTCTTAGTGATTGGTACACTGTTGTGTTTGCACTGTAAGTCTATTCTATTAATTAACATTTTGATATGAATTACTGACATTTTTGTCAAGTGTATAAAGAGCTCAACTGGTATTATACATGAAAATATAGATAAGGTATTTACAATTAATACTTGAAATGTAAGAGTTGAAGATTATTGTATATTAGACTTTCAACACTGTTTCCTGCTTTTAACCTTGTGTTGCAGGTGTCAGATCTCAGACTCAGGTGTCTCAGAGCCCAGAGTCACTGACTGTGACTGAAGGGGGAACTGCGAGTCTTCACTGCAACTACACAATTATAGGTGCTGCTTTCAGCAGTCTGCAGTGGTACAGACAGAAAGTGAACAGACGCCCAGAGAATATAATGATACTGTTTTCAGGAACAAAAGAAGACAAACAGTTCAGCGGGTCAGTGGACACAGGGAAGAGGATCGGGGTTCTGAATGTCAGCAATTCACAAGCAGAAGACTCTGCCACCTACTACTGCGCAGTGCAGGCACAGTGTGTGAATCTTGTGAGAGGAGCTGTCAGAAACTCACTGTAGAGGGGAGCAGCTACACTGGGATAATATGAATTCAGGAGTTATTTGTTCTTTTATTATTGTAGTGAATCGCAGAATTGCCGATTGATCATTGGACACCAGAGCTGATGAACCTGAAAAACTGCACCTGGTGCACTTTACCAATACCATCATTTACACTGTCTATATAAATTTGTGTATGAACTGTATCAAGGTAGCTGTGTGTTGTATGAAGTTCAAATGATTCCCAGTGCATAGAGCAACAGATCCTCTGAAGAACTTCTGTGCAACTCATCAATAGCTAAAGTTCTTGAATCATGTTCAGAGCATCTGAAGTTCTTCTCCCTGTAATTTTTTGTTCATTATATTCCAGTGGAGCTGAATAATATGAACAAGAATAAAATAAAATGTGTACAGTACCTTGCAGAAGAATTCTGACTCTTGCATAGTTTTTCTTTTTGTTTGCAATTAGCAAATAATATTTGTATTGTAATATACACAACTTATTCCACAATTTCAAAGCACAATAATGAAAAGCTAATAGATAATAAAGAGGAGACACAAAATTATGATTGCATAAGTTCAAACCCCTTGCTGTGGCAAACCTAAATTCAGGTGCTTAAGATTTCCTTAATGTGATAAACAAGTGACCCCGGTCTGTGTGGAATAACAGCAGTTCACATGACTTCAGAATAAATATACCTGTCTCTGTAAGGTTCCTCATACAGGAGGTGAATTTCAATTAAAGATAGACCCATGAAGACCAAGGAGATTTCCAGACAAAGCAGAGATAGCATTCTAGGAAGACAGATCACGAGAATGATTTTCTCATTGTGAGGATACAGTTACAATAATTCACAAGAAATAAGGGCCCTGCATTTTGCTAAGGAATTGAGGAGCCTCTTTCTTATAAGAAGACCCTACCCTAGTGCTCGTCAAAAGGAAGCTAACATATGCAAAATGTTTTCCATATTCTAAATACTGCATCGCAATACTACCAAGATATTTTTCTAGCCTACTGAGATACCATCAAAAAGAAATAACCATTTTCACAACTATAAGACAACAGTCCCTTTCCTAAATCCTAATATCAGTGTCCTCTGCGCCCAGATTTCCTGGAAAATTCCCCACAGCCTCGCCTGGCAAAGGAAGAATCCACACACAATGCAGTTTTTTTTCTTTAGTTCTTCTTTCTCATCACTTATCAATAGTATGTGGAGTATTATTGACACTGTATTGATGCTTATTTTGTTACTGCACTGCCTGGGCTTTCTGCACTTTTACTGCACTTTCCATGACCTTGCCTGGCAAAGGCAAAATCTGCACACAAAGCAGTTTTCTCTTTATCTCTGCTTCTCCTTCCTCATCATTAGTGTGAGGAGTCTCCATAAAAAGGATGGCCTACCAACCTATACTAGCATGATTTGGTCATTATTAAATGCTACTAAACTTCCTGGCCACCTGGAATCACTGATGGTTACAGATATAATCACAACTATTATAGCCAACTAAACTGACACGATATTTGAAATTTAATTAACTTTAAAGATAAGAAGTACTGATGGTGGACCAAAATTCTCCCATAATTTTGTTATGGGAAAAAAAATGTTCATGTCATTAAACACTAGATGGGGTTGTTTGACAAGTAAAGCAGGGATAGGTGCAATGTCTGTGCTGACTGCCAGTGTTTCCTCTTGCTGTCAGTTAAGAGCAGTTGTACATATATCTGTCTCATCACATGCTTTTAGAGAGAACAAGCAACATCACTTATAAAAGGAACTGCGTGGAGATTAGAGAAATTTGCATTTTCAAAAACTGCTTTGGGGATGTCATCGATAGACAGAAAAGTGTTGTGCATCAAAATAATAACTTTGATTTATTTTGTAGGTTAGTATTTTTTCCTCTCATGTATCTACTGTAATTTAACTATAGTATTTATACTTACATTTTTTGTTTTTAATTTCAGGCACCATTCTGGCAGATGAAGTTTATCAGCCCATCAGTGCATTTTCTTCGAAAGGACAGAAGTCTTTACTAAGATGTAACCACAGCATTTCGAACTTTAGAAATATGTACTGGTATCTACAGGGACTCAACGAGGCTCCTGAGCTTCTGATTTTTGGATATAATAAAGCTGAACCTAAAGGACGTTTCTCAATGGAATTTGACAGAGCTGGTCGTGTAACTGAGCTTCACATCAGTGACACTCAGCTGGAAGATGCTGTGATGTACTACTGTGCAGTGGAGCCCACAGTGGTGAAGAGCATGAATATCCCAGCGCAGAAACACAGTGACATGACAGAACTGGGGCTCATATAATGAAGCCAAAGACCTCAAATGGTGTCTTGGTGTGAATTAAGTGTCCCATTTGTTAGAGGAAAAAAAAATCAATAACATGCACAAAAAAAAAAGTTCAAATAAGCTGAAAAGCATTCAGGTGAAGTTTGTGTATAATTATTTCATGGACTGCTGTAAAATGGTATATGTTGCTTTAAAAGATTTGGCTGAAGTCTTTGTCAAAAGTAACTTAAAATTTCAACATATTTTATATCTTACTGAATAAGTGGAGATGTATCCTACTCAAGGATGCATCAACAGTGTCTCACTAAGTGGTTAAAGCTTTCCGTTATCAGACCAGAACCCAAACAAGTACACTTAAGCTTTCCAGCTGATGCCATTTTCATTGAATTTTAGTTATCAGTTTAACCATATCAGAAAAGAACAGCTGTCTAAACATACAGCAACAACTCCCCCAAAAACAATTTTAGAATATTAAATATTTAATATATAAACAGACAAATCTGTCTACAAAAATGTTAACAGTAAATTTTCACATTTTCAGAGAATATATTGTTCAACCTAAAAATAATAAATATGATATAAAACCCTCCTTCAATTCCAGCTTCAGTAAAGTGAAACAGGTGAGCTGTGTCAGTACCTGTCTGTGCTCCCAGGGCGGTGCTGATGTAATGAACACGTTGTGTAAAACTGCTCTTCAGTGGTGTTCACGCTGCCTTTCAGTGCTCAGTGCAGTTATCACCCAGCCCTGGATGTGCAGTGGTATGAAAGTTAAAGTTGAGGTTCTTCACCAGTCTCGGTTACTCACAGGGTCAGAGCTCAACTCAATTTCTGACACAACTGAAAACTTTTTTTTATCTTAAATCTCTAAGTCTTGTTTCTATTACATGCCCTTTATTTGAAAATAGATAATCAGAACTTTGCACTCAACAATACCATAGTCAAGCCTGATAAATTTACTTAGAATACTGGAACCTATATCATTGATATTCAAATCTGGAAGAACAGAGGTACTATCCCTGTGGCTCTCCATGAACTTGATTATCCCAATGTGAGTATTCACTCATTGATTAGCCCACCAGTCGAATCTGCACAGAAAAATAAAATGGTGAAGACAGGGAAAACACTGTAGACAGCGAGATTTAAAATACAGTAGAATGTCAGCACCTCTGCTACCGTGTGTGGCTGGACCTTGAGTCAATCAAATGTATTGTATTACTGTAGCATGGGTTTTTCACATTGCAATCATTAAAACTGTAATACAAAACTGATTACAGTTTAAGTAAACTGTAATTATCTTATGAATATATAATACTGCCTCCTTAGAAAACTGTCCCTAACTGCGAAGAAGAACTACACTCCTGAACATGAAAATTACTTGGGTTCCACAGGTGTAGATATACTTGGTGTGAAACTATCTTATTGTCAGCTAGTATGGACACTGTTACACTGGATTACATACACAAAAGCACAAAAATATTCAAAGATGTCTTAAAGCAGAGAATGTAAGATTTAACAGATTTCTTTATCAGTATTACAAAAGGGAAGAAGTTACAAAAATCTGGGAGCTACTGTTTGCCACTAATTTTACACCAAATACTGTTTTGTAAGGGGAAGTAACAGAAAAGCAATTCAATCTGCACCTGGAGCCCACATACTGCATTCCACTTTGTCAAGCACTCTACTGTACTTTTCAGTTTTAGCATTTTTTTTCTGTTTGAGAAGTATAACAGATCAAAAGTGTTCCGTTTCATCACTCGACTGAAATATTAAGGTTGTTAAACACTAGATGGGGCTGTTTTACCAGTGAGGTAAAGCAGTGATTAAAAGTCCATGTTTCCTGCGAAGTCAGTGTTTCCTCCCACTGTCATTTAAGAGCACTTGGACACAATTCTGTCTCATCGCAGGTGTTCAGAGAGAACAATCAACATCACTTATAAAAGGAACTGTGTGGAGATTAGAGGAATCGGCATATTAAAGATTAACTTTTGAAATGTCACCAATAGACAGAAAATTGTGTATCAAAATAATACATTTGATTTATTTTATAGGTATGTATGTTTCTTCATGTGCCTGCTATACTTTAAACAATAGTGTTTACACTCACCTTTTTTGTTTATAATTTCAGGTACCACTCTGGCAGCTGAAGTTGAACAGCCCATCAGTGTATTTTCTTCTACCGATGAGAAGTCTGTAGTGAGATGTAACCACAGTATTGTGAGCTATAACAGTATGTACTGGTATCTACAGAGATCTAACGGAGCTCCTGAGCTTCTGATTTATGGATACGATAAAACTGAACCTAAAGGACGTTTCTCAATGGAAAACAACAGAACTGGTCGCATAACTGAGCTTCACATCAGTGACACTCAGCTGGAAGATGCTGTGATGTACTACTGTGCTGTGCAGCCCACAGTGGTGAAGAGCATGAATATCTCAGTGCAGAAACATAGTGGTATGATAGTACCGGGGCTCACAATACAACACGATAATTTTTAGGCTTTATCAACTACTATACAGTTAATTTCACTATTATCAATTATTAATTCTATTTGAGAGCTATAATAGATTCTAATTGATCAATATGTGATGTCTAGAAAAACATAATGTTATTGAACTCTAGATGGGGGTATTTGACCAATGAGGTCAGCAGTGATAACTGTGATGTCTATGTGTAATTGTCAGTGTGAGTCTTAAGATCAGACGATCAGAAGAAAGATTACAAATAACAGGAGGCCACTCAGCCAATAGAGACCATTCGAAGGTGTTCCCTTTGGAAATGCTTTTTAAAGGCAACATCAACAAATAAATAAAATGCTGTTTACAGACACTAACATTTTCAATATCTTCCGACAGGAGCAGAAATGTAGGAGGAGTTACAGGCTTTGATATAAAAGTAGAAGAAGCAGCTCTTCAGCAGCTTTTCCTTCCTCAAATTTTTGCTCTGATCACAGCAACAGCCTCAACCATGAGCCCAGAATCAGGACTACTGCTCTTAGTGATTGGTACACTGTTGTGTTTGCACTGTAAGTCTATTCTATTAATTAACATTTTGGTTCAAGTTACTAAACAGCTCCTGATGGTTTTATTAATTAAAATATAGATAAGGTATTTACAATCAATACTTGAAATGTAAGAGTTGCAGACTATTGTATATTCGACTTTCAACACTGTGCTTTGCTTTTAACCTTGTGTTGCAGGTGTCAGATCTCAGATTCAAGTTTCTCAGAGATCAACCTCACAGACTGTAACTGAAGGGGGAACTGCGATCTTTCACTGCAACTACACAATAACAGCTACTACTTTTGGCAGTCTGCAGTGGTACAGACAGAAAGTGAACAGACGCCCAGAGAATATAATGATACTGTTTTCAGGAACAAAAGAAGACAAACAGTTCAGCGGGTCAGTGGACACAGGGAAGAGGATCGGGGTTCTGAATGTCACCAATTCACAAGCAGAAGACTCTGCCACCTACTACTGCGCAGTGCAGGCACAGTGTGTGAATCCTGTGAGAGGAGCTGACAGAAACTCACAGTAGAGGGGAGCAGCTACACTGGGATAATATGAATTCAGATGTTATATGTCCCTTTATTGAAAATATAGATACACAGAATTCTCAATTGATCACTGGACACCAGAGCTGATAAACCTGAAATACTGTATCTGAATAAACCCACTATTTTAAAGAATAACACTTTGATAATACTGCCATTTACACTGTTTAAATAAATTTGTGTATGAACTGTATCAAGGTAGCTGTGTGTTGTATGAAATCCAAATGATTCCCAATGCATCCAGCAACTGATCCACAGCTCTGCACAACTTCTGGGCAACTCATCAATAGCTAAACATCTGGAATCATGTTCAGACCATCAGAACTTTATCCCTGTAATGTTTTGTTCATTATAATCCAGTAGAGCTGAATAATGTGAACAAGCATAAAATATGTACAGTACCATGCATGAGAATTCCGACTCTTGCACAGTATTTCATTTTGTTGCAATTAGCAAATAATATTTGCAACTTATTCCACAATTTCAAAGCACGATAATGAAAAGTCAGTAGATAATAAAGAGGAAAGACAAAAATTATGATTGCATAAATTGAAACCCTTTGCTGTGGCAAACCTAAACTCAGGTGCATATGCTTTCCTTGATGTGATAAACAAGTACTTGAGTGACCCCTGTCTGTGTGGAATAACAGTGCATCACCTGACTTCAGAATAAATACGCCTGTCAAGGGGCAGTGGAGCTGAATAATATGACCAAGTATAAAATAAAGTAAGAGTGATATATTCACACAGAATTCAGACTCTTTCATAATTTACAAATTTTTCTTTTTGTTTGCAACCATATCTGTATATACACACAACTTGCTCCACACACTCAAAGAATTTCTGATTGAGAAAAAAAAAGACCAAAATTCTCCCATGTATTTCATCTGGAAAAAAAAAATTCGATCAACACTAGATGGGGCTGTTTGACTAGTAAAGTAAAGCAGGGTCAGCGATTCCTGTCGCCTTCATGTAATAGCAGAAGTACATATTTCTGTCTCATCATAGGCTTTTAGAGAGAACAAGCAACATCACTCATAAAAGGAACAGTGTGGAGTTTAGAGGAGTTAGCATCTTAAAGAGCTGCTTTGGGGATGTGAAACAAAATAATACATTTAAATTATTTGATAGGTATATATGTTTTTTTCATGTGCCTACTATAATGTGAAGTAGAGTATTTAGACTTATGCATTTTATTTTTAATATCAGGTAACACTTGTGGCTGCTGAAGTTGATAAGTCCATCAGTGTACCTTTCTACACAGAACAGATGTACATGCCAAAAGCTGTCTGTAACAGCTTCACCAAAAGACAAAAGGGATTCCCTAAACTCCTAGGGGTAGGGTAGGTTCCGTAGGAGCAGATGTCTCTTGGCTCTCAGTGACTGCATATTTCAAGGATGTGCCCATAGTAAGTTTGTTTTTCTTTCAACAGGCTTCGGTATCCTTTCAGTACTAAATCAAAACAACCATATCAGCATCTTGGGAGAAACAGGTACTGTGGCAAATTAAGCCATTAATTGGACAGGTACTTTATTAAGAAAGATGTTGGAATGAAATACAAAAGTTGCTGTGGCCATTGTAGTGGTTTGGAATTCCTGCGAGTTATGATGAACATTGTGTTTAAATACTGGAGTGCTTTCTCAGTAAGATAAGAAAGGTTATAAATGAGAGGAGGCCATTCAGCTCATTGAGAACATTCAAATCCCTGTCCTGTTAAAACATAAAATAAAACCTGCTTAATGGCAACATAAAAATGCTTTTGCTGTTTATAGACACTAACATGTTCACCGCCTTCTAACAGGAACAGAAATGGAGGAGGAGTTATGGCTCTTTGACGAATATGCAGAACATGAAGCTCTTCAGCAGCTTTTTCTGCTGCACTTTGTCTCTCTGATCACAGCAACAGCCTCAACCATGAGCCCAGAATCAGGATTACTGCTCTCACTGATTAGTACATTGTTGTACTTGCACTGTAAGTCTATTCTATTTATTACCCTTCAGATATGAATTATGGTCATGTTCTCAAGTATCTAAAGAGATCCTGATGGTATTCTAAATTAAAAAACAGACAGCAAGGTAAATAGGCGTACATACAATTAATACATTCAATTTAAGAGTTGCACGCAAGCATGGAAGCGCTTTCCATTGTTGAACACTGTTTCTTGCTTTTATCCTTGTGTTGCAGGTGTGAGATCCCAGACTCAGGTGTCTCAGAGCCCAGAGTCACTGACTGTGACTGAAGGGGGAACTGCGACTCTTCACTGTAACTACACAGCTGCTAGCTTTAACAATCTTCAGTGGTACAGACAGAGAATTAACAGAAGTCCAGAGAATATAATGATATTGTTTTCAGAAAAAAAAGAAGACAAACAGTTCAGCGGGTCAGTGGACACAGGGAAGAGGATCGGGGTTCTGAATGTCAGCAATTCACAAGCAGAAGACTCTGCCACCTACTACTGCGCAGTGGAGGCACAGTGTGAGGAACCTGTGAGAGGAGCTGACAGAAACTCACAGTAGAGTTAACAGAGGGGTACGGCTGCTAATATGGTCTCAGATGTCATTTGACCTTGTATTTAAAACAAAGAAAACCACAGAATTCTCAATTGATCATTGGGCACCAGAGCTGACCAACCTGAGAAACTGTATCTGAATAAACCCACCATTTTAAAGAATACGACTTCATAATACCGTCATTTACACTGTTTATATAAGCTTTTGTGTGAACTATATCTGTAAAGCTGCGTGTGGCAAGGTGTTCAAATGATTCCTAGTTCATTCAGCTACAGATGCACAGCTCTGCAGGACCGCTGGGTGACCCATCAATAGCTAAAACTCCAGAGACAAGTTCACATCATTGGAACACTATTTTGTGTTGGTGATATTGTGATTGTATCAGTCCTATGAAAATTAATAATAAAAACAAACATAAAATCTATTTATTTTCCTGGGTGGGTGTATTATAGCATCAGTATGATGCATAAGGAGCACTTTATGAAAAGGCTGCACTGCCATATCATCATATTGCAGGTTAGCATCAAGGAGCTCTAATTTGTGAGTACTGGTCTAATTGCAAGTCTCTGATTAGGAAGTAAGACATTTTGCAGAGTGCAAAATGATGGAAAAAAACAATGAATGAAAGATCTGACAAATTTTCACTATTATAAACTGCAATTACATTTGCTATCTTTTATATTTAAATAAGTCATGCTCTAAAGCATTTGTACATCTTACACTGAAAAGCTTTAAATTAAAAACCTTTATACATCATATTGAAACAATAAACATGTCACTTTTGCTTTTTGATTTCTCAATGTCTAATTCTTCAATTTGTCTGTATAAAATGGATTATCAGAAATCCAGTGTTTTAAAATTACATTAAGGATTCAATCCTGATTCAGGGAAGTATGTTACTGATATACCTTTAGGGAACACTTGTGCGGTTAAGTAGGTGCCACTGTCACTTCAGTCCAGCAGGGGGAACTATAACCACACTGCCCAGCTATTCATGGTTGATCACAGAACATAAGGAACACTACAGCATGTACACACCTGCACTTGTACAATCCATCAAAATAGAATTTAATTTCAATTCCAATCCAAGAATCTCCAACAAACATCAAGAATATGTAAGCACTATTTGCTGGGTAAATGTTAAAGAATTAAGTTAAATAAATGAAGAATGTTGAATGTTGAATTTGCTATGCCTTTGGTAGCACTGGACTGTTACACTATATAAAGTTATATGAACAATTTATTTTAAAATATTTTTCAATACCTAAAATGTAAAATGTTATCTTTAATGACAAGAGAAGAAATATTAAATAACTCATAAGATCATACTAATATGAATTCAGAAGTTATTTGTTGTTTTATTTAAAATAACAGTGAATCGCAGAATTGCCGATTGATCATTGGACACCAGAGCTGATGAACCAGAAAAACTGCACCTGGTGCACTTTACCAATACCGTCATTTACACTGTCTATATAAATTTGTGTATGAACTTTATCAAGGTAGCTGTGTTGTATGAAGTTCAAATGATTCCCAGTGCATACAGCAAACGATTCCCTGAAGAACTTCTGGGCAACTCATCAATAACTTAAGTTCTTGAATCATGTTCAGAGCATCTGAACTTTCTTATCCCTGTAATGTTTTGTTCATTATATTCCAGTGGGGCTGAATAATATGAACAAGCATAAAATAAAATGTGTACAGTACCTTGCAGAAGAATTCTGACTCTTGCATAGTTTTTCTTTTTGTTTGCAATTAGCAAATAATATTTGTATTGTAATATACACAACTTATTCCACAATTTCAAAGCACAATAATGAAAAGCTAATGGATAATAAAGAGGAGACACACAATTATGATTGCATAAGTTCAAACCCTTTGCTGTGGCAAACCTAAACTCAGGTGCTTAAGATTTCCTTAATGTGATAAACAAGTGACCCCGGTCTGTGGGGAATAACAGCAGTTCACATGACTTCAGAATAAATATACCTGTCTCTGTAAGGTTCCTCATACAGGAGGTGAATTTCAATTAAAGATAGACCCATGATGACCAAGGAGATTTCCAGACAAAACAGAGATAGCATTCTAGAAAGACAGATCAGGAGAATGATTTTCTCATTGTAAGGATACAGTTACAATAATTCACAAGAAACTAGGGCCCTGCATTTTGCTAAGGAATTGAGGAGCCTTTTTCTTATAAAAAGACCCTACCCTAGTGCTCGTCAAAAGGAAGCTAACATATGCAAAATGTTTTCCATATTCTAAATACTGCATCGCAATACTACCAAGAGATTTCTCTAGCCTACTGAGATACCATCAAAAAGAAATAACCATTTTCACAACTATAAGACAACAGTCCCTTTCCTAAATCCTAATATCAGTGTCCTCTGTGCCCAGATTTCCTGGAAAATTCCCACAGCCTCGCCTGGCAAAGGAAAAATCCACACACAATGCAGTTTTTTTTCTTTAGTTCTTCTTTCTCATCACTTATCAATAGTATGTGGAGTATTATTGATACTGTATTGATGCTTATTTTGTTACTGCACTGCCCAGACTTTCTGCACTTTTACTGCACTTTCCATGACCTTGCCTGGCAAAGGCAAAATCTGCACACAAAGCAGTTTTCTCTTTATCTCTGCTTCTCTGCTTTTAACACCAAATACTGTTTTGTTAGGGGAAGTAACAGAAAAGCAATTCAATCTGCACCTGGAGCCCACATACTGCATTCCAGTTCGTCTACTGTACTTTTCAGTTTTAGCATTTTATTTTCTGTTTGAGAAGTATAACAGATCAGAAGTGTTCTGTTTCATCGCTCGACTGAAATATTAAGGTTGTTAAACACTAGATGGGGCTGTTTTACCAGTGAGGTAAAGCAGTGGTTACCGCCAAGTCCATGTTTCCTGCGAAGTCAGTGTTTCCTCCCACTGTCATTTAAGAGCACTTGGACATAATTCTGTCTCATCGCAAGCGTTCAGAGAGAACAATCAACATCACTTATAAAAGGAACTGTGTGGAGATTAGAGGAATCGGCATATTAAAGATTAACTTTTGAAATGTCACCAATTGACAGAAAATTGTGTATCAAAATAATACATTTGATTTATTTTATAGGTATGTATGTTTCTTCATGTGCCTGCTATACTTTAAACAATAGTGTTTACACTTACCTTTTTTGTTTATAATTTCAGGTACCACTCTGGCAGCTGAAGTTGAACAGCCCATCAGTGTATTTTCTTCTACCGATGAGAAGTCTGTAGTGAGATGTAACCACAGTATAGTGAGCTATAACAGTATGTACTGGTATCTACAGAGATCTAATGGATCTCCTGAGCTTTTGATTTATGGATACGATAAAACTGAACCTAAAGGACGTTTCTCAATGGAAAACAACAGAACTGGTCGCATAACTGAGCTTCACATCAGTGACACTCAGCTGGAAGATGCTGTGATGTACTACTGTGCTGTGCAGCCCACAGTGGTGAAGAGCATGAATATCTCAGTGCAGAAACACAGTGGCATGAAGGTACCGGGGCTCACAATACAACACGATAATTTTTAGGCTTTATCAACTATTATACAGTTAATTTCACTATTATCAATTATTAATTCTGTTTGAGAACTATAATAGATTCTAATTGATCAATATGTGATGTCTAGAAAAACATCATGTTATTGAACTCTAGATGGGTCTAGAAGGTGTTCCCTCTGGAAATGCTTTTTAATGGCAACATCAACAAATAAATAAAATGCTGTTTACAGACACTAACATTTTCAATATCTTCTAACAGGAGCAGAAATGTAGGAGGAGTTACAGGCTTTGATATAAAAGTAGAAGAAGCAGCTCTTCAGCAGCTTTTCCTTCCTCAAAGTTACACTCTGATCACAACAACAGCCTCAACCATGAACCCAGAATCAGGACTACTGCTCTTAGTGATTGGTACACTGTTGTGTTTGCATTGTAAGTCTATTCTATTAATTAACATTTTTGTCATATTCTTTCAAGTAACTAAACAGCTCCTGATGGTTTTATTAATTGAAATGTAGTTAAGGTATTTACAATCAATACTTGAAATGTAAGAGTTGCAGACTATTGTATATTCAACTTTCAACACTGTGCTTTGCTTTTAACCTTGTGTTGCAGGTGCCAGATCTCAGATTCAAGTTTCTCAGAGATCAACCTCACAGACTGTAACTGAAGGGGAAACTGCGATCCTTCACTGCAACTACACAATTACAGCTACTAATTTCGGCAGCCTGCAGTGGTACAGACAGAAAGTGAACAGACGCCCAGAGAATATAATGATACTGTTTTCAGGAAATAAAGAAGACAAACAGTTCAGCGGGTCAGTGGACACAGGAAAGAGGATAGGGGTTCTGAATGTCAGCAATTCACAAGCAGAAGACTCTGCCACCTACTACTGCGCAGTGGGGGCACAGTGTGAGGAACCTGTGAGAGGAGCTGACAGAAACTCACAGTAGAGGGGAGCAGCTACACTGGGATAATATGAATTCAGGAGTTATTTGTTCTTTTATTTAAAATAACAGTGAATCGCAGAATTGCAGATTGTTTATTGGACACCAGAGCTGATGAACCTGAAAAACCGCATCTGAATAAACCCCCAATTTTAAAGAATAACACTTTACTAATATCGCCATTTACACTGTTTATATAAATTTGTGTATGAACTGTATCAAGGTAGCTGTGTGTTGTAAGAAATCCAAATGATTCCCAATGCATCCAGCAACAGATCCACAGTTCTGCAGGAGTGCATGATGACTCATTAGTAGCTAAAGGTTTAGAAACATGTTCAGAACATTAGCATTTTCTTAACTCTATAATGTTTTGTTCACATCAGGCCAGTAGAGCTGAATAATATGACCAATATAAAATAAAATAAGGGTGATATATGTACGGTGTCTTGTAAAATAATTCACTCTTGCATAATTTACACATCTTTTCTTTTTGTTTGCAACAATATCTGTATGTATACAGCTTGCTCCATGCATTCAAAGCTCAAATAAAGAAAAAAAGTCAGAAATTATGACGGCAAAAGGTGAAGTCGTTTGCTGTGACAAAACCTAAACCTAAGTGCATCAAACCTCCTTTAAAGGATAAAAAAGTACTTGAGTGGCCTCTGTCTGTGTCTTCAGAATAAATACACCTGTCTCTGTAATTGTTCCTCAGACAGGAAGTGAATTTTAATGAAAGACCCTGCCATGAAGACCAAGGATATGTCTGGACAATACAGAGATAATGTCGTAGAAAGATAGATCAGGAGAAGGATTTTCTCATTGTAAGGATGCAGTTCTCTTTATAGTCACATGCATTTATTCCATGAAAGTTCTGCATGGATTCCAGATGCTAAACACATGCAAAAAGTTCTCTGTATTCTAAATATTGCATCATAATAACTGGCAAGACATTTGCTGGATACCATCCAAAAGAAATAGCCATTTCCACAACAGTCCTTTTCCTTAACCCTAACCCTAGTGTTGAATGAGAAAAATGCATTTGAACAACACTAGATGGAGCTGTTTAACCAGTGAAGAAAAGTACTGATAACTGGGATATCAATGTGTTAACTGTTAGTGTTTCCTGCCGATGTCATATATAAAGGTAGTTGTACATATTTCAGTCTCATCGCAGGCTTTCAGAGAGTCCATCCAACACCACTTCTAAAAGGAACTGTGTGGAGATTATAGGAGTCAGCACATTAAAAACCTGCTTAAGGAATCCCACCAATGGACAGAATTGTTTTGTGCATCACAATAATACATTTGATTTATTTTATAGGTATGTATGTTTCTTTAATGTCCCTACTATAACTCTAACTATAATATTTATACTTAACTTTTCTGATTTTAATTTCAGGCAAAAATGTGGCAGCAGAAGTTGATCAGCCCATCATGATATTTTCCTATAAAGGACAGAAGGCTGCTCTCAGGTGTAACCACAGCATTGCAAGCTTTCAAAATATGTACTGGTATCTACAGAGATCTAACGGAGCTCCTGAGCTTTTGATTTATGGGTATGATAAAGCTGAACCTAAAGGACGTTTCTCAATGGAATTCGACAGAGCTGGTCGTGTAACTGAGCTTCACATCAGTGACAACCAGCTGGAAGATGCTGTGATGTACTACTGTGCTGTGCAGCCCACAGTGGTGAAGAGCATGAGTATCTCCGTGCAGAAACACTGTGACATGACAGTACTGGGGCTCACGTGACGAGTTGAAAGAGCTCAACCTGTATCTTGGTGGGAACAAACTGTGAAAACTGGAGATTACTGTGAAATAAAACATTTACATTGCATAAGACTATCTGGCTGAATATTCTCTGAAATGTAACCTACATTTCCAATCTTAGTTTTCCAAAATATCCACAGCTTAAACTTTACTCAGGAATAAAACAACAGTATCTCACAAAGCATTTGAAGCTTTCCAATTCTTTTCAGACCAAAACCAGTATACCAGCGCATTTTTTTTAATTTTCATTAAATTTTAATAACCGGGTTAGAAAAAGAGTGCTGTCCTAAAACACAACAGCAACTTGATACAAATAAATGTCACATTTTAAAACTGTATTTTACTATTTTCATATCTAATTAAACAAATGTGTCATTATCTCAAGACCAATGGAGTTTTTTTGGAAATGTAATTTTGGGAGCTCTGAGCTCTTGAAGGTCTTTTAAGAAGTATTCGGTTTGGAAGCCATAAAGCAGTTATGAGCCAGAATATTTACAGAGAAAAATCTGGAGACTAGTTTGAAGATCAAAGAGCTAGGTGTTTTATTTGGGTTGTTGTTTTTTCCAGTTTTAACCTCTGCTTCTATGTTTAGTAAAATCCATTCTCAGAGTGTTCAACAGAGGGCAGACTATCACTACCTTCTGTTTAAAAAACACTTCAGGAGAAATGTCCTAATTTAAGTTTGTCAGCACACCAACTTATTATATATTTTATTCAAATATTGTATTCTGTCAAACAGAGTTTCATAGTACATGTTCAGACAACCCATTAAAGGTTAAATAAAAAATAAAGGTTACATCCAACTTATTTGTTATTGCTTTAGGAGGCAGTAGAAATTTATATAAAAATGACTTGAAATTTTGATCAGCAGAACTAATAAAAGTATTAGGAATTCAACTATAATAAATTAAAATTTTTAATGTCCATACTGAACAAACACAAACATCATAAATAAAGATGATGAAAACTACACAAACGGTTTATTGTCCAATTACCTGATATAGCGGATTAGTTCATCTTTAATTATAATTTGATTATCTCTTTTATTTAAAACACACATTACACATTCTTTCATCAAAATTAATGATTATTGATGTAATAAATTATTTAAAAGTTATTAAAAAAACAAAGACTTATGGCATGCCCTTAAGACATATGAGAGTTTTATTGCTTTATTTAGAAGTTGTGTTTGTACCTGATTGCACCCTGCAGGTTCCAGTTGAGAAGGCAGTGCCTGCAGAGATCTGCTCATGTGATCCGACACCGTTTCAGATTGTCACTGGGAATAGGGGAAGGAGCTTGTCTACATCAGAAACTGAAGCTCAGTTACAATCTGCATGTGACTTCCTTTCCTTGAAGATCTGTGCGGTGGATCACAGATCAAAACCCTCATTGTACTCTTTCTACACTGAAGAACAACATGTGTCCAGTGATTCTCATCTCCTTGCTTGTCTTCTGTTGTGGTAAATACATAGGGTATCGTATTATTTTCTGACTGCTGGTCTGCTTTCAGCAAACATTTCCTAATGGCTGTTATATATTTCCAGATCTGTCTAATGGAGATAAGGTGTATCCATGGAAGGATTTCCAAACATCTGAGGAAAACCAGGAGACCAGGATCTACTGCAATTACTCTCTTACCAACACTGTTGACTATGAGTATTTATACTGGTACCAGCAGAGACCAGGAGGGAATCCCAGATATATTCTACAGTGCTATAAATCAGGCAGTGACTATAAGACATCCAGATCTGAAGACTTTGACAGCAGGTTTACAGGACACTTGGATCTGAATGCAAAGTTCACCTACTTGTCAATCTCAAGCACACAGCTGTCTGACTCTGCTTTCTACTACTGTGCACTGAAGCCCACAGTGAGACTGATCAAGGTGCAGCTGATCACAAAACCCCACACATGTACTGTAGCTGCATCACCCCAAGACAAGAGCCCCATGAGCCCTGTCTGCTGCTTCTTGACATCAGAAGTGTATAAAGATTGAATTATTTAGAGATCATTTTTATTTCAATTTTGGAAATATCACTTTTGGCACCCATATTACAATTTTACAGCAATATGTATTTTAGTAATTTAGTTTAAATGTATAAGTTAGTGATTTTAAGATCAGTATTCAGTGCTCTAAGTTTGCTATATGATGAACTTGCATTCTTTTCATGTGTTAACACTTTAATTTAGATAATATAAATCACACTTTAGTTGTTAATTTTATCATTTGTTGTTAATTACTATGTGATTAATCATTTTACTATAATGCAGGTTATAATAATTGGGTATTTTAGGACTAATATTTTGTTCTCTTAGGGTTCCATTTTGGAATTTCATCTTTGAAATTTATAACATATCCATCAAACCGACATTTCTGAGCAGAGGTCATAACATTGCATTCTCAAATCTTAACAGCAGGTGTCACCCTAACCACACTACTTCTCTCTCAAAGATTTCCCTTCCCCACTTCCAAACAACACACCATTATGTGCCACAAAACCAACAGATTTATTGTGAAGAGATGTGATGTTAAGGCATTTACAGAAACAAGATCAGTTACTGTGATTAAAAGGAAAATCAGAACCAGAGAACCCAGTCCAGTCCAGGTTAGGTTAGTCCAGAAGAGGTTAACTCATCTTTATAAACATAGGGAGCTGATGTAGTGTGGTGTTTATAAGCCGCTGAAGAAAATACTTGAGCCGACTGAAACTGGGATTGTGACAAAATTAAAAAAATAATATTTAGATACATGAAGGGATCTCTAGTTTGGCAGTAATCAAATCTGTAGGTTGTTGTGGCTACTGTTGGTCTCAGTTGACTTCATTTCAAGGATTGATTATCTTTTTTATGGAAACAGTGGGGTTTATTTCTCAACGACCTGTGTAAATGTACTTCTAAAATACAACAGATTTCTCCAGTCATTGGTAATATAAACACGAAAACTGCTTTTGCAGTTTACAGTACTAAACCGCTCACTTCTCTCTAACAGCAGAAGGGAGGTGGGCGGGATGACAGCACTTTGACGAATTTGCAACATTAAGTTCCTCGGCAGTTCTTCTCTTCTTTACTTCTTCTCTGTAGCAGCCTCTGCCATGGGTCTGGAATCGGGACTTTTGTACGTATTGATCAATGCACTGCTGTTTTTCCATTGTGAGTATTTCCTTTTTACCAGCTGACATGTCAATGCAGCATGTTTGAGCATAAGTCTCCATAAAATAAAATCTATCAATATATTCATGGATTTGTCTTAAAAATCCAGTGTTATTGTAATAGTAAATGATTATGTCTGCACAATCCATATCTAGAGATTTCATAGGATTCCATAGTGCTGAACACTAGTTGGATTTTTTTCTCATTTTTAACTTTGTACACCAGGTGGAAGATCTCAGACTCGGGTATACCAGAGTCCGACATCACTGACTGTGAATGAAGGAGAGACTGCAACTCTTCCTTGCAATCACACAGTCTCATCTACTAGCTTTAGAAATCTACAGTGGTACAGACAGAGAATGAGCAGAAGACTGGAAAATATGATGATACTGATTTCAGAACCAGCCCAAGTACATCAGTTCAGTGGGTCAGTCGATAGAGAGAAGAGGACTGGAGTTTTTAACATCAGTGATTCACACCCAGAAGACTCAGCAATCTATTATTGTGCAGTGGAGACACAGTGCTGGAAACCTGTCAGTGGAGTTGTCAGAAACTCGGTGAATTGCACACAGCACTACAGCTGCACTATACAAGTGTGATCTCAAATAAAACTTGGACAAACAAATACCGAGAGCAACAATAGCTTTCAGCTCCTACTCTAACTCTGAAGGGCTTGAATATAATGAGGAAGAAAATTAAATAAACAGAAATCAAACTGACTAATTTTATATTGAATAATGTGGACAACATTAGCAGCAGACAATTATCTAAGTAATTGCACATAGATTATGGACTTATGTCAGAGAGCTAGCTAAATAGCATTTCGTTATACTATATACCTGTATATGAGCATAATGACAAACTTGAACTTGAACTTAAATGCATCTAAAACAGTTTTCAAAGATCTCCAAGAACTTCTCACACACCACTATGAAATAAGACTTTGTACATGTAAAAGCATACAGTACCTGACCCAGGCTGAACATAGAAGATTAACGGGTTTTGCTGTGTAGGTTAAGAGGTCCTGTTAAATGCCCGAGATAAAGCTGGTCACATTCACATACACATGTCTTTACAAATATCCTGCTCCACCTTAAGGTCCAGGGCATTACACTCAGAAGGAAAGAAAAGTACAAAGTGGTTGATTTTATGAAAATACCTCTACAGAATGAAGGTAGGGACATTTCACATGAAATAACAGCAATACAGTTGTACTGTCTAGTCCAGACCTCTACTGCACCCAGTATAAAATGCATGACTCGTTTCCTGTAGTATAAAGGGTGCCTGCACTCACGTATCACAACACCACACATACAGGAGAGAGACAGAACACCGCATACTGCACAGCAAAGACTCAAGCTCCATGGAGGCAGCAGTCTTCATAATCCTGTCAGCTGTATTGTGTAAGAATTATTTATTCTGATACTCACACAGTAGATGCATTGTACAATGGGAAGAGGTTGAATAATTTAACTTAGTGCAACAAAAAGGTTAAAGTACCATCATTTTCACGGAGATGTACAAAACTGTATGTTGTATCATTTCTACTGTTTATAATCCAGCTTGTTGCAGTGCACATTAGGCTAATAGTCTTTATTTCTCTCTGTTCCCAGGTATGTGTGGAGGTGACAGAGTTGATCAGCTGTCTGATGCCCTGACTGTGCTGGAGGAAGGAACTGTGATCATACACTGCAACTTTTCTACCATGAGCAACAATCCAGATTTATTCTGGTACCAACAGCATCCACAGCAACCACCACAGTATATACTTCACATGGACAGCTACAACACTTATAATTCACCAGCTTTCTCTAAAGAACATTTCTCATCCACACTGTCCATGGTCAACAAGACAGTGACTCTGAAAGTGTCTGCAGTGGAGCTGAGAGACTCTGCAGTGTACTACTGTGCTCTGCGGCCCACAGTGACTGAAACTCCTCATTTCCTGCAGCAAAAACCTTCCCAGAGCCATGAGCTTCCAGCTCTCCAGCAGAAGAGAAATCAACGATCCATTGTGTCTGTATCCCAAAAGCATGCCAAGATCAAGTGTTTGAAAACCAAAATAAAAATAAATCCTTCCACATACTTAATAAGAACAACCTTTTTTTAAGCATGGCGCGTTACAAACACATTTAATTCTTAAGCTCTCTTTTCTCCTTGCTTTAATAGTCAATTCTAAAATTTACTCTAATTACAAACACTGTGGTCCTTTAGTATATTCTATTTATATAAATAATAATTATTATTATTTTAAAATATTTTAAACATTAATAAAAATAGGGGCATTCAATTTACTATCAAATAAACTTAATTTATTTTAATTCATTATTTTTATTTCAATTTAAATCACTAAATTTAAAAACATACATTTTTAATGTTCTGTCTGGAAACACACTAGAGAAGATCACAGGCCTTTTTTAAACAGCTTGAACTCCCAGGTAAAGGAGCTGCTTTCAAAGTTTGTTCACTAGATGGCAGGATTTCTCAAGCTTTCCTTCATCCAGCTTTCACTTCACAGATCAGAATCAAACTTTGAAATGCATTGCTTCCAAAAGACTACAAATCTACAGTACATAATCATATAAGCTCTTATTTCATATGTGGTACACCAAGCACATTATAGGTTGTGTGTTCCTTGCATGGTTACTGTAAAAACTTTAAAATGTCAAGTAAAAGTGGATAGAATTTTACAAAAGTTAACTGCAGGATGCATATCACTTTAACGGAGACTAAAACAAATTTAATAATTACACTCTAGAGACAGTACAGTGTGTCAAGCATTACTTTTTATAAACTGCCAAACCCAATATAAACTGCTGATTTGTCATGCAAATCAATGGATGTTTTACTTTTTAATTTTCACCTTCTAACCAATGAAGAACATACATTGATGTCTCAATCATCACACTTGCTATCAAGAGTTTCAATACTCTTGTGATGTTAGTTTGTATATGATTGTGTTCTGTTTGCTCCAACATACAGTAGTGTCACCACCTCACACTGCTCGTCATCTGATCTAAACCCATCACAACACGTATTGAAGGCGTTAGGGGAGGTGACTTGTCTACATCAGGCAGTAAGGCACTTTTTTAGCTTCACTATTATGAGCTGCTACATCAGTTTCTCAGGATATACTGCGTGGTGTGTCAGAGATCTAAACACTCAGTATATCCTCTCTGCAGTGAAGTACAACAATGTGCCCAGTGATTCTCCTCACCATGCTTGTTTTCTGTTTTGGTAAATATTGATCTGCAGCTTCTTCTGAAATATCTCCTAACTTTATATTTTTTGATTAGCTATTACATTATGTTATTCATTCTGTGAACATTGGTTAACTTCTCTGATCACTTTCCAGATTCGACTAATGGAGATCAGGTGTATCCATGGGTGGACATCCAAACATCTGAAGAGACCCAGGAGACCAGGATCTACTGCAATTACTCTGTGACAAGCTCTAGCACTGAGTATCTCTTCTGGTACCAACAGAGACCAGGGAGAAATCCCAGATATATTCTCTATAGAATGAGCAATGTCCTTAAGGATTTCAGATCTGAAGAATTTGACAAAAGATTTACTGGATACTTAAATACTTCAGCAAAGTTCACCTATTTATCAATCTCACGCACACAGCTGTCTGACTCTGCTCTCTACTACTGTGCTCTGAGGCCCACAGTGAGACTGATCACAGTGTAGCTGTTCATAAACCTCACTAAATGGAAACCCCTGTAGTAAAATCTCACTGTAGGTACAGTACATCTTGCCACAGTAGAGTCTATCTTCAGGTTTTATGCATCTCTACCACATCCAGTCTGCCGTCTTTTAACAGAACCATTTAAAAAATGCCAATTTTATTTCACAAAACATTATATACATATATGATGAATGGTGTTGCTCAATTTAAAATAATCCTTCCCTGCATTTTTAGTCTGATCTTTAGATTGTCAAGGTCAGGAAAATAATAAAAATGATTTCTATGCATTCTAGTGTAATCCACTACCACAGCTGATTAAAAAGGATTACTTTCGTTTATGGTTTCGCGTATTACATCACTTATTTTGTAACAGACCATTAAAGTATTTTTATATTTAATCATGTTTTTAACTGGCACAGCTATGGCTGTTAATTTGATTGTGGTCAAGTGCAAGTATTGTGGATATCCGAGGATCTAGGGATTCATCAGGTAACTCTTAAGAGATTCTAAAACGGTAAAGAAACTATACGAATCGCACAGTAAACAGTGCTTTTCTCTCGGCTTTAAGACGAGAGTGTTCGGCACTGTCAACGGAGCACCAGTAGATGGCGCCAACATCAAGAATATAAAAAAAGAGATTGTATATTTCTATTACTGTTGATTTTCTATTAACATTCAGACCACAGTGAACACCATTTTTTACACGCTGGAGGCAATATTTTGTTTGTTTTTTTAATTTATCACTCATTTGAAATCAAAATGAAGTTGACTCAATGACTTAGGTCATTCTAAAACATTTTCCAAAATAAAATCTTATGTAAAACAGGTATCTAAAACTCAGCTTGTGAAGGGCTCAATGTCATTTGGTTTTTGTTCCATTTAAGAAGCATAACCATAAGACTGAGGTGTTTCCTCAGTAACTGTGCCTTTATTGAGTGCATGTTGGAATAATTAACTGTAATAGACCTCAAGCAAAGTCCAATATCTAAGAAAATAATTAGATTACATTTTAAACAATTACGCAGGTAGAAAATAAAACAAGACGCTTATCGCAAATAAATTTATTTTTTTATACCCCAGATCCACTAAGACACATTGTCACATGCAACCTAATGGTATAACGGACTTTCTACAAAAAATATTTTAGCTTTTTAAAAGATAAAAGAGTAAAATAAAAACAGTGTAAAACTTCAGTTCACTTGTAAAAAGCAGATTATGATAAACTACCACATGATTGAAGAGCGTTGTTATTTCACCAGTTGTACAGGAACCTGGCTTTACTGCAAGAAGGAGGGCGATGTATTTCTCCACCCCCCTGTGCTCATCCAGGAGAGACAACAAAAATCTCTCGAGAGCTTCGAGTGTGTTAGTGTGTTACAGTGAGCCTCTACAGGCTGATGCTCAGAGGGCAAGTTCAACTTCAGGACAGAAGTGTGAACTGAAGTTTCATAGATATTGTATTTCACAGAGAACAAGACTGAGGACTGAGCAGCAATGAAACTGACAAGAGTTCACCTGTCAGTTATCACCGTTTTCTGCTGTGTGATAGGTAGGACCTTAATCTTTATTTAATTTAACTTTCAGAATTTTAGAATTTCATTTGGTTAACTTCAGAGCACTGACTACTCATCCGTTTCTTTTTTCTTGCCGATTAGAAACTGCAGGTGGACAGTCTGTGGATCAATCTTCCTCAGTCACAGTTAAAGAACAAGGAGACACGACAATTCCCTGTTCTTACAAGGATCCTCCTACAGGCTTTACCATGTTCTGGTACGTCCAGACATCCGGAAAAGCTCCAGAAGCCATTTACAATGAGCTGTTGCCTAAGGACAGCGTCCCTCCCCGGTTCCAAAACCGTCTCTCTGCGGCTCACGAAAAGAAGGAAAAAACCTTCCATCTTCAGATCAGCCCTGTGGAGCTTTCAGACTCTTCAGTTTACTTCTGTGCACTGCAGCCCACAGTGAGAGGAGCTGCACCAACACCACACAGAAACCTCACCTTGACTGCTTCGAGGGGAAGAATACTGGGACAAGCTGCACAAGGAACACAAGAATGGTGTCCAATTGTCTTTACAATTTTGGCCGTCTAGCTCATATGTCTTCTAGAGCTGAACAAGAGATCCAGACATTGACTTGAACACTCTAATCGGCTAGCTTGTTCACAGTTCCCCAAATCTTATTTGATTCTTCTGGATCACCACAACTTCAGGACATGCACAATCCTGTTGATAAATAAAGCAAATGGAGAAATAAAATTTAAGATCCGAGCACATTGCGTTACTTCAATTGATTTAGGTCAGAGATCCAACAGTATATTTTATGCAATTTTGCAGGTGTGGAAGTTTACAAGCTGCTGTTCTGTACATGCAAAATGTAACTTCTGTAAACATGAGGAAATAATTGGAATTTCAGCTTTTTTGTAACTGAGCTGTCAGATAGTTTGAAGATTCTAACTCATCTGTGTGTAACCTCATCTCAGACACCTTTACAGTTGAAAGCCCTTACAATCTTTGGAATTTACAGTTTTGAAGTGAAGAAGGAATAGAATGATTTAATAGACAATGATACAGTCTAATCTAAAACACCTTTTTGGTGCTACTGCAAAAATCTGTTTTTTATTTTTTGTTAATTGTGTTACCTGATAATTTATGTAGATTTAATATTTCTATCCAGATGTGGAAACAATAGCTTTAATAGAGGGCACAATAGGATGAAATAGGCTCAAAAAGGAGTGATGTTTGCACAAGCATTATTTAATCATGCTAAATAAAAATTAATTAAAAGAAGACTTTAATTTTTGGACATGACCAATCACAAACAATAAGTATTGAATTGAGCCTCTTGAGCTCCACAATACAGAGAATATTGTCAGTTTCAATTTGTGCTGAAAAACACCTCTGTCTTATTAATTTACAGTGCAGAGTATATTTTAAAACTTGGGCGACGCTACTTACACAAGCAGACTAAATTAAGTATTTCAGAATGCTTTTGATGAAGATTCTCAAACATTATCACCCTTGTGATATCTCACCTAAGTGATATTTCTATTTGTTTTGTTGCAGTGATTATATGAATTCATTCTGTCTAAATAAAGACAAAGCGTAAAACCTTGAACTCTTGTAGTTATCAGCTTCGGTCACAAGGTGGGGACAGAGTCCCATATTGTCTTATTTAATTTTATCAGAAGATGGTACATTATGTTGGCATCAATCAATATACAGTACGTGTGGATGCTGGTAAAGACTTTAGAATTGTTAATATTTTTGCCCTTTTCATCAACAAATATTTTCAGAGGGAGTCAGCAGTGGTTAACACAGAGTCAGTGTCTGGTTCTTCTCCACTTCTTAATATTCATATTGAAGAATTTACAGTTATTCTTAGAGTCATTTAAGTTATAATTAGAGTCATCTGGCATTGAAGATGCTATGATATTTAAAGAACATGATTTTTTCTTTCCTGGGTGTGTCTTAGAGGTTTGATTATTCCCTTCTGAGCTCAAACTCAGAAAAATATACCCGTCACAGTCAGAGTTTGATCTACTTAACACTTCTTCTGAAAACTACAATGCACAGACACTTATCACCTCATAACCCAGAGCACAATGAACGAATCTCTAAAGTTCCTCATAAAAGTCTTTGAAGTAGGAGAGAATGTTGACATGCAGCTCAATAATGCATTTGTTCTGCAGAAGACATTGAACTCTAATGATTGTCTGTTCTTCGTAAAATATTTCTGTACGGTGGAGGATGTTATTTTTTCCATAAACAAAACAGTTCATTTAGGAAGAAAGCAGGCTGGTAACGTATACAATATTAGTTCACATTTCTACTGCTTTTAAGTCATGAAGGATACCTGCTTTAGCCCAGAAAACACCTGTTCCACATACTCAAATTCATGTCTGACTTCATACAAGAACTCATGTGGACTTGTAGGAGTATTTTGGACTCATAATATAAGGATCTTTGATCAGTGAAGCACCTGCAGTGCACCTGTAGTGTTCAGGATGCCTCTGGATGCTTAATTAACCTCATTTGAGTGAACTGATAATTAATAGGATTTTTAATTCCATGTTTTACCCTCCCCAACTAAAAATTCAACACTGTATAGGACAAGTATACATTGTGCATTGTAATGACATCTTTCTGCGGAATCAGGATGAACTTTCTCCATTCGTTAAGAAAGAGCAGTAGAAATGCATGACTCATTTCCTGTTGTTTAAAAGGTGCCTTCACTCAGATATCACAATACATCTGGAGGAGAGAGACAGAACATTGTGTACACTGTAGTGACGATTCAATTATGGAAGCCAGAGTTTTCTTAATTCTGTCAGCTGTATTATGTAAGTAAGGTGTAATGATTCTTATCTATGACCACAAGGAACCAAAGGCAAATTAACTTAGTGCTAGTAATTGATTAAATACCAACTTTTGCACTGAAACATACAATACATTTTGTCATCTCAATATAATCTAACTCAGGCATGTGCACATTACACTTCAGCTGTACAACTTAAAACTATGTGATTAATAATGTTCACCCTTCCTCTGTATCTCTAGGTTTGTGCGGAGGTGATCGAATTGATCAGCTGTCTGATGCCCTGACTGTGATGGAGGAAGGAGCTGTGATCATACACTGCAACTTTTCTACCACTTACAACAATCCATATTTATTCTGGTACCAACAGCATCCACAGCAACCACCACAGTATATACTTCGCATTGACAGCTACAATAATTCTCATTATTCACCAGCTTTCTCTAAAGAACATTTCTCATCCACACTGTCCATGGTCAACAAGACAGTGACTCTGAAAGTGTCTGCAGTGGAGTTGAGAGACTCTGCAGTGTACTACTGCGCTCTGCAGCCCACAGTGACTGAAACTCCTCATTTCCTGCAGCAAAAACCTTCCCAGAGCCATGAGAGAACTTCCAGCAGGCATTGCATCTGTAATCAATAATAACTAAGTTGTTTTTTTTTTTTACAATAAATGTCAGCTAATAAAGTTCTCATTTACGATGATGATGTGACCACCACTGTACATAAAGCAAAACACTGAAAGAACAATCATCCTTTCATTTTCTATCTGCTCCCAATACATTGTACCAGGGGGGCCAAACCCTGTCCTAACAAGCCATGGACAGAAGACGGGGTACAACTCAGACATTGAGATTTTGTCTCTTAATTATGTTTTAAGTGTTTTACTATGTCAGGAACAGTTTCCTCAAAAGCCCCTGGTTCTAGTCCATTGCTGGGCAAACATACCTGTAACCACAGGCTATGATCACACACACCAGAGCATTTTTTCCCCCCCATAAGCTAATTAGTCTACCGGTATGTTTCTGGATAGCAGGTGGAAACCACAGGAAAGAACAATCAATAAATTGTCCATCATTTTACAGGAAATACTGCAGGCTGTGGCACAAATGTGCAGTTTCATTTTGCATACGAGCTGGAAAATTGAAATTTTTGCATCTAAAACAGGCTGTTGCTCCTTGGAGGTACTATTTTTTAGGAAACTGGACATCTTAAATTGTAGAATGGTTAAGGAAACTGCACCAAATTAAGACAATTGAAGAAATAGTTAAAGATTTATTTCCAGTTCACACAGTTCTCTCTGCCCCTCAGGAAATGAGTTCTCCACTGATGCACTGCTTACCTCGGCCCACATGGTGGCAGCACATTCCAACATCAGGCCGCTGTTCGTAACTCTGTGAAGTCAAACGCAAGAGCCAGTAGCCGACATTAACAGCGTTAGCGTGAGACGGTGTGAGAAAATCAGGATTCAGTGGAGTTCTGGCGCTGCTCGTCTGGCTTCTTAGCCATGTGACTAAACGTCTAGAATAAGGTCTTGCCGAGGAAATAAATACACTAAGACACTGTTAAAGGCTTAAGTGTGGTTTTGTATAATAGGAGAATGCGTGCAGAAAACATCACGAAGCTGTGTTCCAGAATAAAGACTGTGTTAATAATGTTCTTAATTGTATTAGGGGAAAAAAAAAAAAAAAAAAACACTGGATGTTAAAAATATACAATTGCAAGCAAAGCAGGCAAAGTAACTGCAGGGTGCCAACCAGTTGGCAAGGGATTGAAGTATATTAGAAGGAAATGTATTTTAGTGATGGAACATTTTCATAAATTTGCCAGCAAAGTTTTATTCACAGAGAAACCTATACAACATACAAAGAGAAGCACTCCTACAGGTGAACACCAAAAAACTGTAAATTTACAATATGAATCATCAATTGAAATCTTACTCATCATATTCCTACTCTGGTGATTAGTTTGTATCCGATTGCGCTCTGTTGGGTCCAATATACGGCACTATCAACACCTCAAACTGCTCCTCATCTGATCCAATCCCATCATGCTTTGTGTTGAAGGTGTTAGAGGATGTGACGTATCTACAGTACATAAGACAGTAAAGCACTTCTTCGATCTTCACTATCATGAGCTGCTACATCACTTCCTCGGGTTATACTGCCTGGTGTCACAGAGATCTTAACATTCATCATGTTCTCTCTGGAGCACAGAAAACTAATGCATCCAGTGATACTGCTCATCTTGCTGGTTTCCTTATGTGGTAAATATCTACGGTATTGACGTTTTGTATTAGTTACAGCACATTATTCATCCAGTGAACATTTGTTAACATCTATGATCAATTTCCAGGTCTGAATTATGCAGATGAAGTACAAGAATGGAGGGATATCCAAACATCTGAGGAGACCCAGGAGACCAGGATCTACTGCAATTACTCTCTGACAAGCAACACAGACACCGAGTATCTGTACTGGTATCAGCAGAGACCAGGAGGGAATCCCAGATATATTCTCTATCGCTATAAAGCAGGAAGTGAAACTCAGGGGTTCCAATCCAAAGACTTTGACAGCAGGTTTACAGGACACTTGAATCTCACAGCAAAGTTCACTTACTTGTCAATCTCAAACACACAGCTGTCTGACTCCGCTCTCTACTACTGTGCTCTGAGGCCCACAGTGAGACTGATCAAGGAGCAACTGCTCACAAAACTCTCTTTCACACGTAGCTGTATCACACCAAGGCAGAGCCCCATGAGCCTAGTCTGCTGCTTCTTGACACATATCAAGTGTGGATGTTTCTTAAGAGGACAGTATTTACTGAGAGGGTCAATATTATATCAATTTTGAAAAATTACACTTGGCAAGTATAGTACTATTTTATTCTAACAGGGTAAGAAATTATTTTACCGATTATTTTACAGAAATTCAGTGCTCTTGCATGTAGTTATATTGTTTGACTTGTGCTCTGTGTGTAGCACTTTAGATTGTAAGCAACAGTTTATGAATGCATAACAAACATTAACAATTGCATAATTAACACCAATGTCCTTTAACACACATGTACTGTATACATCATGTGAAAATTCTAACAATTAATTATTCATAAATCTGTTGCTAAAAAGTTATTATTCTCTCAATCTACAGGATAGCAATAATTTCATTTAAAAGCTTGCTGCCCCCAACACACTAAACACGTTTCCCAACAAATGATCACAATAAAAGCAATAATTGGCATTGTTCCCTAGAGACTTGGACTACACAGCCACACACTGATAGTTACTCTAGTATACTCATCATTCGTTAATAAAGCCCATAATGAGAGATACATATATACGTACTTATTTTTGTTTGAAGATTTAAAGTCTAACGCTATCTTCAACCGTCTTAACTATCTTGACGGAAATTGCAAGGTTATGTTTGTACCCTTATTGGGATGCTGTATATCAATCCGATTTATCTTTTTCAGTAATGTAGAAAAGTTTTAATTGTCGGGAAATTCAATTTAATTTACGTGTAAAGTATATTGTGTTAATAGTGTGGCTTCTAATCTTGTATTGAGGTGCATATTGAGATTGGATACCATGATTGTAGTGGAGTAAACCCCTTGGATTTTGTTCCATGTAGTAATCGATTTCGGTGTCGCTTAATTACTGGCCTTGTCAAAGCAGATCTCTTCACCACAGGCTGACACGATAAACCAAGTTATTCACACGCAACAGTTATACGGTCAATTAACGACTAGTTTACCAAATGGAGCCTTTAACTCACCTCATTATCCTCCCGTTTAAGGTCCTCCTTAATGTCACTTACGCTCACAGAAATTTAAGTACTGTACATGTGAAGGAAGAATGGAGGGGTATTCGGGCGTCACATCCACGGGAGTAAATTCAGGCGTGGAAGTCTGCTTAGCTTACTTGCAGTGCCGACCGCAGCTCTTCACAAAACCCTGAACATTGATTTTGAGCCATTTTTCTTGTTCAGTAAGAACCCCGCTTATTTTTCTGACATGTGGAGTTACGTTGACACTAAATAGGCGCATCATAATCTATTAGCAAGTCCGACACCCAGGGACAACTGCAACGATCTTTGAGTGAGCGCGCAGCCGCTTCTTAAACTGCGGACCAGTGATCACGGTACTCCTCTCCGCTGTGATCATCTCCAGTCTTGAGCTCAATTGCAACGAAAAAAGCGTGCGGAATGAAGTTGGAGACCAGCTGAACTTGTTAGGAAAGCTCAGCATTTCTTCTAATTGTTCTTCTAATTAGCACGAACTCCAGAGTACTTTTAAATCTGATTTTTTTTATTTTAAATTCATTTGATAAGGAAAATAATTAGTAGGCCACGTTCGTTTTTTTATTACTACTTTATCAGTTTCTATCAAACTGAATGTCCCTGACAGTTTAATGCTATATTAATTTAATTAATTACATTAAATAATTAAAATATTAATTTAAAGCTTTCCATTTTGTGATTCCCTGTATTTTTGTGAAAAGAAAATAAAGTTTTTAAAAATGGGAAAAAAAAAGAAATAGAACTGTTAAGGAACTGTGATCACAATATTGTAACACTTTACATGTATTGTAGAGCCCAAATCACAAGGTTACAGTTTCAAAAAACAGACTTGAGGAATGAGGAATGAGACAGGTCTTTACAGAGGTACTGTATGATTGGATTGATGTAATTTTATATTTTGAAATCTACACTCAGTTTAAATTTAGATTCAAGTGAATTCTAGATTAAACTGTAAAGCTCCCTGGTTATACAATGATCTCTTACAACTAGATGATTTTTGTGATAAAACAATATATAACATTTTGTGTGTCTGTGTTGTGCTTATTTACTGTAGAATACTAATGTGACGTCAGTGTGTACAGCATAACCATAAGATTACTGAAACTTCATTTCTGACATCACTCAAAACACATATGGATTAATTATATATCACACAATCATTCATCAATATTACTGATATGTAATTGGAAGTTGTGTTTGTACCTGATTCCACCCTGCAGGTTCCAGTTCAGAAGGCAGTGCCTGCAGAGATCTGCTCATGTGATCTGACACTGTTTCAGATTGTGTCACTGGGAATAGGAGAAGGAGCTTGTCTACGTCAGAAACTGAAGCTCAGTTACAATCTGCATGTGACTTCCTTTCCTTGAAGATCTGTGTGGTGGATCACAGATCAAAACACTCATCTTACTCTTTCTACACTGAAGAACAACATGTGTCCAGTGATTCTCATCACCTTGCTTGTCTTCTGTTGTGGTAAATACATAGGGTATCGTATTATTTTCTGATTGCTGGTCTGCTTTCAGCAAACATTTCCTAATGGCTGTTATATATTTCCAGATCTGTCTAATGGAGATCAGGTGTATCCATGGAAGGATTTCCAAACATCTGAGGAAAACCAGGAGACCAGGATCTACTGCAATTACTCTCTTACCAACACCGTTGACTATGAGTATTTATACTGGTACCAGCAGAGACCAGGAGAGAATCCCAGATATATTCTACAGTGCTATAAATCAGGCAGTGACTATAAGACATCCAGTTCTGAAGACTTTGACAGCAGGTTTACAGGACACTTGAATCTCACAGTAAAGTTCACCTACTTGTCAATCTCTAGCACACAGCTTTCAGACTCCGCTCTCTACTACTGTGCTCTGAGGCCCACAGTGAGGCTGATCAAGGTGCAGCTGATCACAAAACCCTCTTTCACACATGTAGCTGCATCACACCAAGGCAGAGTTCCATGTACTCTGAAGAGTTATCACCCACAGCTCACACATAACTACCACTTTCATTATTGTCTTCTATTATGTTTAAATGACTTCGTCAGTCTGTTTTCCATCATGATATTTAATTATTACAGGGTTTTATTTTACAGTCTCTCCCTTGACATTTCATATTCTAGCTTTTAGTTTGTGTTAATGGATGTTTAGATGGATGGTTTGTGTTTCTCAGAGTATTACACAAACATCTTGGGGGGCTTTATTGATTTTGGGCGACCAGATCGAGTATTGGAGATCGAGAAATACAGGCAAGAATAACTTGAGGCCATTGTTGTGAGGAAAGTGAACTTTCTCCACTCTCAAAAAACGACTGCTGTACAAATGCATGACTCACATCCTGACCCAGGCTGAACATAGAAGATTAATGGGTTTTGCCGTGTAGGTTAAGAGGTCCTGTTAAATGCCCGAGATAAAGCTGCTCACATTCACATACATATGTCTTTACAAATATCCTGCTCCACCTTAAGGTCCAGGGCATTACACTCAGAAGGAAAGAAAAGTACAAAGTGGTTGATCTTATGAAAATACCTCTACAGAATGAAGGTAGGGAGACATTTCACATGAAATAAGCAGCAATACAGTTGTACTGTCTAGTCCAGACCTCTACTGCACCCTGTATAAAATGCATGACTCATTTCCTGCAGTATAAAGGGTGCCTGCACTCACATATCACAACACCACACGTACACTCTTTAAAATGGAATGTGTCTAATTGGTTTATCTTTAATTTCTACTAAGGGGACAGCTCCCTCTTTGAGAGTACGGTGAGAGGAATTGAACACGAATGAGCTTTAAGTATGTCAATAACTGGGTGGAGCCATTACTGCCCTCAAACACACTGTCTCATACATTTCAACACACATTCCTGTTGATCTCTACCAGCTCTGAAGAGCACATTTCTGAACATAATGTACCTTTCTGTGGGGGTGGTGTTCTGCACTCTAATCTGTAGGTATTCTTGTTAACCTGGCCACAATGATGTTTATTCACTATTTTATCCATTCAGCCATAGTCTTTTCAATAATAATTATCTGTTCTTCATTTTAACAGGTAGACATATTTCTCTTGGAGACCAGATCTCTCAGAAGGACACACCAGTGTTCAAGACAGAGGGTGAAAGAGCTACACTGGAATGTACCTTCAGCACAAGCAGCACCAACTATTGGATCTACTGGTACCGCCAGTATCCTGGGTTGGCACCTCAGTTTATACTGTACAGCGGGACCACGAGCCGCACTTCAGATTTTGCAAAAGAACGGTTCTCCTCTACAGCAGATAAAAACACTGGTTTAACAGTGTTGACAATCTCTAGAGTGCTGCTGGAAGACACCTCCATATATTACTGTACCTTGTGGCACACAACATTACAATTCAGGGAACACTAATACAAAAACCTTCTCTGCTTTTACAGCACTGAGAAACCACTGCTGATATTGTTCATAAACCAGAATAACACTGAGGTTAGCCTCAACAGGAAAGACATCTGACACAGCAATAACTGTGTTCCATTCCAGGAAACTGTGGACATTTTATATCTGATATTGCAGATAAAAGAATTAAATTATTGTTTACTGTTTTGCTACTGTACTCTCAGCAATAGATTCCCATTACAGTGTTCAAAGAATCATGCAAAGAGATCCTGTCATCTTTCCCACTATAGTTCATGATGTCATTTCTTGGTTTCAGATGCTGAAGTATTGGAACATACACAGTACTTATTGTATGTGAGAGTTGCTGTTCTGCTGGGATTTTATCACAGCCACTCACAGGCTTAAAGCACATTCAGCACCAGTCACACCCATTTAACCATTAAACAGGGTTATATTTCCCTTATGGATAAAAGGTAGAAGGGAGAAACACTAATCAGCCTTCCCATCAGTAAGGTTACTAGTACAGGAGAATCTGGTAAGGCTAAACAAGATACAGATCACGGTCAGGGTCAAGTTACAGATCAGATCAGTCAGGGTGCGATAGTAATTTACACAAGGGCTGATCCCACATTAGCTTGATTTCACAATTCCTCCCAGATTTATTGTTACAGGATACAGAAAGCAGAGCACAGAATGCCAAAAACAGAAAAATAACCAAATTGATTTCTGTGGATGCTAGTGTAGTACAAAAACTAAGCCGATTAAAAGAGATTACTCTTTGCATCACCTACAGTATTTTGTAAAGAATGAAATATGTATTATTTGATCATGCTTTTTACTAGCACTGTTATAGCTGTTAATTGACATGAATTGTGGTCAGGTGTAGCTATTGAGGATATCTGAGAATGTAGAGTTCGTCATGTAACTAATAGATTCTTAACCTCTAAAGAAACGGTATGGATTGCGCAGTAAACACTGATAGCGACTTTTTCAAGGTTTAAATTAAAAGACCGTAAGTCTGTGCCGAAAGAGAACCAGCAGATGGCGCCAACACCTAGAAGATGATAATAAGGGCATACACGTTTCTGTTGACGTTGATTTTCCACCCCGAGTTCAGTGAATACCAGTTTTATCTTTGTTTTTTTACTTGCATGGTGTAACAAAAAAACATTTGTTTATTTTTCATTTTGAAATTAACCCTTCATTTATTTGAAATCAAAATGAAGTAGACTTTATTTATTTAATCCTAAAACATTTTCCCAAATCAAAATCCTATGTAGAACAGGCATCTAAAACTTAATTCCAGGAGGGCTCAGTCTTAATACTCATAATACTTCTAATCAAGTTCTGAAGTGTTTCCTACTGTAGGTAACTGTACCTTCAATTAACAGAATGTTTCAATAATCGATTGCAAAATACCTTAAACAAAAGATAGATAGATTCTTTATTGATCCCATGAGGGAAATTGCAGAATTTAGGATATTTAGGATAATATTATAGCTAAGAAAATAATTAGATTACTTTTTAACTTTATTACTCAGGTTTAAACAAAAAAGAAGACACTAGTTCCAAAGTGATTTTGTTCTTTACCCCAGAAGCAAAAAGATATTCGATCATGTGTAATCTAACATTTGACAGATAGATTTGTCCTAGATTTCCTTCAAAAATATTTTTAGCTTTTTAAAAATGTCCCGTTAAAAGAGTAATGTGAAAACATGGTGTAAAACTTCAGTTCACTTGTAAAAAGCAGATTATTATAAACTGCCACATGATTGAAGAGCGTTGTTATTTCACCAGTTGTACAGTAACCTGGCTTTACTGCAAGAAGGAGGGCGATGTATTTCTCCACCCCCCTGTGCTCATCCCGGAGAGACAACAGAAATCTCTCGAGAGCTTCGAGTGTGTTAGTGTGTTACAGTGAGCCTCTACAGGCTGATGCTCAGAGGACAAGTTCAACTTCAGGACAGAAGTGTGAACTGAAGTTTCATAGATATTGTATTTCACAGAGAACAAGACTGAGGACTGAGCAGCAATGAAACTGACAAGAGTTCACCTGTCAGTTATCACCGTTTTCTGCTGCGTGATAGGTAGGACCTTAATCTTTATTTAATTTAACTTTCAGAATTTTAGAATTTCATTTGGTTAACTTCAGAGCACTGACTACTCATCTGTTTCTTTTTTCTTGCCGATTAGAAACTGCAGGTGGACAGTCTGTGGATCAATCTTCCTCAGTCACAGATAAAGAACAAGGAAACACAACAATTCCCTGTTCTTACAGGGATCCTCCTACGAGCTTTAACATGTTCTGGTACATCCAGACATCCGGAAAAGCTCCAGAGGCCATTTACAATGAGCTGCTGCCTAAGGACAGCGTCCCTCCCCGGTTCCAAAACCGTCTTTCTGCGGCTCACGAAAAGAAGGAAAAAACCTTCCATCTTCAGATCAGCCCTGTGGAGCTTTCAGACTCTTCAGTTTACTTCTGTGCACTGCAGCCCACAGTGAGAGCAGCTGCACCAGCACCATACAGAAACCTCCCCCTGACTGCATCGAGAGGAAGAATACTGGGACAAGCTGCACAAGGAACACAAGAATGGTGTCTAATTGTCTCCAAGATTTTGGCCGTCTAGCTCATGTCTTTTACAACTTTACAAGCTGGCTTGTTCCCAGTTCCCCAAATCTTACTGGATTCCTCTGTATCACTACAACTTCAGGACAATCCTGTCGACATGTACACAAATGGAGAAATAAAATTCAAGAGCTGATCATATTGTGTCTATTTAATTGCTTTAATTTGGAGACTCAATAATATATTGGGCGTAATTGTGCAGTCGAGAAAGTTCTCAATCTAACTCAGATTGTTCTTAGGTAAGCAACCTGTTTTTATCTGTTGGGGTCACTCTGGAGCAACTGCTGTTATACTGGGTGAAGTGCAGATGTTAGATACCAAGAAGAAGCTAGTACACAAAACATCGACATCAAGATACAAAAAAGAACCGTGCAGGGTGAGAACTAAAAAAATACTTCCCACCTCCTTCCTGGGTGTGTCTTAGAGGTTTGATTATTCCCTTCTGATCTCATACAGAAAAATATATCTGTCACAGTCACAGAGTTTGATCAACTTAACCCTTCTGACAACTACAATGGGCAGACTCTTGCGTCGCCTCGTAATAATCAAGACCACAATGAACAAATCGCTAACGATCTTCTTAATAATCAGTGTCCTTCCAGGTAATTTTCATATTCACATTTGTTTTCTTCTCCTGCGTCCCCGTTTCTCCATAACAGTGATTTTATTTTGGTTTTTCATTTTCAGATCTATCAGTCGGTGACTCCATCTCTCCTCAGCAGACAAAGGTGTCCAAGACAGAAGGGGAATCAGTGACTTTGCACTGCTCTTATTCTAAAAGTAGTAGCAATTATTATTATCTATATTGGTATCGTCAGTATCCCCGCCAGTCACCAGAATTCATACTGTACAAGGGAGAATCACAAAGTTCTGATACTAAGGCAGACTTTGCCAAAGAGCGCTTCTCCAGCTCTACAACAGACAAGTCCACAGCACTGACCATTCAAACCCTGACTTTCAGTGACACTGCAGTCTACTACTGCGCTCTTAGACAAGCACAGCATGAAAATTCATTGCAAGTCTGTACAAAAACTCTAACTCCCATATCTTCTCAGATGTGGCACAGAACAGGAAATTCGGTTGCTTTGTCATTAAACATGATGATTATCATAATTTGCAGTGGTTTCCCATATCTAATGTGGCGGGGAAACTTATTCTGGCTTTGTTTGGTTTAATTTCTTCCTATTTCTATGACACAATGTGTTTTCTGGCTGGGTTTATTACCTTACACTTTATAAAGAGACATAACTCAAGCTTAAAGGTACAACAAAATTAGCACGATAAAAAGAAAAAAGAAAATCCTGTGTGTCACATCAGCACATATACCATCAAAGAAGATTCACCTCTCACCTGACCTCTAAAAAGGGTGCTCTGGAACTTGATGTTATATTGCAAAACATTAAACAACAAATCTAATTCAAATGGAAAATCAGCTATGTTTTTTTTCCTAATAATTTCTAATTAAGGAGTCGCTCCTGATTTAATACACAAACTGAAAAAGATGGAAATAAACTTCGCTCACAATAATTGGAAATGCAGCAGGAGGTGGTTGGGTTGTGTGCGCGTTTTGCATGAGGAAAGTCTCCCGCTGTAGCAAGACAGGTAAGGGAGTATGGATCCCGTGCAGGACTCGAGAGAGAGAATTCCAATCCAAATCCTTGGGCAAAAACGTTTTCCAGGAAACAAGCAAGAAGGTCAGATAACGGTTTGTCCTCTGTCTGGACAGACAACTGAAATATAAAAACTCAGACAATAGTCAATTCTAGAATTATATGTCCATGAACCTTACGCAGACTGTGAGACGCAAAAAGCAGCAATTTCGGATATTTTCAAATACGCAACAAGGAAACTTTCTACATCTCAAAACAATAATAGCCAAAATGTCTTTGTATGTTGTCCAAGATACTCAGAAAGACGACTTTCTAATATTTGCAGCAAAAAAAGCAACATGGAGAGACTTTTTATTCCTCGCAGACAACAGTATGCGTAAAACGCAGATTTTGTTGTTGCCATAAAGACCGTTTTCTCATATTCGCAGTCAAATAAAGATAAAGTTTGATATGCACATCAGTATAAAAAAACGTTAGTAATAACAGAGGTCTGCATTGGAGAAATAAAACAAAAATAGTCACAAATCCAGCAGTGGATCCAGTCCTTTGTCAAAGGCGTCCTCTGAAAACGAATCTGCGCTATCCAGTCCTGACCCCCCATTCGACTCTTCTCCCGAATCCTCTCGATAAACCTCTTCGGGAACACTAAGCCTTTTGACTGTTTTTTGCTTCTTGCTTGCCATTTTTGGGATTTTTTTTCTGCTAAACTGTAACAAAAGAAACCTTCGCGGGCGTGCGTAAAGGTGCGCTCTCGGTGCAGAAGTGCGTCTGTGAGATGCGCTTGTCAATACCTGGGCTACTGAATTTGATTTCAGACCGCTAATACTTATCATTGGGCAGCAATACTCCCACCCTAAATTTCAAATGGTCAGAATACACTGATTGACAATGCTGCCACTAGTGTCCTCGCCACTATACTGGGGCATTAGGATCCACATGGACCGCAGTGTGGACACCCCCCACTGGTCCCACTAACACCACTTCCAGCAACCATAGCTTCCCAGGAGGTCTTCCATCCAGGTACTGACCAGGCTCAACCCTGCTTAGTTTCAGTGGGTAGGAAGGCAGTTGAGAGCTGCAGGCTGATATTGCTGCTGGCTGTTTGGAATTGTATTTTATTCAAATTAAAAGTCAGTTTTGATTTCAAAACTTAGATTTCATCTTGATGAAATTAAGGGCTTTTAGATCTACAGGGCTTGTCTCTCTTCCTCTGTCTTTGACTCCTCCCCGTTAACACAGAACACATGACCCTGAGGCTGGATGCTGTGGGTATAAAGAGGAAAGGACAGGCTTTTCTGAAAGCTTAAATTGAACGAAGAGGAAATAATATAAAACTCACAATGAAGATTTCAGTTTATGATAAAACACTGAAGTGTCTGTTTCTCTGGTTCATTATAGAAGGTGAGTATTGTTGTAATTGTTTCTACAGTATATCACTAAGCATTAGAAATATGTTTCCTTAAATGATTTACTTCTAATGTGTTTTCTTGTAGGTGCTGACAGTGCAGACGAAGTCACCCAAACCCCTCGTGCTCAAGAAGTCTCTGAAGGAGATTCAGTCCGAATACAGTGCAGCTACACAGTCACCAACTTTTATGCTATGCAGTGGTATAAACAATCAAAGAACAATGGTATACAGTATATAAATAAAGCAACTGGTTCAAGTACATATGGAGATGTTTCAGATAAATACAAGCCTGCAGTAGACACATCAAAAAAGACTGGATCGCTGACAATAAAACCCACAATGGCTGACTCTGCCATCTACTACTGTGCCATAGAGCCCAGCACCGTGATACAAAGGAGTATCTCACCCTTACAAAAACCCTCCAGCACAAATAAGGTGTCAATCAAGCCCTTATCAAGACTCCTGTGGCATCATTTCCTAGTATGGTGTTACCCACAATGACAGCTGTCATGAGGAGGGGTTTTCCTCTTTAGTCACTGATTTGAGAGTTGTCAACCCAGGTGGGCCAGACACAGTAACCATTAGCAGTAGGGTGCAGTTAACACCTGAGGTCCCAGGGAACACAACTCTATTCACTGATGCTGTCACATGCATCCGTCAGCGCTTTGAGTGGAGTGTATAAGTGTAAGGAATTATTATAATTGTTGTTGTTGTTCTTGTTGTCTGAAGCTAGCTAATACGATCCAGGCGGAGTGGTGGCTCTGTGGCTCAGGATCTGCGCCTGTGGCTGGAAGGTTGCCGGTTTAAATCCCACGGCTGGCAGGGGAATCCTACTCTGTTGGGCCCCTGAGCAAGGCCCTTAACCCCAGCTTCTCCAGGGGTGCTATACAATGGCAGACCCTGTGCTCTGACCCCAGACTCCCTTCCTGTCTGTGTGTCTCATGGAGAGCAAGCTGGGGTGTGTGAAAAGACAAATTCCTAATGCAAGAAATTGCATAGGGTTAATAAAGTGATATTATTATTATTATATCTTCTCAGAGTGAGAGATAAGACTATTGGTTCCACATTGTATTGTGTTTTAACTGTGCAGAATGTGCCACGCCAGTATCTGATAATTCAGAACATTCAGATGAGTTTTTCTGTTTGTTATTTTGCCACAGAAGATAAAAGTGTTTGTGTCACCTAGAGGACAACAGAATGATCTGCAGGATGAAATATATCCTGATGTCAAAGAGCAGTATGAAGACTTAGTGCTCCATACAGACTGACCTCGTACTAATTTGGAGTATTTAATTTCAGCTTAAATAGTATTTTGCACACTTCTAGAAAATCAAAGATTCAAAACATCTGTATTTCTGTTTCATGGCTTTCAAAGAGGTTTCATATTTGTTTTGTAACTCAGAGAAACATCTTCGAAAAATCTAAATGCCAAGGAACACTTCTCTTAGTCTTGGTGGGCTGGTGCCACACCTTTAAAGACAACTAGAGAATCTTCAAAGACGCGTGTCCAGCCCTGTCTCACATAGTGACTTTCTGAAGTTCTCACCTTTACACAATCACAATTATCAACCAGCAGGTGGAGCTAAAATTCTTAAAACTGAAAAAAAGGGCTGTCGTAGTTCTAATAAAGGTTAATTTCCAAGTTTTACAGAGTGGTATGCTGGGGGGAAAAGTGATCAATTAAAATTTCACAAATGAATATTTGTAAAAAAAGAAAACAATTAAAATATTGTGTAAATGAAATTCTCAGTCACTATTTACCTGCCCTCATGATTTCCAGGCTGAGTGCTGTGAATATCTGATTTCACCTTCATCCGGTCTTTGCATGGAGGAAGATGTTTTTCTTGTTCTCTGATTGTCAACAACCGAGAAGCGGGTGATTATGTGGAATCAAAATCTATCTGTTGCTCTTTCATTCTGAACGTCGTGTTTTGAAAAGTACATTTATAAAGACATTTTGTTTGATGTTATTTATAGACTGGTGTATGTACACTACAAGTCTTAAAAGATCACCCGTAAGAACTCTTTTAAAAGGCTTCAATGCGATTTTTATCGCTGATTCGGTTTCTATAATTTAAAAAAGAGCAGCCAAGTTATCAATGCGTCTGATTTGCTACTATTTGATTCATGTGCGTTGTTTAAGTACATGGAACATAAAAAAAAAGATTTATTAGAAAAGATTCCGGGAGAAATGTCTGTGAAGAAATAATTTTACAGCTCCCATGTTGTAGAGTACGTTGTAGAGGTGTTAGTGTAGATTTCTCCACCCCTCTGTGCTCACATGCTCATCACCACAACAAGGGGCTCTGCATCTGAGTTTCTTTAGCAGTCTGAGCGTCACTGAATTCACATCAGCATGGCATCTCAAAGTTCCTTCACAGTAAAAATGCTAATTAAATATACATTATCAGTGTTGCTGTTTGGTAAGTGCTTCAGTTTTTAGCTTTGTCTGCAGAATAAGAAGAATAAGAATAAGAATAAGAATATGACTCTTGCTTTTCAGATATTTGCTTGGGAGATTCAATCACACCAATAAGCAGCGAAGTCCAGGCTGAAGAAGGACAAGAAGTGACGCTGATTTGTAATTACAACACTACCAGCACAGGGACCCAGTACCTCTTCTGGTATCGACAGAGTCCCAACAGAAGCCCTGAATACCTCATCCAGACAGACACTTACAGTGGAAGCAACAGAAAAGATGGTTATGAGACACGGGTGGATAAAGACAGTAAGAGAGTCTGGTTCAAGATCTCAGAGCCTGGAGCTGCAGACGGTTCTGTGTATTACTGTGCTCTGAGGCCCACAGTGATCTGGAGCAGCAGAGCTGTGTTAGTAAATCTCACTGTGACCCAGTTTCATCTCTACAGCTAACTGTCAACTCTGCAAATATACATAATAAGCAGCAAAAGAGAATTATTTCCGTATTGTCAATATCTTGTCTTTCCAATGAAAGGCAAACATTTCTTTGGACATAATATTTTTTTCTCTGTGTTTTTCCAAATTATATGCTTCATATGTTTATCACTGAATTTGAATAAACTTGATTTTAAATCATAATAACGATTAAAATACAATTTTAGAAAGCATAAAGCTAATAAATTTGGGTTCAGTTCAATAATTTACTGTTACAACAATTCATACTATATTTTCTCAAGCATGTTTTAATGATCAATCAACTGCAGAGCAAACATACTACAGTATATATTCATTTTTAATATGTAGCATTGTAGTTTTGGTTAATCAATCTTGCACTGTATATTACAGACATGGGAAAGAGAGCATTAAGGTACTAGAAGAAAACAAGGATTTGACTTAGAAATGAAAAAAAAACAAAAGTCTGTAAATCTTAATACCATATTTGAGAATAAACTCATCGTTACTACTCTTAACAGGACTGTACAACTTGATTGCAATTACGCAGAAAGCCCACTAGATGTCACTTTGTAACAAGAAGTATATTCTCAGCAGCATCGGAAAGCAATACAGGTTGCTAACATCAACGTGTATCACTTGTTTCGTGTTTTGTCTCTTGATTTCTGTCACAGAGGGTTACAAGCCTAATCCCAGTGATCCTTCATTCACATACTTCTGGATTTCATCTCAGCAGATCTAAGAACTGGTACTAAATGTACCAACACAAATGAGCACATTTTCATGGACTTTACTCATACACTAGTTACAAGTCCCTTTATATTCTGCTCCCACAACCTGGAAAACCTGATGAAGAGTTTTTCTGACAAATACAGTAAGTCAAAATGAAGCCCTGGCATGTCCCAAAAATATTTGATTTCCCACACAAAAGGAAAACATACTGTCAAAACATCTTTTTTTCACCTTAGAAATATCGCAAGACTACGCCCTATGCTATCATTAACTGTGGCTGAAAAGCTGATCAACATATTTGTATTCTCTCGAATTGACTACTGCAATGCTCTGCTCCCTGGGGTATCTAAATCTACTCTGAACAAGCTGCAGTATGTCCAAAATTCAGCAGCCAGAATCCTGACCAGATCTAGTGCAAGTGTTCACATTACTCCTATCCTGGAGTCCTTGCACTGGCTTCCGGTCAAATTCCGCGTAGACTTTAAAATCCTCATGCTCACCTACAAGGCTTTACATGGCTTGGCACCTCAATACCTGTCTGAACTTTTATCGCCCTACTCCCCACCTCGCAACCTCCGCTCTTCAAATTCTGCCCTCCTTACTGTCCCCCAAGCCCGTCTACATTGTATGGGTGACAGGGCCTTCTCCTGCTATGCCCCCAAGCTCTGGAACTCCTTGCCCAAGGATATTAGAGAGTCACCTTCTCTAAACTCCTTCAAATCCAGACTCAAAACCCTCCTTTTCAGAAAAGCCTTTACTTAACTGGTTCCATTCTTCACCCCTCTGCTCTTCTTAATACCATCTTCCACGGTCTCCTCTATTGTTATTGTTGTATTGCTGTAATTATAATTGTGTCCTGTCTTGTGAAATTTTCTTATTTATTGTTGTAGTCTTCTTATTTATTGTTATTGTCATCCTGTAAAGCGCTTTGAGAAGCCACCTTTAAAGGCGCTATATAAAATAAAGTTTATTATTATTATTATTATTAAAACGTTGCATCATGTATAAACAAAGGTATACTCATGTCAAAGCCATTGATCTTTAGTGTACCAATCACCTTCATTATACTTCCCTCCTATTATAGTATATATCTCTATAGATTGTCAGTATATATGCATAGATCGACATGTAGAGATCAGATCAGAACAGGTTCACACCAAATGAAGCCTGTTTCCTTGTTCTCCTTGAAATCCCTCCCTAATCCCCCTACAGCGACTTCTCCTCACCTTGATGGTCCACATAAATCTCCCTGAGCCACCCTGCTGCCACATGAAAATCAACATCTCTTCCTGGGCAATAAAGTACAGCTGCTATTCTTCATGAACTTAGGCCTGATCATTTACCAGGATGGGATCTTTCAGTAACTTGGTGCCTTACACCTGTATAGATCCTCAGTATATCTGTATAGATTGACATGTATATGAATAGATCGACAGGATATAACACCTTCTTAGACCAAAATGTGCCTTGAGGTTCAGTGAAGTACAGCATTAAACGTTTTGAGCTGGTATTCTTTCTTCCGATCAAAGAAAAACCTGGTTTCGATATTCACAGCACTGTAACAGACAAAGGTGGGGGTGGGAGGGGTGATGACACTCTCAGTGATGTACAGCGTGCAGTCAAACTCATTTCCCTGCACAGTCCTGTCATCATGCTCACTGTAGCTGCACTGCTGTGGTGTCTGATAAAGACGATCACCCATCTGCCCCGTAAGTATGTTTTTATACATTTGTTATATTAATGGGTCTTGATCAAAGTTAAGTTTAAAAGAAATGTTGCTATTCTTAAATCAGAGCATTCTTAAAAAAGAGCTACTGTAAGCTTGACACCATCAGTAAATAATACAAAGGTAAAAATGATTAAGCTGTTGCTGAAAATGATGAATTGTTATATTAATTAATGTGCACTGCAGGTGTCTCTTCAGAGCTGGAAGTTTCCCAGCTGCCATCATCACTCAGTGTAATGGAGGGAGAGACAGCAGTGCTGCACTGCTCCTACAGTTTTACTACCATCCAGAGCCTGCAGTGGTACAGACAGCGGACAAACAACAGCCCAGAGAAACTTCTGGTAATGGCTGTCACAGGAACTGTGTCAGAGAACCAGTTCAGTGGATCACTGGATGAGAAGAATAGATCTGGGGTTCTGAATATCAGCAGCTCCCAGACAGAAGGCTCTGTGATGTACTACTGTGCAGTGGAGACACAGCGTTACAAAGCAACAGGAGAGCATTACAAAAACTTCTGGGCTTCTCCAAACCTACTCACTATCTGTCTACAGTAGCACAGTGGAATGCTTCCTTCTGATTTTATAAAGGACAGCACAGAAAATACTGCCCCTTATGCTCTGTTGTTTTCTACAGCTCATTTGAAAATACAATACACCTTTCCTTTTATGTGGACTGTCTTTATTAAATTTGGGAAAAGATACATTTGTTTGAATACTTAAAGAGAAAAAATCAAGGAGCACAGAAAAATTATAAATCTTCCATGAAGGAGAAAGACAAGCATAACCTTGTGTCCCATCTTGTTATGTCAGAAGATCAGCCATAGGTCTCAGTAGGTTTCCAAGGACTTTCAAGCTATTATTTGCCACCAGAAAGCACCAGAATAAATAAACGAGCACATATAATAAGAGATGTTACATTGCCTGATCACTTTGAAAGTCAGAGGTGGAACTTTAAAAATTCAGCCTCACTAAATAGATTCTAACACCATTCCCCATCACAGACTTTCACACACCTTTCTCCTGTATTCTGGGGGGATCTGAAATCTGTCCAAGATTTACTGTCACGACGCCAGCGTACTCAACATCAGGACCAACACTGCCAGCGGGTCCCTTTTCCTCCTTACATATTAAGTGTTCTGTTCTTTCATAAATCCTCTGGGATCCCAGATCTAACATAGTGTTCCCCTTGGAAAACTGCACAGTTCCCCTCTTTTTTTTACTTGTTTCACCTGACAAAACCCACAGCTAGCACCAGTGCTTTTGTCTTCACTTGGTTACACCCAGTACACAATACCATTCAGCTCAGGTCCTCAGGACCCTCAGGTTTTCAACCAGCAGACACCAGCAGAGAGTTCTATTCAATCAATTATATGTTGCCCATTTGTAATATTCACCAAAATGATCACTAACTCAAAGAGACACTGGAGAAACTGAACAACACTCTTAATAAGCCCAGAGGCATGACTAATCACACACAGAGCCAATCACACCAGCTCCTTCCCCTCACGTGGAATTGCTCTGCCTCTGAGTGCTAATTACTCAGTCAGAGCAGCTATGTTTCATTTGACAGGTTCTCTGAATTCACAGCCCCCATCCTGACACTCTCATTTCAGAACACAATGCATCTCTCTGTCGGGCTGTTATTTGGCATTGCACTCTGTAAGTCTTTGAGTCAACCTGATACAAAGCTGTGTTTTCTCTGTTTTACCCAACCCACTCTCATCTCTTCAGTAAACATTTATTTTCCTGCTTTTAACAGGTATTACCTCTGGAAATGAGATCACTCAGAAGAGCGCACCAGTACTAAAGACAGAAGATGAAAAGGCTGTACTGGAGTGCACCTTCAGTACAAGCAGCTCTGACTATCTGATCCATTGGTACTGTCACTATTCAGGGTCAGAACCTCAGTTTATACTGTATGCTGGATCGGAAACCTACACTGAAGATTTTGCCAAAGAAAGATTCTCTTCCGCTGTGAGCAAAAGGAGAGGTACAGCCACCTTGACCATTTCTAGGGTGCTCCTGGAAGACAGCACTGTTTATTACTGCGCCCTGCAGTACACAGTGGAACAAAATCTGAGAACGTTAATACAAAAACCTGAAGCCTCTGCTGCTCATATTGTGCATCAACCACAATAACATTGAGGTTAGCCTCAACAGGAAAGAAACCTGACACACTGGGGAAACGAAATTCACTTCCAGAAACCTGTGGAACAATCATACTGCAGATGAAGGTCATAGACTTTCATTTTTCAGTTTTCTAAAATATATTTTCAGAGGCCAAGAAGTTAATAAGCACTTTTCAAAAACAAGTAAACAATAGAAAAGAAGACAAAAACACAGATTTTCTCACCAAGAAGTGTTGTATATCACTGACAAGACAGTGTCTTTATTTGCATTTTTATCAAACTACAGTACACTCCAAAAATCTCAGAAATTCCCTCTAAATTACCTCAACATATTTCTGTTTGAGGTTTTGCCAAGTATATACCACCAAATTAACCATACAGGATTTGTATTAGATATTTGATTTTTATGATTGTATTGTATATACAAGTATAGGTTTTAGTTTTCTTTGTGCTGTAAAATAACCAGTATAAATTTAGACAAAGTCAGCAAGAAATCTCCTGTGTTCACCTTTTACTTGCACATGATGTGTTCCTCTAAACTGAGCTATTGAAATTGCATTGTTGAAAATCACACTGATTAATATTTTTTGACATTTAAACGCCTCCGATCACCGGGTCCGCTCGCGTTTTTATTGGATCATATTAGCGTGCGTCGACAATGAACCAGCAGATGGCGCCAAAACCAAGTGAATGATCACATTACTGTTATTTTTCACGTACTGAAGTGTTGTGGGTAACAAGGAAATACTGCGTTCATCCATTTTCAACTTTACCCTCAGTGGGTCGGTGGAGCTTGAGCTCAACTCAGATATCAACTCAGATATTTGAAAATATGTGGAAAAAGCATATTAACCAGATCTCTTAGGAATATTCATTCCTAAATCTATTTTGCCTTTATTTCAGGTGGTTTGCTTCTGGACAGACAGTATGTGCAACTCAGCACTTGGTAATTTTTATTTTAATTGCCATGAAAGTCACACTTATGTGGAATAATAGTGTATTTGTTTGAATCTCTTTCATTCTAAGACTGATTGTTTTTAAGGGTCACACCAACAAACATAAAATGGCATGAACCTATGATTTTTTATATATAATTTACCAATCTTATACATATATCTAATATATAAAACTTTTTATACAAAAAAATATTTTCATTACTTTTCATGGATGTTTTTTTCTTACTTTTTCTTCTTTGGCATTTCTTATCTTAAAGATTTCAGAGACATCCTATTTTCACAAAGCATTTGCAATTCAAAATTATTGCTTTCAAATTATTTTTATCCTGTCTGTTTAGACAACTGGTTATTAATACAACCTGCTGTCTTATACACAATACAGTATAAGAATTATCTTTATTATGCATTAAGATACCTCACAACGGCTAGGCACCTGAGTATTTATTAACTGAAAACACATTATAAGGAAAAATAAATAGAACTTCTTAATAACACTCCTGTGCAGTTTAGTTCTCCTATAGCTCATGTGTTCTACAGTAACTGTATGTTCCTGTGTGTTAAATAGTGAAATCTGGCATTTCTCCACCCCTCTGTGCCTACAGGTACTTCAAGACATTTCAGAAATCCTGACATCACTGACGTCACTGTGTGTGACAGTGTGGTAACAAACACTGTTACTCAGAGATTAGCTGAGAATAAAAGTGTGCATTCGAACTTCAGAAATCATTCTGAGGGGAGCATTCAGGAGGAACTGGAGAGTCATGAAACTGGAAAGATTCCAATTGACTGTTATAACAGCTTTCTGCTGTGTGATAGGTAGGGTAGATTTTACTCTTGTCTTCAATATACAGTTGACACTGCTATGGTTTTCCTTCATGTTTAAACTGTCCTAATATGTTTAAACCGTTTTGGTGATTTTTAGAACTTGCACGTGGACAGACGGTGAATCAATCAGAATCTTCAATCACAGTTAAAGAAGAAGAACATGTGATGATCCCCTGTTCCTATAAGGATGCTTCTGGGAGCTTTTATATGTTCTGGTACTTTCAAGCTCTCAACCAAGCTCCATATGCAATTTACAATGAGCTTCTTAAGGAAGAGAGCATACCCGAAAAGTTCAAAAACCGTCTTTCAGCAGATCACGACAAAGCACAAAGGACGTTTCATCTTCAGATCAGCTCTGTGGTGCTTTCAGATTCTTCAGTTTACTTCTGTGCACTGCAGCCCACAGTGAGAGCAGCTGCACCAGCACCACACAGAAACCTCCCCCTCACATCTCTCTGCATCAAGCTTGAATCTTTGGATCTGCTGGTAGGGGTATAATTGTGAGGAATTTAATAAAGCCAGAATGTTAGTGTATAAAATTCAAAGAATAGTTTTTAAATCAAAGGATTTTGTGTTAAATGAAAAACTGTGAAATAAGAACCACAAGAAACAAGAGAAAACTAAAGAGGTACTATTGAAAGGGAGAGCAGGAGACACTGCATTAAAGTTTTGAGACTATAGAAATACTACTGACCTTGACAAACCATTGCTTCTTTCAGCAAACGATTGGATGAGATTCTTCAGTAAATTAGGTCATAAAAAAACAACAAATAAAGGGGTCAAATAGCCTCCTCAGGTTGACAAACTTTCTTCTATTCTTGCTATAATTCCATCTTGCGGGGTATTTATTCAGTATTAACTACCAGAACTCTTTTCATTGTAAATAGTGCTGGAACATTTACAATACACAGGGTGCACAATTTTGTAAAGGCATAAAACACAGCAAAATTAACCATTCCCTTGAAACGAACTTTGAAAATACAATTATATTGCACCTCTTTAATAATTCCTCAGCTAACTACAATCATAGCTCTCTATAAAGGAAATGCAAGCTTTGAAGATTGAACATTTTGACAAAGGCAGGTTTAGGAAAACAACAGACTAAAGTAAATGCGTATCAGCATAAAAGCTGTACACATTTTTTAAGGGATTTGGCGATGATTGAAGAAGCACCGAGTCTGATGATATCTTTACAACAGAAAACACTGCCCACATCCTTCCTGGGAGTGTCAGAAGTTGAATTAAACTATGAACGTAGATCAGGGCAGAGCACCTGATACAGTAGAACCAGAATCAGAATCTGATCCTCTGAGCTCCACATCTTTCTCAGGACAGCAATGGCTAAGTTTCTAAACCTCATCTTTGTAATCAGCAACCTTCCACGTAAGTTCCAAAACAGGTTGTATTTCACATATTTTGTTATTCTCCTTGCCCTTGGAATTAATATTTTTTCTTTAATTTTTCAGATTTAGCATTCAGTGACTCCCTTTCTCCAAAAAAGACAGAAGTCTCCGCAGCCGAAGGGGATTCAGTGACGCTGGACTGTTCTTACTCCACTAGCATTACAGATCCTTATCTCTACTGGTACCGCCAGTATCCACAGCAAGCACCAGAACTGATACTGTACAAGAGAAGATCATGGGATTCTAGCAGGACATATAAAGCAGACTTCGCCAGGAGTCGTTTCACAACCATCGTAACAGACAAGTCCACTACACTGACCATTACAACTCTCTCTCTCAGTGACACTGGTGTCTATTTCTGTGCACTGAGCAGCACAGTGTGAAAAGTCATTGAGAGGCCGTTCAAAAACTCCAGCAATCTTCTCTTCCACAGCTGGGATGCAGAACAGGAAGTTCATTTTCAGTATCTCAGTATGATATCACTGGCAATGTTCTGTAGTATTTGATGTGGAGACAAGTGAACGTTAACATTTCATCACATTTTTCCAGTTTGTCTTTGTTCTGCAATTTTATTTGAAGGTTCTTTTTTTCTCACCTACTGTATATCATTTATCACAGATGTTACCAGTGTTATTGTAAACCGCTGATAAATTACAGCATTACAGTTACAGACATCCAACGTAAAGAGCTGTTTCTTAAAATAACATCTGTGGAAATAAAATATAAGAGCTAATTCATTACTCACTGTACCAGAGTGCTTTGGAAAATTATTTGCCACAAAATCATTAGTTCAATAACAATCATTTACAGTAAACAAGCAGGTGTTTAAAAGTTGCAAGTTAGCATCAGAGTTGAGAATGTAATTGGTGAAGAGCATCACTTAAGAACAGCAATTCTTTCTACTACTTTCCGTATAACTTTAATCTAAAGTTATACTGAGCTTTCAAAAGTGAAGGTGTTGAAATACAATTTTCAGAGGAATTGTCTTGCAAAATAAGTCTAAGAAACAAACAGGGAAGATATACACATACATAATAAAACATTTATTATCTAGGTTTAAGTTTAAAAATCTGATAAAATGTGTGAAAACAATATTAACATCCAAAAATGTCAAATCCAAAGCACTGGAAAAAAATATAATTATTGTGATATTATACCAGTCAGTATTTTGATATGACACACTGATGCAGCTCTTCCCTCCAGTTTTTGTACAAAATCTCCAGTTGTTCACAATTCACAGTATTTAACCAGATGTAGTATTATGTGAGATAATACTTCAATGCAAGATTGCAATGCAAAACAGATACAATAAGATACAAGCAGAACACTTGTGAAATCTATTTCGACTTGTTATTTTTTGTGCTTGGGGACATAAATGTGGCTTGTTGGCGTCACCTAGTGGGAACTATAGGTATTAGCAGGAAGCAAGAGAACAATCAAATGTTGTAGACTACAGTACAGTATTGTGCTGTTTTCTGTTTATTTCCATTAGTAATAGAAAGGAAAAAAATTACAATTTCCACACTTAGTATATTTAATGCATGATGACAGAATGACTAATTTAATTTTTTAAGCGTTGAGATTTTGAGAAATCTAAAAAAATAACTGCTTTATACAGAGCAGAAAAGTGATGCTTTCAGGCCCTGATTTTCTGAAGGAC